>NC_056737.1:458697197-459002197 GCF_019279795.1 Protopterus annectens | reverse complement strand
TCTACATTGTCACAGATTTGGTCCTTTGTGGACTCGGATTCACCACCTTCTGATGTGCTTAGAAAGAAGACATGTAAAAGGAGGCACATCAACTCCCCTTTAAAGTCCATTACTTTATACACAGAGTTGGATGATTGAGAGAGCTCCCAACAATTCCCTGCAAAGGATATATTTTTTTGTGAAATTGTACAGTTAATGCCATATAGAGGAAATTGGTTTACAGACCCTCCCATTCCAGATTAACAGGTCTTTTTTGATGCCTACAGCTCTTCACCCTCTACATGTCTTTCCATTAATGTGTTGCAGTATTCCTTACATCTGGGATTCCCTGCATTGGGTAGCCCTATGTCCGGCCAGTATACAAAAGCCTTACGTTGCTTTAAGGTATGCTATATGTCACTCGTATGCTCTTCATATAGCATAGGGCATAAAGACGAGGCCTGGATGTACCACCCTCAAAACAGCTTTGCTGCCAATCTGAATGCTTCTCTCGATCATCAGTCTACTTTGCTGACAGTCAGAATGCATTTCTTGATCGTCAGTCTGAACAGCTACGTCCTTTTTGTTGGCTTGTGAGCCATTGCAGAAAAAATCCCTATTGGGGTTTCATTTGTTTCTTGTCTTTTGGTTGCTTCTTAGGTGTTGTGTTATCTGGGAAAGGTAAATGCCAGTGTGGGAGACTGATTCCGCAAAAAGACGGCCATGAACAATGTTTATTTTGCCTTGGCACCTCAGACAACCATTCAGCCTGCTCCATTTGTCAGGCTTTTGTACCATAGTCTCTTTGTAGTAGGCTTTCTTCCTTAGCATTATATATGGAGAAACAGTGACTTGAGCTTCTCACTAAAGACACTACGGAAGGAACTTCCCACCCTGAGGGTCAGTCATCAGGGAAGAAGGTTAAGAAACCTAAGCTAGAATCTTTCTCTGCCTAGCCTCAGCTGGAGGTTTCTCCCAAGGTGAGTGAATACCTGGAGATTTGCCTGTCTTTTTTTTTTTTTGGATTCCTGTGCCATGGGCAGGTTGGAAGACGGTGGGGATCAGGCTTTCAGCACACCCAATGAGGCTTTGCAGACATCCTTTTTAGACATTCAGGGGGAACTATGGTTGGTTATTTCTGAAGGGCCTAGGGGTGATCCTGAGATTTTAATTAGGAAAGAAGTCCTTACTGCTGTTATTGAATGCCGTTGTAGCTCAGGGTCTTCAGCCTTTGATACTATCTCCCATTCACACCTACTCTGCCACCTCTCCAACCTTAATCTTTCCACTAATACCCTTTCCTGGTTCTCCAGTTATCTCTCTGACAGATCTCAGGCTGTCAGATGGAAGATCTCCACCCTCCTCCTTCTTACCTACTCCTACCGGCGTTCCTCAGGGATCCATCCTCGGTCCCATACTTTTCAACATCTTCATAAACAACCTTCACACTGCTCTCCCTGACACTACAGTCATCCAATATGCTGATGACTCTACCTTAGTCTGTGCCGCCCTCAACTTTTCTGAACTTCTCTCTAAAGCTCAAACAGCTTTTTCCACTACAGAAAACTGGATGCACCGAAACCATCTCTCCCTCAACTCCAATAAATCCAAAATACTAATTTTTCTCCCTTCCAAGGCTTCTTCCTTGGACAAAAACACTTTCAACATCCTCAGCCAAACTAACACTCCTAGAGAAGTGGTCCCCTACGCTAAACTTCTTGGCATAACCATTGACAAATGCCTTAAATTTGACTTCCACATTCAACAAAACATAAAGAAACCCACCAAAAACTAGGCATGCTCTACAGGAATAATCTATTTCTTTCAAAATCCTCTAGGCAAACCTTAGCTACCTGCTTCCTCCTTCCCTCTCTACTTTATGGAGCCCCTCTTCTAACTAATCTGTCTGCCTCCCTCTCCTCTAAACTTGAAGCTTGCTATAATAAAATCTCTAAATTCACCACTAAATCCAAAAACTCAACCCACCACTGCCTCTACCTTCAATCTTTAAACTGGGTAGAACTCCCAAACCACCTTGACTATCTCCAACTAACAGCCACTCATAAATTAATATTCTACCCAGACAAATGCCCTGCTCTATCCAACATCCTTCCCCCTTACATCCCCAACCGATCTTTAAGATCTGAACACCAAAATCTAATCTTCATCCCCAGACCTAAACATCACGCTGGCCAACAACTACTATCCTTCTCTCTAGGTAGGAAATGGAACTCTCTCCCTCCTTCTCTTAGAACCATACCTAACTCAGATTACTTTAAAACCCAACTTTTCTTACACCTATCTTCAAAATGGAAATGTTCTTGCTTTCACCCTACATATTCCCAAGGTTCCTGTAGACCAAGCCCCTATACTCCTGCACCTTTATGCACTCTAATTCTAGCTACGATTTAGCTGGCTCTAACTTCACTGTATGGATGAAAATATTGAAAAGTTAGCAAATCTATAAAAAAAAAAAAAAAAAAAAAAAAAAAATTTCTGTTATTTTTATCTTTTGCTGTTGTTTTTTCTTTAGCACTTGCTATGTTCTTCTTTGAATCCTTGCTGTGTGTACATTCTATTGTAAATTTGCATTTACAATGTTCTTACTGTGTATACATTCTATTGTAAATTTGCATTTGCAGTGTCTTACTATGTTTTCTTGCTGTGTGGATTTTCTTTTGTATTCTTCTCATACATTGTATTGGTTGTACTGCCTTTGGAGCTTTTCTCCCCGGGCCTCCACTGAAAATGGGTTCTTCTTGGCCCAGTGGACTTCCCCGGTAATCAAACTGAAATAAATAAAAATAAATAAATAAATTTTGCAGGGCAGACGTCCCATTAAAAAAAAAATAAAAAACTAAATATCTCTTTCCTGCTCCTAGGGATGCATGGAGTGAGTGGCAAGCCTTCACTCAGGGTATGTTTAATGCTTTGATGGCATTGAAACCTCCACAGGGGGTTTCTGTTCCAGCCCCCCCCGGTCCCGTCCTCTACTCACTTAACAGACCCGTGGAACAGGATTCTTCTGAGGAAGAGTTGGATTCTGATGAGGACTCCCTTGCTTATTCTTCCCAAATTCTTTCTCCTTTGGGCTGTGGGTTAGAGAAAGAGGAAGCTACCAGTCCTGATACTCCCTTTGAAGAAATTACTTTTGGGAACACACTCTCCAGGATGATGGAGTTTTTTTAAATGGGATTGTGTTCATGTCTCTGAAATCCATAAAATGTACTATGAGTTGCCAGAGATGGAATCTCTGAAACCTTTTGCTATTCCTCATGTGTTGCTGCTTTGTTAGATGCTTTTTCCAGTGCATGTAAAGCTCCTGATTCTCTGACCCCTGCTCCCAAGAAACCTGATAGGTTTTATAGGGTGCCTGAGGACAGTAACTCTTTGTACAAGTGTCCTGCTGATCCCTCAATGGTGTATGTAGCTTCTGATAAGCTCTCTCAATTGCTTCTTTCTCCCAAGTTGCTGCCTTCTGATAGAACCATGGAAAGGTTAGTTAAGAAGGTTTATACCTTTGCCACCCTGGCTTTTAGGACTATTAATTATCATACCCATATGTTCAGGTATGTGTTGGCTGTCCTTTCTCAGGTTATTTCTGATCTCCCAGACTCTGGGGGTAAAGCTTCTGATCTTTCCCTGTTAGGGACTTCCTCCAGGTAGTCTGTCATTCCATCAAGTGTAGTTATGATGCAGCAGTGCCCCTTTTAGGGCTGCTGCTTTTGGTTAAGTGATGAGGAGGTATTCTTGGCTTCAGCTTCAACCATTGCCTGATGATATCACTGCTAAGTTGATGGATGACCCTCTTGATAATAAACTTTTGTTTGGGGAAGCAGCTGTTGGTTTATTTAAGTCCCTTCAGGATAAGAGGAAGGCCTTACAGGAACTCAAACATGTTTGTCTCTGCTATTCCTAAATTTCAGAGAACCTACCCTTATAAGCCTGCCTTTGCTTGGAGGCAGTCTTGCCCTCCTTCTAAGGGCAAAAAGAGTGTGATCGGGCTCCTCCTGCTAAGGCTACTCGGACTTCAGGTACTCAGAAGTCTTCCTTTCCATATTAACCAGGTGCTGTTTGACTATCTGCCTCTTCCCAGCCATGTTCCTCTTTCTCTTCACCTTTCTCTCTCTTCCTGTTTGGCTTAAGATTACTCAGGATTCATGGGGTCTGTCCATTATTCGCCAGGGGTATTTCATGGTGTGGAAATCCCATCCCCTTTTATGGGCATTCCTCAGCCTCCTTGGGAACAACTCCCTTTTCTCCCAGATGTATTTCAAGACATTTTTACTTTGGGTACTATTTAAGAGGTGCCTGTGTACCAAAGGAGGAGGGGTTTTTACCCCAGGATGTTTCTAGTATACAGAAAAGAGGGCACTTGGAGACCTGTTCTAGAACAGTCTCATCTAAACACTTTTCTGAAGGTGCCCACTTTTTGAATGTTGTCCCTTTCAAACTCTGTTCCCTCTCTTTTGCTTCCTCTGGCTTATATGGTGTCTCTTGATCTCAAGGATGCTTATCTCCATAATCCGATTCATCCCATTTTCAGACGTTTTTGTATTTCTCTGTTTCCTGACATTTTCAGTTCTCTGCTTTGCCCTTTGGCCTTTCTGCTGCCACAAGGGTATTCACCAGTTGCCTTGTTCCTGTGATTGTTTTTGCAGGTTTCAGGGATCCAAGTATTTCCTTACTTGGATGACCTGCTGATTCAGGCATACTCTCCAGAGATCCTGTTGCAACATCTTTATTTTGCCATCTCTCTTCTTCAGAGCATGGGGTTCACAATAAACTTCAGAAAGTCTTCTCTGACTCCTTCTCATTACCATATTTTTCTGGGTTGCAGGATTCAGACTGTAGCTATGCTGGCATCCCTGCCTCCTCCCAAGGCCTTAACTCTCATTTCCTTATTTCAAACTCTTCTTCCTCTGGCCTCCATTACAGCCAGGGAATTTCTGAGATCTCTGGGTTTTATGGCATCCACCATTCCTACGCTCCCTCTGGCAAAACTACATACTAGAAAGTTTCAATGGTTCTTGATGTCAGTTTGGCTTACACATCCTATAGACTGTAGTTCATTTTCTATCTTGTCTCAAGAAGGAACTCCTCTGGTTGATCCAGCAGTTGTCTGTAAATCAAGGGCTCCCTTTTCATCTCCCTCTTCCCTTTCAGGAACTGTTCACAGATGCTTCAGATGTGGGATGGGGAGCAGCTTTTGCCTCACTAAAGGTGCTGGGGATCTAGTCTCCTCTTCAACAGAAGGAGCACATCAGTGTCAAAGAGATGGAAGCTCTTCTGCTGGCTCTTTAGGCTTTTTATCCTCTCTTCTCCACAGAATCTCTCAAGGTATTTACAGACAATACCATAATGATGTAGTAGATACACAAAGAGGGGAACAAGATCTTACCTTCTTTGCCAGTTGGCACTCCTGGTATGGTTTCTTGCTGTCCAGTGTCAAGTGACTCTTCAGGCAGTTTCATTACCTCATGTGAAGACAGTGTGGCAGACACTCTGAGCAGGTCCTTAACTCAATCCCATGAATGGTTGCTTCACATGGATGTGTTTCTGGACATTGTTCACCAGTGGGGTATTCCTCAAGTAGATCTCTTTGCCTCCCCTCTAAACAGACAACTCCCTCTGTTTTGTGCAAGAATCCCAGGTCCTCTGGCGTGGAAGGTGGATGCCCCATCTTTTTCTTGTATGGGGATGTTTCTTTATGCTTTCCCTCACCTTCCCCTCATTCCAAAGTCCTGTTCACAATTCAAAAAGATGCTCCCAAAATCTTGTTGGTGACTTCCTTTTGACCGAGACAGCACTGGTTCCCTCTTCTTCTGCGTTTAGTCAAAGGCAGTCATCACAAGTTACCTGTGGAGCTCCTCACACAAGACAAGGGATCTCTCATCCATCCCCACCTGTCCAGTCTTCAACTGACACTGTGGGTGATGGATTTTGATTCCACACAGACACCTTTTTTTCTGAGGACATGCTTAAGGTCCTGCAGGAGGCCAGGAAACCCAATACTACTAAATCGTACTTATCCAAATGGAAGTGGTTTTCTGTTTGATGTCTCTCTTGTAACCTGGATCCACTTACTCTGGATGTTCCTTTGGTTCTTTCTTATTTGTGTGAATTGCTCAATGCTGGTTTGGCCTAATCATCTGTTAAGGCCCACTTATCAGTTATCTCTGCTTGTCTGCCTTTGTTTCTTCCTTTAGCTTCTCAATTTAAAGCTAAATTCCTTAAAGGCACCCTTCATATTAGGCCTCCTGGGAAGCCTGTTCCTCCTCCCTAGGATCTTAATTTTGTTTTGGAGAAGTTGACTTAGGCACCTTTTGAGCCTGCTGCTTCAGCTTCCTTGCAACATTGCTTTTCGAAGACTGTTCTTTTGTTGGCCCTTACTTCTGCCAGACGAGTGACTGAGCTTCAAGCCCTTATGGCTTGACCTCCTTTTTTGGTGTTTCATAAGGACATGGTATTCCTGCATACTGATCCTTGTTTTATGCCCAAGGTAGTTAATGAGTTGTCACTTAATCAGTCTATTCATTTGCCTTCTTTTTCCCCTTGCAGCAGTCTGCCAGTGATGGGGTGCTGCATACATTGGATGTGCATAGATAACTCAGATTTTATTTGGATAAGACTAAGTCAGTTGTTTCTTTCTTTTCATCCTAGGTACCTAGGACTGGCTGTATCAAACGAACTCTTTCTTCTTGGATCTCAAATGCTATTTCTTTTTGTTATTCTTTTCATGGTAAGAGCCTTCTTTCTTTTATAAAGGCTCATTCTACTAGGACTGTGGCTTCTTCTGGTGCTTTTTTTCAAGAGATTGGATACTAACTGTGTTCTTGAGGCAACTACCTGGACTTCTGTGCTTTCTTTTACCAAGCACTGCAAGTTGAATACAATCTCCAGAGCTAGAGCTGGTTTTACTAGGGCCATCCTTCATGGCTTCTTTGAGGGCTCCGCTGTTCTGTCTTCCTCCCAAGTTTCTTCTTGAGCTTTGGCACTGTCCGAGATGTAAGGAATACAGCAACACTTGAATGGAAGGACATAGTACAGCTGTGTAAAATCTTACCATAACAGTCTTTTCCCTCACTGTTGCAGTATTCACTCCCTCCTCCCCTGGTTCATTTCGTGTCTGGATGTACTTGTTATCTTTTGGTTTTCCTTGGACTGGCATTCCTACTGGGGCTATCTGAGGATGGTATGTCCAGACATCATCTTTATGCTCTACTCTACGAGAGGAGCATACATGTGACTTACAGCATACCTTAAAGCAACATAAGGCTTTTGTATACTGGTCAGATGTCAGGCTACCCAAGGCAGGGAATCCCAGATGTAAGGAATACTACAATAGTGATGGAAAGAACATCTACTATTAAACTGTACTTTCTTACATGGTTCCTCCTGACACCTGCAAATCTATACCCTGGAAACTGGACAAGATATTGAGACCCCCTCCAAGGACAGACACTTTTGAATGAAGGGTCCTGTCATTGATAGCATTATTGTGGCAGCTACAACTTAGAAAGAGCTTACGGAAGATGCAGCCACTGTCTATCCACCAAACAGGGAGTTACAGGCCGTAGACAGTTTGGGGAAGTGGGCATATGCTTTCAGAATAGGACTCCTACACCAGAATCAAGAAAACAATTAGAGGCCATCCTGAATACCTTGTTCAGTATATCCAACCTCTTCAAGTGGCTGATGTAGAATGTAAGGGAAAAGCTCACGTGTCGGGGGCAGGCATTACTATGAGGCATCTTGCATGCCTTTGCTTGTGTGACTTTTTCCAAACAACGTCAAGGCATCTGTCACTAATGCCCTGTATAATGGGTCCTCCTTTTTGCTCCATTGAAGAGCAAATGCAGAAGAGCAAGTGGGATGGTAAACTACTTTTCATGTCAGAGTCTGATTTGATAACCTCCGGTGATAATGCAGTAGGAACCAAACCAAATCTTTATGGGTCCGAAAGTCCAAGCATCATCTGTTTGACTCCACTTTGGATAGGGGTAGCCATGGCAGAGATGGCTACTTCAATTGATGCAGACCCAGAGGTAGAGGGGATCTGCAAAATCAGGGATATCACTAGCTGTTCTCTGACAGGCAACCCAGTCATCCCCGAAGGGCTGCCTGACTGCTCCCCTGTGGAGGCATTTATTTCTGTACTCACCAGCTTGGATTGCCATCATTCAGGACTCCTGGGTAAGATGAGCAATATCCAGAGGCTGTTCAATTCTGTTTTCCCAGTGCCCATCTGATATGACATCTCTGCTTCCAGATGTATGACCCCCATCAGAGAAAAGTGACTACAAGGAAATTTGATACCTGCTTCATAAAAGATACATCTTGAAGGTCCCACCAGACCAAACAGAGCCACGATATTACTCAGGATTCTTTTTTGGGTCCCAAGAAAAATGAGGACTTCAGGACATTTCTGAACCTAAGCCATCTAACAGCAATATGTGAAAAAGACCCAGTTCAGGACTGTCATGGTGCAGATGATCTTGCCATGTCTGCTGTCAAATGATTGGATGTGCTCTGTGGATCTCCACATCAAAATAGCTAAGGCATCCAGGAATTGCCTGTGCTTCCACCTGGGAGACAATCATTTTCAGTTCAGAGCCCTGCCCTTCAGCTGCAGTCTCCTGGGTATTTACCAAGTTCATGGCTGTAGTCACAGCCCATTTGTGACTGAGAGAAATCAAAGTATGTTCCATACCTGGATGATTGGCCTCTGTCTGCCATGACAAAATTGATAGAGGTCAGGGATTACTTTCTCTAGCTCTGTCTGTCTATCCCTGGGCATATCCATCAACAAATATAAGTCTGTCCTGCAACAAACCCAAACAATGCAATTCATCAGATGCCACCTAGACAGTGTCCCTTTTTTAATTTCTCCAAATCTTTTGGGTTTCTAATACCATGATGGGAATGGACCCCATTCCTAAGTCAAAGTACGATTAAAGTTCATTAAATTAGTATTGTTTCACTCTTTGATGTCAGCCAAAAGTGCTCTTCGCAGCACCCGCAACGTGTCCAGTAATGCCTCCTGCAATTTGTATGGAGTTACATGTATTGGTAGCATGTCTAAATATGATTGTAGATTCTTTTTTATAAGACCTGTTGCTTTTACTGCTATTGGAACTATCTGGGTATCTTTCTTCCACATTGCTCTCATTTCTCCTTGCAAATCCTGATATTTTATAACTTTGTGTCTCTCTGTACGCAAGACACTGTAGTCACTTGGTGTGGGGATTTTAATGATCAATGCTATTTTTGTCTTCTTTTCTTGGACCACTATATATGGTCTATCTATCTTTTGAACTGTTGGTAATGGATGATGTAGACTCCATCATTTCCTATGATACTGTGTGGCTCATGTTTCCAGTGTTTTTCAGCCACGTCAGTGCCATAATGTTTGCACAATCCCCAATGCAACAGTCTTGCCACATTATTGTGACTTTCAGTATACAGTACTTCTGCCATTAGTATGTCACAACCAGCAATGAGGTGTGCAACACTTTCCAGTTTGGTTTTACAAAACCTACATTTGTCTATTTCTCCCACGTGTTCAGTGGACTTTGTAAACCAGCGTGTACGTAGCCCACTATCTTGGGTCACCAATATTAACCTTTCATCTCTTGGTTTGAATTCACCTCTCCTTAACCATTCCTGCGTTTGTTCCTGATCAATGTGATTCTTCCAGAAGTTTTCTATACTTGCAATTATATTTATGCGTTTTCCACATTTCTTACCTTTTCATCTGGTCCTTCACCTTATATTCTTTCTCATGTTTTTTGGCACATTCAGTTGCTGCCTGATTTTTATCTACTTCTGGTTTGATTTCCATTCCTGCTTGACACCGATATGCTTCTGCTAGGTTAAGCAGAGAAGTTATCTTAGATTTATTCTCCTCATGTTTCAAAACTTTCACTATGTTTGGGTCTTGTGAGATCAGCAGATATGTGTGGAATCCCATGATTGCAGATCTATACATGTAATCAGTTTCAAGGAGGCCCATCCCTCCTTTGGAATAGGGAATATATAATCTTGGTATGCACTGATTTTTATAGATCATTTGGTGGGCATGAAGCATCCTTCTTGTTTTAATATCTAATCTATCCAACACATTTTGGGGCCAATCAATCACTCCAAAACTGTAAGTTAGGACAGGAAGAGTAAATTGGTTTATAGCTTGGATTTTGTTCCAAGATGTCAGTGCTATTTTCTGGATTAATTTAAGTCTTCTGAAGTATTCCTTACTAAGTTTTATTCCCATTTGTTCATGTTTTATTGCTAATCCTTCATCAGTTCCCAAGTATTTATGCACTCCCTCTTGCTCAAGTTCTTTTATATCATATTCTTGTCCCAAACTGATGTTTCCTGGTGCTGCAGTTTGCCTGCTTTAAAGGTTGCTTTTGCACATTTATCAAGACCAAATGACATTCTAATATCATCTGAAAAAGTTTTGACAACCTGCAGCTGTGCTTTCAGTTCCTCATCTGATGAGCTACACAGTTTTAAATCATCAACAAAGAGAAGATGAGAAGTCTTTAGACTTGTTGTTTTCTAGGTTCATAGGTTGGTACTAGGCTATCAGCCCTTGGGCCTATACAAGCCTAGCCATAACAATTCCCTGGCTATTTCTTCCCACACTATTTACTTCCCTGAACCCCTGTCTAGCAGAGTGACTGACGTGATCCTGGGGTGAATTTCCTTTCTCCCATCCAATCGTCAAGGTTCCTTTTATAGATTGCCAAAGAGGCACTCTACTTAACATGTATGGGCAATCCATTCCAGAGTCTGGGGAGTCTCTGGGTCAGGAACCTATCCCTCCAGCATGTTTTGTTTATTGTGATGACAAGGTTTAGATCCCTAGAGCATGTGGCTCTGAGGGATTGGGATTTCTTTAAGTGTAGCATGTCCAACAGCTCTGGGTTTGACATTGCCTTGTATGTTAAGCAGAGATCGCCTCTGAGTAGACGATATGTGACAGAGTATAGATGGAGTTTTTTAAGGGGGTCAGCGTAGGGCATCTGCTTTAGCCAAATTATAGCCATGGCCTAAGCTGTTAAGTAGACAGCTTAATGGGTTAAGGGCAAAGCAGAATAGCGGAATACCCCCCTTTGAATTTTTATCCCTGGGATAATAATTTGTCCTTTATCATGGCTTAATTGTAAAGTGGTCTGCTACTGTTTCATGGTCACTGTAATGTAGCTGATCAGTGTACGGTGCATCTTATACATTTTTAAGCACTCTTTTATCCATAAATGTGGGATACTATCAAATGCTTTTTTATAGTCAATTCATGCCATACTTAGATTCTTCCCCTTTTTACAGTTCTCCACTATGACTTTATTTAACAACAAATGATCTTTTGTTCCATATGACTTTCTTTTATTGCCCTTTTGTTCTACTGCCATAATTGAGTTTTCTTCTAAATGACAATAAACTCTGTCAGCATCAATTCCTGTGTATAGTTTATAAGTCATCGGAAGGCAAGTTATTGGTCTATAATTTTTGGGGTAGCTTGCAGGTTCACTCTTAAGTAAGAGCATTGTTTTACCTGTTGTTAGCCAGGTTGGTGTCTGTTCAGGGTGTGCATATAAATAGTTCTTACTCATGGCTAAATCTTGCAAATATGTTAATACTTTTAACCAAAAGTTAGGTACTGCATCTGAGCCTGTGGTTTTACGGTTAGAGGCTTTTCTTAACTTTGTTTCAATCTCTCTCTGGCTGTTACTTGATCCCATTTCATATCCTGTACCTTTAAACTTTTTATTCTTTATTTTACTTCTTTTATCCATTTAGCATCTTTGTTGTGTTCCACACGATCTTCATAGATACCTCTACAAAATGCATTTCTTTCTTCTTTTTTTGGTGGTCTTTCTATTCCTTTTACCTTGTTTCCCAATTCTCTATAAAACTTTTTTGGGTCATCAATAAGTTGCTTATTTTGTACTTTTCCTTTATATTTATCTGCATATCTTCTGAGTTTTTCCGCCTGTCCTAAAATATTTAGTTTGCTATTTCCGATAGATCCTGGTCTTTTCTAATATTGTGCACTGCTTTTATCACATCTATCTTTCTTATTATTTCTGTTGATCTATTCCCTCTTCTATAGTCTAACAGTGACGCTTGTCTTAATTGCTTAATATTTTTCTCTATTCTATATTTCCATGATGGTATTCGATTTTTCCCCTTCCTTTCCCTCACTACCCTGTGTTCTTGTGGTAGAACTTTATCAGTTATTAGTTTAGCTGCACAGTAATATATTCTGTTTACTTCTGTTATATCACCTGGATCTCTGTGGCTAGTCCTACTTACTGTGCTCATTTGTTTTATCAGACTTCTGACTTTTGGGATTTTATTGACCTTCTGCAGTCTATTTATTTTGTTGTTCTTAATATATCTATCTATATCTATTAAATCAAACAACTCTTCTCTTAGCTCATTTTCTTCCAAACTGAGGGCACATCCCTTATTTTCCGTTTCCTGCTGGCATTCTGTAGAAAGTTCTATAGCATCTCCCTTTGGCACCTTCTCTTCAATTTCATGTTGTGCCATCTGTTGCTCTGTCATATGGGAACTCACTGTCCTATCACCCCTCAACATTGACTGCATTAGAGTTTCCAGTTTCCTGTTCCTTCCCTTGCTGTCTAGCTTCAAGTGAATGTTTATACTGGTTTCCTGTGGAAGGCTCTAAAATATCTTGTTATGGCACCTGACCAGTTGCTTCATGTTCCACTGGTTTCCCCTTAATTTGGATGTCCATTGCTCTACCCTGTTGTGGTGCTTTCTGCATTTGATTTTCTACAATGAATTCTTCACTTTGCAGGTGCTCCATAACCTCAATTTCTATTTCTTTGACTTCTCCATTACTAATCTCCTTTTCTACTTTTCCTTTTTGTCTTCCAATTTTTTGTATTGTAAAGTTTTCCATACCCGGATTCCTTTGCCTGCATTTCTCTTCAAATCTTTGGTGCTGCTCTTTTCGTATTGGTTAGTTTTGCTTTCTCCTTTGCATAAATATTACACCATAATAAGTCTGTTTTTCTTTTCCATGTTCTTATTTCTTCTTCAGATGTCTCCTGATTTTCCTGCTTCTCCTTACTTTGAGGACTCACTCCATCATGCTGTAAAGTAGTCTGTGTTAGACCTGCTACACCAAATCCTTCACTTTGCAGCACTCCATAACTTCAACTTCTATTTTTTTAACTTCTACTTTACTAATTTTCTTTTCTGTGTTCCATATTTGTGATATTTTCCTTATTGTGAAGTTTTCCATGTCTGTATGCCTTTGCCTCCTGTATTTCTCTTTGAATATCTTTGGGGCTGCCTTCTGTATATTTGACTTTCTCTTTTGCATAAATATTGTACCATATCAAATCTCTCTTTCTTTCCCATGTCCATATTTCTTTTTTATACTTTTCAAAAATGTCTAGCTTTTGTTGTTTTCATTTTTGCACTTCATCAGATGCTTCTTTTTCAAAACAGATCAAAGTTTCTTGATCAGTATACTGTTTTTCAAAAATCTTTTGTATTAATAAACGCAAATTTTTATTTGAAGCTTCTGACAGTTTTTCCTGTGGAAGTATTTTTCTTTCCTCTAATTTATCTCTTAATCTGTTTGTGTATTCTGTGTCGAAATTCTGGGCTTTTTGCATAATAGTAACAATACATAATTTCTTTCTTATCCTCAATAGTCCACTCTGTTGTCTTTATGGCTCTTCTTTGGCCTGTCAGTTTTTGTGATTTTTGTGAACTGATGCTTCCTTCGACAACAGGGGGGCCTTCCTCCCCCTGGGCCTGGCCTGGCCCCATTGTAGGAATGTTTTTGTATTTAGAGGATTCTACACTGTCATTTTTTCCAGTCCTGGTGCCAGTGTGCCTAACAGGACTGGGCACTTTTTTATCCTGGGACTTGTGCACCCAGCTATCTTTTTTTTCATTTTTAACCTACTTCTGTCCATGATATATGCTATATAAATACAGTCTATATATCAGCATTGTCTTGGTGAGATTTTGTGAAAAACAGGGTCCACCTCGTGAAGGTACTCATCAAGACTTGAAAATGAATTCAATTTCAGCACTACTACTTTCCTTTGCTTGGTGACTTTAAATCTCTTCATTCGGACCCCCTTCCATAATACAAGGACCATGTTCTACAAACTTCCCTTCAAAATCTTCTTTCACCCAATGCCCTAGTGACAGAATTCGTACTCTGTGTTCTGGGGCTAATGACTTCCTCACTATTGATAGTTCAGTTTGCTCGATTTCACATGAGAGATCATATGTTAATAGGTGTATACCAGGTTAACGATCACTGGAGCCTTTATAAGTTTAGCCAAGCTTCCCAAATATAGCCTGCAAGTTTATGTGCCTTAGAAGCTATTTTAAGGGGTGTATGTAAGCTAGGGAAAGATTTACAGACTGCCTCTGTGTATTACAGACATAGGTGCCAGACCCAGGATGCATTTCTGTTTTCCCATCCGGTGGACCAGGTTGCTTTTAAATAGGGTTAGGGAAAAGCTGTGCTTCACATGGATGCAAAGCCTCTTCCAGAGAATTCTGTGAGACACATACCTGACCCTCCAACATGTCCTGTTTATGTCACAAGCAAATAGTATGAACATAAAGCTATAAGGTGATCTGCATAAGATATGTTGTTTATGCGCTGTATTTTTTGTGAGGAGCCCCTGTGGTCATTCCATTTGTTGCATGTGCCTGTTCAGGTACATGCTGAAGGGGGTGTTGTACTCGGTGATGGGCTTGATGAGGGCCAAATACAGTTTAATGATGACTTCTGTGGACACAGATGCCATGCTCTTGCTTAAACGTTGAGCAAAAAAATGAGCAACATACTGTTATAGACACACGTTGATCAAAAGCCAGGTCACTATCTGCATAAGTACCCAAATCCTTGACTACTGGTTTTCTGTTAGGGATGTGTTTTCGATGAGGTAATTTCCTAAGGGCGTCTGAGTTCCCAAAGGTACTATTTTGCATTTCTTGGCATTGAGTTTTAAGCTGTGGCTTTGGCAGTAGTCATTTGTCTGTGGTAGTTCTACCTGTAGGATTCCACTTGCTGCTAAGGGTTCAATGGTCACACCCCTCACATCTTCTATCCACTCTAATTACAATTACAAGCAAGTGCAGGGAACAGCTGATATGGTGGCTCACTTCCCAAAATGTTATTTTAGGATTACCCTTCTGCCTCCCCCATAGCTGTAGCCACCACGGATGTCTCCTCCTTGTGGTGGGGGGCATTTTTGGGGTGGGGGTTCCAAGGTGTTTGGAAACCCCACTAAGCCAATCTCCATATCAATGCCTTAGAGATGAGAACAGTCCTGCTGGCATTGCAGGAACTTCAGGAGTGATCTCTCTTTACACTGACATGAACATAGTGTGTTGTCGTAACAAGCAAGGGAGAACCAGATCCTTTCCATTGTTTTGGGAAGCAATGAGTGTGTTGTATTGGGTGATCCCTTCTCACTGCTTTCTGTTTGCAGTTCACATTCCCAGAAAATCCAGCTGTATTACAGACAGGCTCAGAGCTATTGCCTCAACCTCAGTGGTGGTCTCTCAATTCATTGCAGCCCAAGACATTTTCAACTGCTAGGTCCAAGTACAGTCTCACTGCATACCTGGCCAGCACAAAATGCAGCAGTTTCTTTGCCTTAATCCCCCTGGAGGCACAGTCCACAACAAACACTGTAGTCAAACAGTGGCCTTCTGGACTACTTTATGCTCATCTTCCTCTGCTTTTGATAGCCAGATTCCTCCAGAAAGTGAAATAGTGAAGAGCAACAGTTCTCCTCATTGCCCCATACCAGATCAGACAAGTTTTGTTCCCTCTGTTGATGTCTCTTGGATCCCAAGAAGGCTCTATTGTCTCACCACAATGGGATTTCCACAACCTCAAACTAACTGCTTGGTTTCTCCAGTTTTCATGATGGTTAGTAACCCTGGTTAGTAACCTTACCTTATTCAATGACATGGTTCAAATTCTGTCTGTGTACTAGCAGGATCTACCTCAGTAAATTTAAGTGATTTGCACTCTGGGCTACAGTTTGAAACCATGATCCTTCCACCACCTCCATTCAAAAATGTTGCTCTTCTTGGACAGCTTGTTTGATTCTGGGTCCAGTTTTTCTACTGTAAAAGTTCAGCTTACTGTAATTCCCAATTTTCATTTGGGAGCTGACTCATATTCCTTGGCTTCTCATGGGTTTTATAAAGCCTTCTTAAAGGGAATTTTCTTTCTCATGCCCCCCCCCCCATTAAAGGACCAGTACCACCATGAGATCTTAGTATTGTTCCAGAGACTTTGACAGGACAGTCTTAGAACCAGCGTCTTCTACCCTCTCAAGTTTCTGTCATGGGAAACTATTCTTGGTGGCCATAACCTCATCCAGGAAGGTTTCATAGTTTCACACATTGTCAGCAACTCACCCATGCATAATTTTTCACAAAGACTAATCCCTTCTTTGTTCCTAAGGTGGTCTCTGAGTTAAACTTGAGTTGACCCATTCATCTAACAGTTTTTTTCCCTAATTCTGCTAACAAAGGAGAGTACCCTGTTCTTACTCTAGATGTTCACAGACAGTTATGATTTTATCTGCAATACACCAAATCATTCAAAACAGATTTACAGCTATTTGTTTCTTTTACTAATAACACACTGGGCTCAAAGGTTTGTAAAGTCACTCTTTCCAGGTGACTTTCTGGCTGTTTTCCTTATATATACCTTAGCAATAATCACCTATTACCATACAGACTGAAGGCACATTCTGCAAGGTCAGTACCTATTTCTACAGCCTTCAGGAATTTTTCTATTGTTGACATTTTGCTATATCAACATGGTCTACAGTACACATCTTTGCCAAGCATTATAAATGTGTTTTTGAGTTTTAGAAAGCTTGATAGGATGACACAGGTTACTTCCACTTGTAAAGAGGTTACCTTCACTGTGGAGGCTTTTAAGCAATTGGACATTAATTGCTTCTCTGGTAAATTTAGGCAGACCACTTTCTAGGTGGCCTTTTAAGAAGTCAGTGTTTATACATACATATTCTCATTTGGTTTAGCACCAGATGTCCTTCCATTTCACTGTTGCAGTATTCATTAAAATATGATTCCCCTGCCAAGGGTGACTGATGTCCAGCCAGTATACCAAAGCATTTAGGTTACTTTAAGGTACACCATACATCACATGTATGCTCCTTGTATATCGTAGTACATAAAGGTGACACCCAGACTTACCATCCTTAGAATTTCTTTACCACCAGTCCGAATGCCATCTCTTGATCGTTGGTCTGAACACCCATTCTGTTGCTCCAGATGGATGTCTGAGCTTCAAGCCCTTATGGCTTGTTCTCCCTTTTTTTGGGTTTCATAAGGATAGGGTGTCCCTTCATACTAATCCTTCTTTTATACCCAAGGTGGTGAATGAGTTGTCCCTTAATTAGTCTGTTCATTTGCCCACTTTTTTTCCCCTTCTCTGCAGTCTGCCAGTGAGAAGGTGCTGCACACACTGGATGTGCATACACAACTCGGATTTTATTTGGATAAGACTAAGACTTTTCTAAATCTGATCAGGTCTTTGTTTCTTTTCATCCTAGGTCTTTAGGATTGGTTGGCTCTGTCCTGTCTGTTTCTTCTTGGATTTCTAAAGCCATCTCTTTCTGTTATTCTTTTCATGGTGTCTTCCTTCTTCTGTTAAGGCTCCTTCTACTTGAGCTGAGCTTCTTCTGGTGCTTTTTTCAAAGGTTTGGATACTAACTCTAGTCTTGTGGCAGCCACCTGGACTTTTCTGCTACATTTACCAAGCACTACAATGAGAAGGTGCTGCACACACTGGATGTGCATAGACAGCTCAGATTTTATTTGGATAAGACTAAGACTGTTCAGAAATCTGATCAGGTCTTTGTTTTTTTTCATCCTAGGTCTTTAGGATTGGCTCCATCCTGTCTGTTTCTTTTTCTAAAGCCATCTCTTTCTGTTATTATGCATACATTTAC
Organism: Protopterus annectens; assembly: GCF_019279795.1. Classification (NCBI taxonomy): domain Eukaryota; kingdom Metazoa; phylum Chordata; order Ceratodontiformes; family Protopteridae; genus Protopterus; species Protopterus annectens. Next base: position 458,984,201 of record NC_056737.1, on the reverse strand, counting down.
CAAGCACTACAAGTTAGATAGAATTTCTAGAGCTAGAGCTGGTTTTGCTAGGGTCCCTATTGTAATGAATACTACAAATGTGAAATGGAAGGACATAGTACAGTTGTGCTCTTCTCTTTAGTAGTAGTATTCACTCCCTCCTCCCCCTGGTCCTTGTCTCTTCTGGATGTACTGATTACCTCTCTTCCTACTGAGGGTCTCAGTTCTGAGGATGGTACGTCCAGATGTCACCTTAATGCCCTACGCTATGCGAGGAGCATACGTGTGATACAAGTGTACCTTAAAGCAACAGTCTTTGGCAGAGTTGTAATGAACACTGCAACAGTGAAAAGAAGGACATCCACCGTTATGGTAAGAACTTACAGAACTGTACTTTTCTGCCATTCAAATATATACATATTTTTTTAATTGAAACAAATATTGCTTCCCTACAGCAATCATGGGATAACAGAAAAAAAAATGTGGTTTACATCTGTCGATGCTGTTGGATTTATTCACAGACAGTTTGACATACAAGAAGATTTAAAAGTATAAGTTCTTTTCAACAGTGTTCTTTGGATTATTCATAGAAAATATTTGTTTACAAAACAAAATTTCCATGTCAGTCCTTCTCAACATTTTTCTGTGATTCTTTTGTAGTAAAACAGAACTTAAAACCATCAAGCATTTGCACTTAGCTTTTTCCTTAGCTTCTCTGCAATCCAGTAATTCTTGTCAAGTATGTCAGGGATACGTTCATTCTTCACAGGTACGTAACCATCTCTAGACTCCTCTGCAAAATCTTATCCAAACCCAGAGGTCAGTAATCTGAATATTAGGAGGAGTACTGACCCTGCTATAGTTCCAGTGGTAGCTGACACCTGTTAACTTCCTACCTGGACAGTCCTAACTGTATTACAACATTGTGTTTCCTTGGCCCAAACCCTGGTTTTGCAGTCATGCTGTCACACACACAGAGACACACACGCTGGGGGCTGTTTCAAAGACACTTTTCAGCTATGACCTTAACCCAAACCCAAGTGTGATGACCGTGCCCTGGCCCAGCAATCAAGGAGCCTCAGTCCTCACCACTAACACCAGGGAGGTCGTCTCCTAGAAGAGAGGAAAGGATAACTAATACACACAGTAAAGTACAATTTCCCTTAAGTGCACACAGAGATCACAGTCAGTCTGGGGCTGGTTGCTCCCTTGCTCACCAGGTCCCCAATAAGACTCCCCACTGGCACAGCTATAGGGTCCAGGTCTCAGCCTAGCTGGGCAAGCTAAAACCTCCAGTACACACTCTGTCCAACCAGTGCTTCGTGTTCCTGCCCACATAGCTGACACAACACACACACACTTTGAGATAAGTATTTATACAACTTCACAGACACTCCTGGGAAAGGCTGACACAGATTCTCCAGCTGTGCCCCTTTACCCAGACCATACAGTAGTAATCCCTGCCACCACCCAGCTAAATATCAGCTACTAAGAGGCCCTTAAAAGGGTGTTCAATTATTACTGTGCAATATTATTATCCAATGGTAATGTGACTATTCAGTCTAGGTTTATTGGAAGGGCTTAGACAGTAAACTCTATAAATACTCTAAACACGTTGCTGATGCCATCAACAACTACTTCACTGACGCCATTCAAACTCTAGCTAGCACATTACCTCCTATTAGCACTAGCCCATCTAATACTACAAATAGCCCAGTCCCTACCTTCCATTTACAACCAGTACCTACATCCCTCATGTGCACCCTCCTACAAAAACTTAAACCACGCACCTCTTCTTCTGACTGTCTTCCAGCAGAATACCTGCAGATTGCTGCCAGAGCCCATTGCCTATCCCATTTTCATCCTTATTAATAGGACAATTACAAAAAGCACAATCCCATCCATATGGAAAGTCTCCCATATCATTCATCTACATAAAGGCAGTGCATCTACTGAACTTTCTAACTTTCGACCAATTGCCTTACTCTCTCCAATAGCTAAAATAATAGAAAAATGTAAACACCGATAATTACTATACCACCTCCTCCAAAATAATCTACTTGCTAACTGCCAGCATGGTTTCAGGCCTCACCATAGCACTACTACTGCCCTCCTATCCTTTTCTGACTCTATAAACAAACATTGTAATAACAACTCTCTTTCCTCTGCACTATTCATTGACCTTTCAAAAGCATTTGACATGGTTAACCATCATCTACTTATGGACAAACTAAAAGCCCTATCACTTGACCCACAATCATTACTCTGGTTTAAATCCTATCTGGAAAACAGGCACCAAGCAGTGCTGTGAGACAATAATCTTTCTACACCCCTCTCTGTCAACGTTGGAGTACCTCAAGGCTCTATTTTAGACCCTCTTCTCTTTTCAGTTTTTATTAATGATCTAAATGCCAAAATTCCCCAAGCCACCTGCATACAACATGCAGATGATTCTACTTTAATATGCACAGCCAACCACTCTCCAGGCCCTCTCCCAAACATTATTTAATATTGTTGAAAATTTGTGCATGCAACATTGCCTCCTCCTGAACCCCCCCCAAAAAAAAAAACAAAATTACTGCTTTTTGCCCCTACCCAAAAGTCACCACAAATTCACTTCACTTCACAGTAACTTCCAACAATAGAACTAGCATATCCCCTGATACTTCAACTCGTCTCCTGGGTATTACTATTGACCACAACCTTAACTTTGATGATTACATTAATACTACCATAAAATCTGTCAACAGAAAACTTGGCTCTCTTTATAGAATCAAGCCCTTCCTTACGCCATTAGCTAGAACCACTATTGCCCAGACCCACCTTATCTCTACCCTACTATATGCTTCAGCCATATATACCAATCTATCCAAAAACAACCTTAACAAACTTGCAACCAGCTACAATAACATAGCTAAATTTGCCACTGGTGTCCCTTTTAGAACCCACCACTACTGCCACAACCTTAAACCACTGGGATGGTTAGAACTGCAGAACAAACTTCAATGTCAACAACTTACTATGACCCAAAAAATCCTTCACCACCCTAATAATATCCCAATCCTCTCTAGCCTTATTACCCCATACAAAAATCTAGCAACACTACGCTCAGCTAATAAACTTCTAGTCTCAACTACTAAACCCAACAACAGAGCTGGGGACTCACTTTTCTCTAATACAGTGGGAAAAAGCTGGAACCAGCTTCCAAATGAACTTTTGACTCTTTCTTCTACACTGCTTTTCAAAAAACGCCTTAAAGAACACCTTAAAACACATTGGCTTTGTCCCTGCTCTAACCCTGACTAATACTTCTCGCCCCAATCATGCTCTCCTCATACTTTGCTAACCTTTTGTAGATGGATGCTGACCTGAACAAACCAATTATTTAACATCCCACTTGTATCTAACAAGTTTCCCTTTTTACTACTTTATAAGAATCTTTATATTAGCTTTACAAAAAAAAAAAAGGACTATGTTTAAGTTTTTCCATATTTAGAATCTCAACAATGTTCTACTATTATCTTATTATTGTATAAATTGTATGTTATGCTGTTGCCTATACTTGGAGCTTTTCTCCCCGGGCCTCTACTGAAAATGGACATGTATCCAGTTAGACTAGCCCGGTCAACAAATGTAAAATAAATAAATAAATAAAATAAATGTACTCTAAAGCATAATTTATCTCTACATAAACCAACCACAGGTAGAAGGTTTTAAAAAATATTTAATATTAAATAATTAAAACACAATACAAAAATACTACACCACAGAGATCACACAGAAACTTAAAATAATACAGTAGGACAGGTCTGATTTCAAAGAAAAATACCTAATTAATCTTTACTAGCTTTAACTATTCCTATAAGAAATCACAGTTCTAAAACTTACACATGAGCATAAGGCAGAGTGCTGAGTTTGATACCCAAGATCAAAATGCTGTCAGTCTCTTGTGAGAAATAGTATTTAAACATTACTAACAAACATGTCTCTAAGGCCCTCCCAAATTACATCATTTTTGACACTTAGTCTGGAGTTCTCAGGCCACAAACTGCATTATTTAGCAATCTAACACCTGCTCAGAAACTTACAACAATATAAGTCATTTCACATGTATACTCTAACAGAAACCAGAGCAATAAAGCACATTCCACATCTAAATTATGGTCGTAAACTTTAGCCTTAAAACAATGGGCATGAAACCTTCATCCAGACTCACTGGAGCCGAATTCTAACATGAAAAGGTCACAACATGCTTCACTGGGCCAGTAGAGAGCAATATTGTCACATATTTTGCAGTACCACATTTCACAGTATTCTTTTACACTCAAGAAAACATGCCTGTATTTTACATTTATTTACAAATGTCAGAATTATATATCAAATTATATTTGACTAGGCTGGCAGCCTTTGCTCATTTCTCCCCAATCATCACATCTCTTTCCCCCCAGGGAACTCAAGCAAGTTTTTCAAGTGCCCCTTGAGAAACTTTGCTTGAGAGTGTCAGGTCTAGCTGGGTGTACCTCACCCCATTCCCTGTCTTGAGAGCCCATCTGCATTGGCATTGCTACACCCACTGTGGTGCTGCACTGACATACATGCTTGCAACCCCAGACTCCATCTTAGCAACTTGGCATTTTGCTGACTGGCTCTTTTTAACCATGTTAGAGGGTTGTGATCTGTCATCACAGTAAATATTCTTCCATACAGATAAGGCTGAAGTTTTTGTAGTGCCCACACTATAGCTAGACATTCCTTTTCTACTGCTGCATAGCATTCCTCCCTGGGTTGGAGCCTATGACTGAGATAAACCACTGGGTGCTCTTCTCCCTCTGAAGAAATCTGGCTAAGTACAGCCCCCACTCCATAGTCTGAAGCATTCACCTGCACAACAAAGTATTTGCTGTAGTCTGGACTGGCTAACACAGGGGGTCCTCCCAAACCTTCCTTAAGCTTCTGAAATGCCTGCTCACATGCTGGGGTCTACACTACCTTATCTGGCCTGTTCTTCCTTGTCAGGTCTGTGAGGGGAGCAGCTATAGTACTATAATTGTGAACGAACTTTCTGTAGTACCCTGCTGTCCCCAAGAATGATCTCACCTGCCTTTTGGTAACAGGTGCAGGCCATGCCTGAATAGCTTCCACTTTGGCAGGTTCTGGCCTTATCTTACCACTCCCCACTCTATGTCCTAGGTAGGAGACCTCTGCCATACCCACCTGACATTTGCTCAGCTTAATGGTCAACCCTGCCCTCTGTAGTCTGCCCAGCCCCTCCTTGACAGGCAGAAGGTGCTCTTGCCAGGAATGGCTGTAGATAGCAATATCATCCATGTAAGCAAGGGCAAACCCTACTCCTCCTACTAAGATATGATATACCAGCCTTTGGAAAGTCACTGGGGCATTCTTCATCCCAAAGGGCATCTTTGTGAACTCATACAAGCCAAAAGGAGTCACAAAGGCTGACTTCTCTCTAGCACTGGGAGTCAAGGGCACCTGCCAGTAACCCTTGGTAAGATCAATGATTGTAAGATACTTAGCCCTACCCAGCTGCTCTAGGGCCTCATCTGTACTAGGCATGGACTATTTAATTTCCTGTAATCCACACAGAACCTGGTGCTGCCATCCTTCTTTGGCACCAACACCACTGGTGAGGCCCAGGGACTGTTGGACTCTTGAATCACCCCTAGTTCCAACATTTCCTGTACCTCTTCCCTCAGAGTCAGTTTGGCTCTCTCAGGCACCCTATAAGGAGCCTGCCTAATAGGCCTTTGGGGTCCTGTATCCACCTGGTGCTGCACCAGGTGGGTGCACCCTGGTTTCTCAGTGAACACGTCCTCAAATTCCTGCAACACTGCTCAGATTTCTTGAACCTGTGTAGGAAATAGCTGCTGAGACATTGCTACCCCTTCCACCGAGGTGTCAGCCTGAGCCTCACTGAGGAGATCAGTCAGAAGATCACTCTCAGACTCTTCCTGCAATCCACTGTAAATGCTCAGCACAAGGGCCTCCCTATCATGGTAAGGTTTCATCATGTTAACATTGTACAATTTGTGCCTGCCAACTGCCTAGCACTTCTGCCATGTAGTTAACACCACTTACCTTTCTTACCACCTTGTAGGGTCCCTCCCAAGCTGCCTGCAACATGTTGTATATGACAGGAATGAGAACCATCATCTGCTGCCCTACAGCATACTCTCTAGATCGAGCATTCCTCTCATACCACACCTTTTTCTGTTGTTGGGCTTCTGCCAGGTTCTCCTGGGCCCAGGCCCATGACTTCCCTGAGCCTTGTCCTGAGATTCAGGGCATATGCCACAACAGATTCCTTGTGAGACTCGCACTCACCTTCCCACTCATCTCGAATTAAATCTAGAGGTCCCCTCACCCTATGCCCATACAGCAACTCAAATGGTGAAAAACCTGTGGATTCCTGGGGAACCTCTCTGTAAGCAAACAACAGATGGGGCAAACATTTGTCCCACTCCCTCTTAAACTGATCTGAAAATGCCCGTAGCATGGACTTGATTGTAAAGTTTAACCTCTCATCAAGACCATTAGTCTGGGGATGGTCTTCATGTGCTTCACCCCACAGGACTTCCACAGACAAGCCCACAGGTCTGACATAAAATTGGCACCTCTGTCAGACAGTATTTTCTTTTGGGAAACCTACCCTGCTGAAACTCTCCAGCAAAGCATTTGCCACCTTCTCTGCCTCAGTGGAGACCAAACCACTAACTCAGGGTATTGTGTAGCATAATCTACAATCACTAGGATATACCTTTTCCCTGTGGAACGTGGGGTACTCAGATGACCCACAATATCCATAGCGACCCTCTGAAATTGCTGCTCAATCACAGGCAAAGGTATCAAAGGAGCTCTCACCTTGTCTCCTGCCTTGCCTATCTTTTGGCACTTCTCACAGGTCCTGCAGTACCCTGTTACATCTCTGGAAATTCCAGGCCAATAGAAGTTTTGCATAATACACCTCTTTGTATGTTTTATGCCCATATGAACTGCAAAGGGAATATCATGGGCTATGGCTAGTAGCGCCAGATGGTAAGCTCCAGGCACTACCGATTTCTGTATTCTCTCACCTTCTAGCCCTCCCTCAGGTGTCCACTCTCTGTACAGTAACCCTTTGTTCCAGTATACAGATTCCCCCTTCCCTTAAAAATCAGGTGCCTCCCTAGCTACCTGCCTCAGGCCTTGCAATGTAGGGTCTGAGAGCTGAGCCTGTCTCATGTTTCTCCTTGTAACCCTTCCACAGGAAGTCTGGCATCCTCTGACAGTGGTGCTTCACTGTCAGTCAGGGTACTACTACTCACCTCTACCTTTGCAGTCACTCTGTCCAAGGGACCATCATTACCCACAAGCAGCTGTGGCTCACATTCAGTCTCACTGATACCAAGTAGCTCCCTTACTGAAGTAACCACCTCAGCAGTCCTGGCTGCAAGTATGCAGTCTGTCTGGGTCTCCCCCAGGCTACCAGACCCACATGCTTGTCTTCTAGCCTTACTGCATGTAACTGCATAAGTACATAGCACTGCCTCATCCAAATCCTTCCCTCTCAGGATATCTGCAGGATGGTAGTTCCATACCTATGTTGTCTCAAGACAACCCACTGTTGGCATTTTGTCTTTCCCACTTACTGACTCCCTCACCTCTGGTTCCCCATCTTGCCTCCGTGGATATCTGTATGCCACATGGCCCCACTGCTTGCATTCAAAACATTTAACCCTAGCACCTGGACATGTACCTGGACTAGTGGCTTCCCCTTCTACTGGCGGATTCTGTTGGGGCAGTCTGTGCTGCCCACCATGGGTTCCTTTAGTCCCATGAGCAGTACCGGGAGTCCCTTTCCTGTGCAGGGCTGCCCTGCTTGCTAGGTATAGGTCTCCCTTCCCCAACTCCTCTGAAGTAGCACACTGTCTATCAGCTAACCAGATCCTCATGTCCTCAGGCAAAGTGCTAAGGGCTTGTTCCCTTACCAAAAGATATGCCAGCCCTTCAAAAATGGTGACCTGACATCCACTCACCCAGCTATGAAAATAAGTGCTCAGTTCAGCAACATATTCACATACATTTTCATCTGCCTTGCGTCTATGCTCACAAAACTTTTTCCTATACATTTCAGGTGTTAGCTTAAAACATTCCAACAAGTGTCTTTTTACAGCAGTATAATCAAAACAGTCAGTGCCATACATTTTTGCTAAAGAAGTTACAGCTTTACCATGGAGTAAGGGGATCAGGAACCGTACCCAGAGCCCTTGGTCAATTTCATACTGTTTACATACTCGCTCAAACATATGAATGAAGCTATCAAAATTATCCCCCTCTTTAAACTGTGGAAGAAATGTACTGAACTTTTGTGCTTCTGGGGTTCGGTTACTCCCTTCCCCATTATCTCCATGACTCTGATGATGAGTCAGCATTTCTCTCTCATGCCTCCTCTGCCATTCATTTTCCTCAGCTTGTAGACTCCTCATTTTCTCGGCTGCTTCTAGTTCCATACTCCTCGCCTCCAACTCAAGTCTCTTTAGCTCCAGCTGGATTTTTAAGTCCACTGCAGAAAGGATGAGCTGTCCATTCTCCGAGGATATTGTCTCTCCACTGTCAGTCTGATTGTCCTCCAGGCTTCTGTTTTCTGATGCAGCTGTAACTAAGGCTGCAATCAGGTCTGCCTTAGTCAGGTTTCCATGCACCAGCCCCCTAGCCTGGCACATCTCTGCCAGCTGGCTCCTTGTCAGCTTTCCAAACTCTTCCACTGACATGCTGCCTGCTCACCCTGACTAACACTAAGCTAACAAAAGAAATAAAATAATTGTGATCTGAACTCTAAGTATACACTGTGTGGCTGTTTTAGAGTACAAAACACTTTTAGAGATCATTGTACATAAGCAACAGGAATTTGCTCTACCCACACCACTACAAGCCAATTAGTATGTGAAGTAGATCCCACCACTGCCAAACACTTGTGACAACCGTGCCCTGGCCCAGCAATCAAGGAGCCTCAATACTCACCACTAACAGCAGGAAGATCATCTCCTAGAAGAGAGGAAAGGATAACTAATACACACAGTAAAGTACAACTTCCCTTAAGTGCACACAGAGATCACAGTCAGTCTGGGGCTGGTTGCTCCCTTGCTCACCAGGTCCCCAATAAGACTCCCCACTGGCACAGCTATAGGGTCCTGGTCTCAGCCTAGCTGGGCAAGCTAAAACCTCCAGTACCCTCTCTGTTCAACCAGTGCTTCGTGTCCCTGCTCAAGTAGCTGACACAACACACACACTTTGAGATAAGTATTTATACAACTTCAAAGACACTCCTGTGAAGGGATGACACAAATTCTCCAGCTATGCCCCTTTATCCAGACCATACAGTAGTAATCCCTGCCACCACCCAGCTAATAATATCAGCTAATAAAAGGCCCTTAAAAGGGTGCCCAATTATTATTGTACAATATTATTATCCAATGGTAATGTGACTATTCAGTCTAGGCTTATTGGAAGGGCTTAGACAGTAAACTCTATAAATATATAATGTACTCTAGAGCATAATTTATCTCTACATAAACCAGCCACCGGTAGAAGGTTTTAAAAATATTTAATAATAAATAATTAAAACACAAGACAAAACTACTACACCACAGAGATATCTAAGAGTTCAGAGAAACTTAAAATAATACAGTAGAACAGGTCTGATTTCAATACCTAATTAATTTTTACTAGCTTTAACTATTCCTACAAGAAATCACAGTGCTAAAACTTACATGTGAGCATAAGGCAGAGTGCCAAGTTAGATATCCAAGTTCAAAATGCTCTCAGTCTCTTGTGAGAAATAGTATTTAAACATTACTAACAAACGTCTCTAAGGCCCTCCCAAATTACATCATGTTTGACACTTAGTCTGGAGTTATTTAGCAATCTAACACCTGCTCAGAAACTTACAACAATATAAGTCATTTCACATGTATACTCTAACAGAAATCAGAGCAATAAAGCACATTCCACATCTAAATTCTGGTCATAAACTTTAGCCTTAAAACATTGGGCATGAAACCTTCATCCAGACTCACTGGAGCCGAATTCTAACATGAAAGGGTCACAACATGTTTCATTGAGCCAGTAGAGTGCAATGTTGTCACATATTTTGCAGTTCCACATTTCACAGTATTATTTTACACTCAAGAAAACATGCCTGTATTTTACATTTATTTACAAATGCCAGAATTATATATCAAATTCTATTTGACTAGGCTGGCAGCCTTCGCCCATCTCTCCCCAATCGTCACACCAAGTACCTATACAAAAGCAAGAACAAAAGTAATACACCAATTTATTCATGCATTTATTTTTCAATTACCTACATAATCCATTGCTTGTTTGTGAGTGATCTGTAGTCAATTCTGGCAGCATAGTTAATGAATCTTATCTTGAAAAGGGCACCAACCAAGGGCATAGCCAGACATATGCTTTGTACTCTGCAGAGTACAGTTTTTTCTTTGCATCACTCCGAAACATAGCTTTTTCATGCTATATTATGTCTACAGCTGTCTAAAGTGATACCTCTAACAGACATAAACTTGCTTACAAAAAGGATTGCTCATCAAAAACAATATCTGTAATAGTCTTAGAGTGAACCACTGAAACTGATGTTTAATAGGTTTATAGGATGTTACTATGCTATTGACTCGAGGTTTTCTACAAGCCTAGCTGTTAAATCCCAATATAATACTAAATGAGCGATATCGTCTATGCCCAAGTTTTTTCTAGCAAGGACTACCCATGTCCAGGAGAGAACCAGAGGTAATCCCTGGCAGAAATTTGCAGTTTACCATCTGGTCATCCAGGTTGTGCTTAAACAGGGTTATGGAGGTGTACTGCTTGACATGGATTGGAAGCCTATTCCAGAGGAGTGTCAACCTCTGAGAGGTGTATCTGCCTCTCCAGCAGGTCCTGTTTATTTTGCAGGATAGATTGAGATCCTTGGAATGTCTGACTCTAGTCACATTTGACTTGGATGTGCAGCATTTCCATTAGATTTGGGTCAGAGATAGCCCTGTAAATTAGATGTAAGTCACCTCTTAGTAGTCCATATTCTACTGAGTACAGTGACAGCAACTTCAATCTGTCTGTATAACACATGTGCTGGAGACCCTGAATTTTCTTAGAAATCTCTGAGGTCTCTCAAGTTGCTGCAGACGTCTGGTACAGTACATACCAAAGGGAACATTATATTCAATAACAGACCTGATGAGGGATGGGTACAGGGGAGTTATAACCTCTTTTGCTCTTGAGGCGATGCCTTTGCTAATTAGGTGAGCAATGTAGAATGCCTTCCTCACCACAGTACACACTTGGTGGTCAAAGTTAAGGTCACAGTCAACTTGTGTTCCCAGGTCTCTCAATACTTTATTTATTTATTTAACATTTGTTTACCACGACAGTCCTACTGGGACAGGAACCCATTTTCAGTGGTGGCCCGGGGAGAAAAGCTCCGAATGATGCATGAAAGTTAAGACATTGTACAAGAACAAGACAATAACAAGTGTTAAAGCAGGCATTAAATGAGTAAAAAATACTAAAAAGTACAGAGAGGTAAATACAATAATAAAACATGTACTAATACAATAATAAAATACTTAATACTAGATAAAAGTAATGTGGTAGTTAACCACTTTTTTTTTATAGTAATGAGTGAGGGTCAGAATATTACAATAAAGCAGATGCTTAGAAAATAGTGGAGTAGGATGGGAAATACTTAAGGGTGTAAAAATTCATATAGTTTCTTAGTTTCTTACTGTAATGGTTAGTGGTTGAACATTCATGGTTTAGGGAGCTCCATCTGTAAAAAGGAAAGACCTTTGAGAATGGATGGAGTTCACCTGTTAGGGAAAGAGCAGGGGCTGGTTTGATTACAAAGAAAATGTTTTTTAGGGAGTGTTTGAAGTTGTTAAAGCACTCAATGGAAGTAATGTCTTTTGGAAGACAATTCCACAGGTTGGTGGTATCATGAGGGTATAGGTACTGTCCAGCTCTTTTGTTTGGAATGTAGATGGTTAGGAATTTTTTGTTTTCAGAGTGGAGGGCTCTGGTAGGGGTGTAGGGTTTTAGGACAGATGTGAGGGCTGGGCAATGTTCAGGTGTATATATTATTTTATGTGCAGAAGACAGCTGAACTACATTTAGGTGGTGAGTGAATTCGAGCCAGTTTAGCTCTTTCAAAGCTAGACAGTGATGGGAACGGTAGGAGTAGCTGGTGGCAAATTTGGCAGTTTTATGGTAGCAGGATTGGAACTTGTTTTTAAGTGAAGATTGTAGATTGGTGTATAAGGGGGCGCTGCATATATGAGAGAGGGAAGTAAATAGGTGTTGGTGAGAGTTTTTTTGGTGGAGTTATCCAAGAATGTTTTTTGTCTATAGAGTGTTCCTAGTTTGATGTGAGTTTTTTTTAAAGCTGTTGCAAATGTGGTGTTCGAAAGTTAATATGTTTTCTGTGGTAATGCCTAGTAGCCTAGCTATGGGAAATGTTTCTATTTCTGTGTTGTCTTTACAGAATACTTTAAAGTCAGATGAGATCGGTTTTGCAGAGAAGAGCAGCAGTTTTTTTTTAGGATTTAGGAGTAGCTGAGCTTCTCTCAGCCATGTCTCCATTGAGGTGAAGATGGTTTGGGTGTATTGCTGGAGATGTATGTTATTAGAGGAGGAAATTATGGTAGTGTCATCTGTATATTGGATAATGGAACTAAGGGGTGATGAGGTGTGAAGATTGTTGATGAAAATATTGAAAAGTAAGGGTCCAAGTATGGACCCCCTATGGTACCCCAGTTATATTGTTTTGATATTTTGCCATTTAATGCATTCTTGGCAGTTGGACAGGTAGCTTGCAAACCATTGGAAGGATGGTGGTGTGCAGCCCACCATGGATAGCTGATGAAGATGTTTGTTGTGGGACACTGTGTCAAATGCCTTTGATAAATCTAACAGTAAGACAGAAGTGATATTACCAGAGTCAATGGATTTAGACACAGTGTCCAAGAAGGAGATTAAGGCAGTGGTATGGATGAAAACCATGTTGGGGTAGGGGTAATTAGTTTGTTTTGGGTGAGATGTTGAAGCAGTTGCTTATGTATGCATTTTCCAGGGGTTTGGAAAGAGAAGAGAGGATGGAGATTGATGGATAATTGGATAGTTCATTGGAGTTTCCCACTTTATATTATGGGATGATGATAGATTTTTTTCCAGAAGTTACGGAAATTGAACTCCGCTATGGAGTGATTTATAAGGATGCTGACAGGATATGCTATGGCTTCTGCAGCAAGTTTTAAATATTCAGGGGGGGGGTTGTCAGAGGAGAGAGAGCATGGTTTTAAATTTTGAAGTAGTTTTTGAATGAGAGATGTAGGGACAGGCTTAAAAGAAAAGGGGATAGAAGAAGTAATACTAGTTTGTTGAGGAGGTGAAAGGTTATTTTTGTTTGTGCAAGAGCTATGATATAAGGGTAGAGTGGGATCAGAGATGGGGCTTGAGGTAGTTGGGTAGTAGAAATTATTAAAGGTTTGTTTATGCTATCTATAAAATGAGAGTTAAAAATGTTGGCTATTTCTGAGGGAGTTTTGTCAGGGTGTGGTGATGGAGTTTGTTTAGATCCTGGGGTAAGGAGGTTTAAGATATGTTTCCAGAATTGTCTTGGGTTGTTTTTGTAGATTGCCAATTGGTAAGAAAAGTGTTTTTTTTGTCTAAGTTCACTATCTTTTTTGCTTTGTTTCATAAGTGTTTATATTTGATTAGGTTAGCATCAAATTTGTTATTGTGCCATTCCTTCCAGGTTTTGTCTCTATCTTGTAAGTGTTGTTTGGTATTTTTTGTTAGCTAGGGAGCATGGTTCATTTTTATTCTTTTGGTGTGGAGGTGGGGGTAGGCTGTCAAGAGTATTTAGAAATATATTGTTAAAGTATTCAAGAACACCTTCAAGTGGTAGTGTTTTAAGTGGAGTCCAGTTAGTGTGTTTTAGGATGTTGTTAAACCTTTGTTGGTCAAAGTTCCTGATATTTCTAGAGGTTTTGTATGTGTGGGTTCTTGTAATTTGTGGTATGGATCTATGTATGAATATAGGGAAGTGGTCACTAAGAGTACTGAGTAGGATGTAGGGATTACAGTATTTGTCAGGATTAGAAGCTAGTATCCAGTCCAGAGTTGCACCTCGGGTATTGCTGTTATGCATATGGGTAGCACTGGTAACAAGCTGGGTATAACCAGCGAGGTTTATGCTATTAGTTAGGGAGTCAATTATCAGGTCTTGACAGTTGATGTTGACATCTCCCATAATTATTTTTTCATTACTGATGTTTTCTGATATCCAGACAGGATATCTTCCAATGTTTGGATCTTTTTCCCGGGGGGAGGGGTATATATAATCCAACAAGACATATTTGTTTTGCTTTGTTAATTTGTAGGGTTCTGATTAAAATTTTGGCATTGTTGAAAGTTGGTATTTCTTTGGGGAAAGGTGAGATTGTGATGGTGTTAGGGAAGATTAAGGCTACCCTGCCACCTTTTTTGTTGGGTCTGTCTTTTCTAAGTATATTATAGCCTGGGGGGGTTATTTCAATATCAAGGATATGGGGTTTTAGCCAGGTTTTGGTCATTACTAGAATATATGGGGTATGTTGATTTAACCAAGCATGAACTTCTGTTGTTTTGATACAGATACTGCGTGTGTTTAGGGTTGCTAGAAGAATATTTTTGGGGGATTAGGCTATTAGCAGAGGAAGCTGTAGTTGGGGGCCCTGGGTTGGGGTGGCTGTCCCCACACAGAGGTAGAATGTGTTGCTTAGGGAGGTAATGCTTGAGGTATTGTGTAGGTTTAGTTTTGCTGACTATTATGTAGAAGTTAGGTTTCCTAGTGATGTTGGTATGGATTTTGGGCTTAGAGAGATGTATAATGTGATATTGAATTAGGCTGGCTGATATGTCGCTAAAACTATCCGTGGAGTTGTCATGATGTAGAGCAAGAGTAGAGTGTGCAAATGATGAATGGGGTTGGGGATGGTTCAGAGAGGTGATATAAATAAGGAGACTGATATATAGTACTATAAGCAGGATAGAGAGAAGGGAGAACATTTTAGTGTCATGGTTTAATGAGGTGTCTAGTAGGCATGGGTGGTGCAATGGGCACTACAGAGCAGATTGTGAAGCTTTTGAATAGGATAAAGTGTATTAATGTATGGCGTTTTGGAGTTAATTGGATGTATGGAGGTGGGTGCATTTGTAATTGGATAACAAGCTTTAGGGGTGGAGTAATGGAGTCTATATTAGAACATCAAAGTTTCAAAACTTCGAATGTTCTAATATCAACCCCTATTCAGCGAACACTTACAACATCGAACATGCAGAACAGCGAATTTTTTCCTAGGGAAAAAATTTGCTGTTCCAAAACACATACACACTACACAAGCACACCAAACAAACAGCAATCCACACACATACACCTAAAATCTTACATCTAACCCTACACTAAACTGTGCATACACCACTATCAATTTACCTTAACCCTAACCCTAAGGTCCGTCACTATCGCACACTCACCTCACCCGCGCCCTAACCCTAACTCACCTACCCCACCCTAACCCTCACATCCACACAATTGCACACTTACCTGACCCGCGCCCTAACCCTAACTCACCAAACCCAGCCTAACCCTCATGTCCACACAATCACACACATACCTAACCTGCACCCTAACCCTAACTCACCTAACCCACGCCGAATCACACACTTACCTGAACCTTCCACCACAGTGCTGAAAATAGCGAAGTGACAGAAATGGACAACCAAATTCTTTCCTTAGGAAAAAATTTGGTTTTCTGTAGCTTCACTATTTTCAGCGTTCACTGAATAGGGGTCGATATTAGAACATTCAAAGTTTAGAAACTTCGATGTTCTAATATAGACCCCGAGTAATGGTAGGTATAAACTTAGGGAAAGTGGGGGTGAGTGGGAATGGGGTAGGGTAGGGGAGTGGCGTTAGCCTGAGCATAGTGGGTTAGACATATCCTGCAGTTTGATTTCAAACTCTTCCAAAACCAATCAAAATCAGCTGGGAGAGTTTATCTAAGTCAGTTTGTAAGGGCAAAATGGTTTAGCAAAAATTATAAGAAAAAGGCACAAGAGCACTGAAAAGCAAGGAGATCTTTTAGCAGACAGAGGTTAAAAGAAGTAGTCTGATTGGAGTCTAGATTTTATTCTTCAATTTCCAGTCCATGAGGATTTACCAATTGTAGTGAGTAAGGAGAGGCTAATTAGGCAGGGATGGGGTTTGGGAAGATCTCAGGGAGTAGGTCCACACTCAATGTGCTCACCACCAGAATTATTATCATAAAAACTAGCAGTCACTGGTATACAGCAATAAAGAATGCAGCAACTGTACAGATTACGAGGGCACTGTACATGCAATTAATTTTGGTGAAGAATGAAGGGAATAAGTGTAGACAGTTTTGAAATTATGTCCTCTCTCCATTTTGGGGTCCGGAGCTTAGTTGGAGTTGTGGCCAGCAGCAGTAAGAGAGAGGCTTGCTAAAGGAAAGATAAGAACAAACAAAACAAAGCTGTTAGAAGGGCAGAAAAACATATATAGGTAGGGAGCAGTTAAGCAGTTGTGAAAAAATAGGATTGATTGGTACAGGTTAAGCAGGTATTGACTAGATTTATAAAATTAAGTAGAATGCACATGCACACTATCATAAAGACCAGATGATTAGAGTGTTATAACAGCACGCTACAAAGAAACCTAGTCAGTGTATCAAACAACAGTAAACATATGCCAGATTTAAAGTTAGCAATGCAAAATCACGCTAAAGAAAACTTAGTGTATCTAACAACAGTTATACATACGTTATATTGCATATATGTTAGATTTAAAATTAGCGGGAACCAGTTAAGTTTAAACAGCGCGATTCTGGGCAACAAGTTGTAAACACTTCCATCTGGCTAGATTAAAGGTCCAAAATTGCTGTAGCAAACAGTCAGGTAACCAAATTGCAGTTACAAAGCAGTATGTGCAATGCCGTCTTCTGTGAGCAGTCAGCAAGTAACACCAGTGTATTTGTTGAGATGGTATAAGACAGTGTGTAGTTATACTTCACAAAAAAGGCAATTACAACATCATAAAGGAATTATACACATTTGGGCTATCCAGAGGAATTGCCAAGATGATGTTGTGTTATTTACAATGTGAGCACAACTGGCGTGGGGCAGGTGGAAGATTTACTTTAGTAAGATGTCAGCCAGGGGGAGAGCAAATATTTATCAGTTTGTGTAGTATCTAGGGGAGGGGAGGTTACCAATCATCAATTCAGGATGTCCACTGTAATCACAAAGCTAGTGCTTGGACCAGTCCTGCGGTTTCATTTCAAACTCTTCAAGAACCAATCAAAAACAGCTGGGAGAGTTTACATAAGTCAGTTTGTAAGGGCAAAATGGTTTGGCAAAAATTATAAGAAAACGGCACGAGAGCACTAAAAAGCAAGATCATCTTTTAATTGACAGAGGTTAAAAGCAATAGCCTGATTGGAGTCTAGATTTTATCTTCAATTTCCAGTCCGTGAGGGTTTGCCAATTGTAGTGAGGAAGGAGAGGCTAGGTGGGGAGGGGAGTTGGGAAGATCTGAAGGAGTAGGTCCACGCTCAATGTGTTTGCCACCAGAATTATTATCATAAAAACTAGCAGTCACTGGTATGCAGCAATAAATAATGCAGTAACTGTACAGGTTATGAGGACACTGTACATACAATTAGTTTTGGTGAAGAATGAAGGGTGCAAGTGTAAAACAGTCTTGAAATTATGTCTGCTCTCTGATTTGGGGTCTGAAGCTTAGTTGGAGTTGAGGGCAGGCAGCTGTAAGACAGAGGCTTGAGTTACTGTTGGTGAAGAATGAAGGGAGCAAGTGTAGACAGCCTTGAAATTATGTCTGCTCTCTGATTTGGGGTCAGATGCTTAGATGGAGTTGAGGGCAGGCAGCAGTAAGAGAAAGGCTTGATGGTGATCACACTAGGTGTGGGCCAGGTAGGGACTGTAGCAGCTAGAAGATTTACCGAACTGGTACTGAGGGTATTATTGTTTATTTTATAATCAGCAGGGACATTATTTCTACTGAAGGGAATGATGATGCATTTTTTAGCATTTAGTTTAAGACCATGGCTTTGACAGCAATCATTGGTCTGTGTAAGCCCCTTTTGAAGTACGCTGACAGCGCTAGGGGATTCATTGATGGCATCTAATTTGCAGTCCTTCACAAACTTGGTTAGCCACAGCCCCTCTGTTTTGGCATGGACTTCTGAGAAGTATATGCCAAACAAGAGGGGACCCAGCACTGACCCTTGTGGGACCCAACAGGTAACAGGTCTGCTGGTAGAGGTAAAGTCTCCCACTTTGACTGAGTGTTGTCGATCTGTTAGCCAGTTTGCAACCCGCTTGACAACATAGGGTTTGATATTCAACTGGGTTAGTTTGTCAATGATGCCTAAATGTGGGATAGTGTCAAAGGCCTTGGCCAAGTCAAGATAAGCTAAGGGCATGGCTTTGCCCTCATCTGTGGCTCTGGTCACATTCTCAAAGAAGTCCACCAGGTTTAGCAGACATGACCTGCCCTTGAAAAAACAAACTGGGACGGATCCATGGTTTGGAGGTCACCAATATCCTTATTTATGAGGTCCATGATGCTTTGTTCCATTGTCTTACAGATGAGGCTGGTTAAGCTTATGGGTCTGTAGTTACCCTGGTGTGGTGCTGAGCCTCCCTTGTGGAGGGAGATAACAGTTGTTGTTTTCCATTCAGTGGGGACAAAGCCAGTACTCAGGTTGTGGTTGAATAGAGTGCCTAATGGAGTAGCTAGCTCTCATTTTAGAACATTAGGAACACAGCCCAGAATGTCATCTGGTCCCATGCAGGCTGTATTCTTAGTCTTGGAGAGAGCATTGATGACTTGCTCTTTAGAGATGCAGGGAGGAGGAGATGACGAACACATGGTTTGTGGTATGCTTAGAGGGATGGGGGGGTGAACATTTTTGCAAAACCTGTCGGCCACCAGCTTTGCAATTTCTGCAGGGTCAGTGTGTGTGATGCCATCCACAATTAGTTCAACATACATCTGAGTTCTACCTTTTAGGTTGCGGATGTAGCTGAAGAAGTTCTTATGGTTATCCTTGGCTACGGTTGCTAAATTTTTGTCGTAGTTGCTCTTTGAAGATTTTACAAGTTGTCTTATTTGCTTGTTTAAGCTGAGGAGCCTGCTCTTCCAGTTCTGGGATCTCACTTTTATATTTTTAGACAGCAGCTTCTTTTGCTTATTGTATAATGTATTAATGCTAGACATTAATACATTATACAATAAGCAAAAGAAGCTGCTGTCTAAAAAAAAATGCTAGACATGGGCGGCCACGGTGGTGCAGCAGTTAGTGTTGCCACCTCACAGCAAGGGGTTCTCCGGTTTGATCCTCGGCTGGAGTGCCTTCTGTGTGGAGTCTGCATGTCCTCCCTGTGGTCGTGTGGGTTTCCTCCGGGTGCTCCGGTTTCCTCCCACATCCCAAAGACATGCTGTAGGTGGATTGGACACTCTAAATTTGCCCTAGGTGTGAGTGTATGCATGTGTGTGCCTTCTGTGGAAGGTTGGGCGCTGGGCTGGCAACTCGACACTGTAAAACTCCACTGCCAATCATGAGCAGACAGGTGATTCACTGTGGCGACCCCTAACGGGAAAAGCCGAAAGAAGAAGAATTAATGCTAGACATCCACCAGGATGGTTTGTTTTTCCTTGAGGATCTTGCTTTAATCCTGTCCTGGTCATCTCTGTCTATACATTTGCATAGATGTTTACACAGGGCATCACTGTATAACTTATCAATGCCATCTGTGGAAACTGGAGCTTGGAAATTGATTATACCTTCCCTTAGGAGGGTAAAGTTAACTTTAGTGAAGTTTTTTAGCCTGATTTCTCCTTTGGGGAGTTCTGGTGTTATTGCTGCTTCAAAAATGACTGATTTATGGTCAGATTTAATAAATGCGGGCCATATACTTGAGGTATTGCATTGGTCACTCATATTGGTGAGGACCAGGTCTAGAATATTGGAGCCCCTTGTGGGGTGGTGCACTGTTTTTTCCAGGGCATTTGAGTTAAAGTCCATAAACTTTTGTACAAGTGAGTTTGGGCTCCTATAAGTTTCCCAGTTAATGGAAGGACAGTTCATGTCACTCCCAAGTAGGTCTAAATAAGCTGTGTGGGTATCTTGGTTCATGGAAGGGGACTTGTATCTGATGATGACCTGAAGGGGAGTCTTACCCATGTTAATTTGGACTTGGAGTAGCTCCATAGAGTTTTCTTGTATAACCAGTCTAGAGGTGTAATTATCTTTAATGAAGATAAATACTCCATCTGCTTTGGTTCTCACACCTTCAATTTGCAGTCTGAAAGTTGGGAAGGCATTGTAGCCTTGCAAAGCTGGGGTACTTTCTCCAGCCTTGAGCCAGGTTTCTGCGACTTTGCAGATGTCAACATCTTCCAGGGAGAGAAATGCTTCCGGAGAGTGCAGTTTCTGATTTAAACTCCTAGCATTTAGCAGCATGACCCTTAGTTTTTTTGTATTTGATATTTTTACATTGGGAATTTTGTTGTTGTGACTTTGCCTAAAAAAGGCATTATGGGGGAAGGAAGTGCCTTAGCCATTAACCAAAAGCCTAGAGGTGCCAGGTGAAGACTATCTCTGGCAAAGCAGAGTGGTGCATCCACCATGTTGTCCCAGGCTGACAGGAACTGGATCCCCTTAGATTGACACCAGAAACTAAGCCAGTTATTGAAGTCAACCATTTTCTGTTTATATTGTGGTGTCATCCTAGGCAAGGGTAAAATGCTGCTCAAAGCTAGGGGCGTACCTGCCTGGGACACATATTCAGAAAGCTCAATCATGTCTCTCTTCATATAGTCCAGAGAGGTACATCTCAAGTCGTTCACACCAACATGAACTATGTCAGAGTCATAATGATACTTGTTGAGACACTTGAGTGCATGTGTGATCTGGTGAATTCTTGCACCAGACAAGCAGCTGACCGTAACTTTCTCCTTATTCAACCTTTTGAGTGGGGCATCTGTATGTCTCACCATAGAGTTACCTATAACTAAAACATTTGGAATAGTTGTACATTGCTTTAAAGGGCTTATTTGTTAAAACATAGATGCTAGTGTTTTTATGTGTATTGGGTGCTTTGGGTGTTGTGTTAGGTGTAGCATGTTTGTGTTTTGGAGGTCTCTGGTGTTTATATAGGTTTCTGGAGAGTACCTTTGCATTATGAAGTTTATGTGTTGGGTCATATTATGAATAGGAGTCATGCTGTGTGAGCTGACAACTTTGGTGTTGCTGTTCTGGGTACAAGAGAGCAGCAATTCCAGATTCTTTGCATAGGAGCATCTTTCGCACTTTGTACTTGAGTGATTTAGGAGTAAGGGGTTGTCAGTGTACATGAGACAGTTGCTACACTGCCTGAAAAAGCCCATGTCCACCAGGCTGGCAGGAGAAGCAGAGGGAAACTGACAGCCCATAATGCAAGGTTTGAACCTGGTATCTCAGCCGATAAGGAGAAAAAGATGGGGGTATCAGGCAAGCAGCTATTCTAAGGTGACTAACCTATGTGGTGTACAGTAGGAGGTCTATAAAAGAAGGGATCTATATGGTCTGATATTTATAGGTAAGAGGTAAAATCTCTGCTGGGTGGTTCACTGAACAGCTGAGAGCTATTCAAGAACTGCTGTGCTAGATAGTAGCCGCTTCTAAGGGAAAATACATCTAGTGGCACTTTTGCATCTATAACCGCCAATAATTACCCTCTCTGCATGGTGCTGCACTACACTCCACTCAAGCAAGAACAAAGTGGCTGATACAAAGAAACCAATGAAAAAGCTCAAACTGAGCTCTCCATCAATGAAATAGCTCAACCTGATGCCTGAACCAGTAACCTTCAATTAGATAGGTCCTATTGTATGGTTCTGCCTCTAGGGTGCAGGGGGGCTTCATAGGTTGGGTCCTGATTTTTAGTGCTCAATCTACAAACAGAGCTTAACTCACCTAGTCTGAATCCAATCTATATTACAGCCAACAGAAGTGCAACGGAACAACAGAAAAATGGCAGGATGATTTTCTTTTTTTAAATTAAATAAGCAACAGTGTAAAAAGCAGCACTGTGTTTCTTGAAGTAATATTATCAACAGAATAAAGCAGCAGAAACATATCTTTTCTTAAATTAAGTAAAAGCAGTAGATGGTTTGAAATACAAAGTGAAAAAATGGAGTAGCAAAATACAGTGCAATGCAGCAGCAAACTGTACAGTTTTTTTTTAAACTGCTGAAGTACAATGAAAAAATGCTTACAGCCCTTTTGTGGGTTTCCCAGCTCAGAAAGACCAAAAACAATGAGTAAAAAGGTCACTCAGGAAAACCAATTGGTAAGACCAGGTAAATACCTACAGCCACTGGATGAATAATTGAGTCCTCCTAATGTAAAAGGACAGTAAGTGTGTGTCCATAGTGAAGTGCTACCATAAACAAAGCTGTGGATACAGCAGTCTACTGTAAACAGCTCGTAAATGTGTGATTATTCAGTAAAAGTACTTTGCATTTTATAAATGAGCCAAGAGCCACTCAATTGTACAGAATTTATAAAGGCAGTAAAAACAAGGTAAGCTGATTAATGGGCTCTCCAGCCAATAAAACTACATGCAGAAACAATAATGGGGAAAGGGGGCAACATTTTCAAAGATGCATCCATTTTTTTAAATGCCAGGTGAGTTGAGGGCAGAAAGTTTGTAAGTAAAAATTAAATTTTCTGGCTACATTCCTGGTGCCAACTTATAACTAGACACATACACCTACAGACAGTGTACAGGATCATCTGTTTGCCTACAGCTTTCCTTTGGAATATGGAAGAAAGTGGGAGCACCCAATAAAAATCCACACAGATACAGGTTGGGAGTGTTCTGTACTGAAGGCACACCAGCCCAGAACAAAACTGAAGAACCATTTACTCTGAAGAGGTGATGTTAATCACTGCACTGTTCTACAAAAACAAAATCAAAATGTTTAAATGGTAAGCTTTGTGAATGAGTACAGATTACCAGTGTTACTTGTACAAGTGAGGAGCTTGTGATAGTTATGTTACTGAGAATCATTCATTGTCATGCATACATTGTAGATACATGCACATTTTTTCTGTGTGTGTGTGTGTGTGTGTGTGTGTTTATATATATATATATATATATATATATGTGTATATATATACACACACACACATATATATATATATATATATATATATATATATATATATATATAATTTGAGCTTTGTCATTATGGAAAAGTAATGTCATAATGTCATGTAAGGTGGCCCAGCACACAGTGCATCTGTGGCCATCTTGAATTTACTTGTGAACTGACAACATTTTATTTACAAAAGCCCTAAAGGAAATAATATTTACAACATGTAACACAGTTAAGTTTCCTTCAGTTTCTTACCACGTACGTCAAATATTGTAAATGGGTCTATATTAATTCAGCGAAAAGTCACTTCAATGAATGTCATTTCATTGGAAATGCCGTTCATTGAATTCTGCTCATATGGGGGGCCCTGCTAATTATATATACCAACTCCAAGATCGCACTACAGTGAGGAAAGGGCAAATTTCCAAATCTTCACTGTACCACAATCTCAGTCTGAACAGTTCAACGAACGGCATGTTCAATACAAGTTCACCACAAATGCCATTTGCTAAACTGAATTTTCACTGAACTAATAGGACCCATTATAAATACCTAGGCAGCCCTCATTAAGTCTTGGTTAGGATGAAATTTAACTCTTATCTGGTGGTGAAAATTGTCATAAGGCTAGCAGTATGTTTATTTGCAAGCCTTCTTGAAAGCTTTTCAGGGAAGCATAGATAACTGTAAATATAAACAACTTCAGTCTGTAGATCACTAAATTGATCGTTAACAAGTTTCTGCTTCTGCCATGGCTCCTTGTATGCCATTTGTACAGTTCAATACCAAACCTCTTAACCATAGTGACTCACTTAGCATTCGTAAACTACCACTGTCACATCACTTTCCATGGCTGTAACCTTGTCAGTTTCCACATAGTAGAGGACTTGACACATGTTTGCCTGGATTTGAAGGTAATTGTTAGACAGGAGAATTGCATGGGGTGCTAGAAGAGCTAAAGCTCCCGCTTAAGTTGCTGATGATAATCATGAGGTTAAACAAAGGATGACGGTGTTCACTTAGAAGTTGTAATTAAAAAACAAAACACCTTTGAAGTGAAAGTTAGGAGAGGTTGTCAGACATTCCAATATCTTAGTTGCATTTGATCTATTTTAGACCTGTTCTGATTTGCTTTTTCAAGTGTTACTCCAGATGGAAGCAACTTGCACACTACATAGAGTAGTTTGTTCTAACAGTAGTAAAAAAATACACAACTATCAGATATGAGTATAAAAGCTGGCATGTACTATTACCATATTTCATTTGATGGTTGATTTGAAGAAATATAATATCTCTGCATTTTTCTGTTCTTTTAATCATAGTGCACTTTAATACATGGACTATCACTCAGTGTTTCAGTTGGTTTTATGCTGAAAAATAGACCCTTCTGGTGTTTTAACAGCTGGTACAGTCTGTTAAAACATTATGGTCATTAGGTTGTATTTTCCATCCACTTTTCAGTAACTGATGTTATCTTTTACAGGGTTACTGGAAATATCACAGCTTCTTTTGGCAGAGCATAAGGCACTGAGAACCATCCTGGACAGGGTGCAGGTCCATGATAGAATGCATTTTCACTCTCACACAGTACATGCATACCTGCTAGTAATTTGGAGAATGCCACTTTATCTACCGCATGTCTGAAAGATGGGAGGAACCCAGAGTAGCTGGAGTAAACACACTTGCAGGGAAGACATGCATAGTCTGTACAGGCTTCCCAGCCAAGAATCAAACCTGAGAACATGTTACCACGGGGAGGCAGGACTAGTTGCTGCACCACTGCACTGGCCTGGTAGTACCTTGCTTAACTGTAATGGGAGTTTGAATTGTGATATTTAAAATATTTGCTTAGAAGCATATCACAAATAACTGTAGCAGAAATAAAAGTACAAATCCTGCTTCTGCATGTTAGTATACAATATGGACTTCATTCTCTTTACAGCACACAGGGTGCCAATCTATAAAACTTTACAGATCAAGGACCTTGGTTCCACAGAGCTTTTCTTAATTACTTGCAGTGAGTAATGATATAGAGCCAAACCAATTCCTGGATTCATTCTTTGATTACCCCACTTTATCAAATTCAGGGTCACTTTGGAACCTACCCTAGCACCCACCAGAAGCAACAGAGAGAAGCACATTTTGGATAAAACACACCTAGTTTAAATGCTATTTCCATCAATATTATTAAGGTTAAAAGCCTCCAAATTATAATAAATTTATTATAATAAATTACAGTATATATATAAACTGTTAACCATTTGGTTGATTATTATGTATTTTGGTTTTATGTCTTTAAGAATGCAGGTTGATGTTATAGGTGGAATTTGTCATGTGATTTTTTTCACACATTATAAATGACATTTTTTTTTCAGTTGTCCACACTCTGATGAAGTTTATGCTAGTAAGTGAATGAAAGTGCTTGTTATTTATTTATTAAAAGTACAATAGAGCTAATTTTGAGTTGAATATTTTGTTCAGTGACTTGCTCCACATGACTCTAGATTTTATTAGGTTCTTTGTTCATTTTGCCACATTTACCAAACCTGATTTTTTTTTATTTATAGGTCAGTTAATTGCAGATTTTTAAATACAGTTATACTATAGATCATGGACATGTACATGGGCTGAAGCTTTAAAATTAAGCATTTAGGTAAATGTGTCCAAAGGTAGCCCGCTGCTGGACCTTGAAAAAAACATATTTTTTTGGTAGTATATCAGTATGTTACAAATCAGAAAGGCATTGACAGAAGAGTGGGATTTTTGTGGTAGAGCTGTGACTTACATTTGGAGTATTCTGTCAGCATGAGTGGAGTTTTACCAGTTTATAAAAATAATGCTCAGTAGGGTTTTATACATATGTAAACACCCCAGAATGGTATGCTTTATTTATTTTTTTGTTGGCCATTTGGGTAAGATCAATTCCAGAACCTTTTCCTCAGTGCAAGACCCAGGTCACAACAAAGCTCTCTCTCTCCCGATATATATATATATATATATATATATATATATATATATATATATATATATATATATATAGTAAGGGGGTGTGTGGGGGGCACAGCCCCCACATTGATGGGTGTGGGGGGCTGTTTTAAATGTTGTAACAATAGACATGGATACTTACAAGTCAAATGAATAACTCTTTCCAGAAGATAATATGTACCCAAACTATGTTTACCGAAGCATGGTACAGTTGGGATAAGGAAATATACACTTTTCCCCACTGTAGTGCAATCCCAGAGTTATTATTATATATATAAGTAGTGGGGTGCAGGGGCCTTAGCTCCTGCAAAATTGTATTTTTAGTGTGTTTTTTTCCCCAATTAGGTGAACTGATGTTCACTAAAGTGCACTTTCATTTAAGTGCACTTTCGCTAAAGTGGGTTCGGCTTTCTGTTCTTCAAAAAAATGTTTTTTCAATGAACAGATGTAGACACATATATAAATATATGGATTCACTTTAGAAGCTTGAAATACTCAAATGTCAAAATTCAGTATTTCGAGCCCATAAAGTGGAATCCTGAAAAGAGCGAAACCTCAGAAAAGCGAAGTTCAAAACCTCGCATACCGGAAGTTTTGAATTAGCTCTTCTTGTGTTTCGTTGTGGATTTAGATAAGTGTTGATGTGTTAAGGGTTTTGGGTAGGGGCTGTGGTGTGTGTTAGTGTGTTTTGTTGCTATGATATGTGTTTGCGAGGGGGATGTAGCTTGTGTGGTGGTGTTTTGTGTGTTTTTGTGTGTAGTGCGACCTCAGAGTTAGAATATTTAAATAGGGGCTTGTGTGTGTGTGTGTGTGTGTGTGTGTGTGTGTGTGTGTGTGTGTTTAGGAAGGTGTGTGTTTGTGGAGAACAGAAGCACTAATTCAAAATCTCCTGTATGCGAGATTTTGAATATCGTGCTTCTGAGTTTTCATTCTTGTTAGGTTTTGACTTTATAGCTTTGACATACTGAATTTCGACATTTCAGTATTTTGAGGATATAAAGTGAATCCATATATATATATATATATATATATATATATATATATATATATATATATAGGTCTACTTTGACCCACAGAATTTACGTTTCTCCGAAAATCAGCTTCGCAATTCAGTTTTCGTGCATTTCTCTCAAAAATGCATTTTTTGTGAAAAAACAGATCACCAAACAGCCAGTGAGCTTGTTTTGTAGATCTCGGCACACTGAGGATAAGGGTATAGTCCCTTTTTCCTACTGTAGTGCGATCTCAGAGTTAGAATATATAAGTAGAAGGGTTGTGAGAGACATAGGAAGGCTTGCCCCCTGCATACATGTGTTTAGTGTAGATATTTTTGTTTGTTTGTTTTTTATTTTGCTGTTTGATTATCTGTTTTTTCTGAAAGTGCATTTTTGGAGAAATGCACTTTCGCGAAAACTGAGTCGTGAAGTTGATTTTTGGAGAAAAGTAAATTTGCTGGGTCAAAATAGACCAGATATATATGTGTGTATGTGTATGTATATACATATATATATATATATATATATATATATATATATATATATATATATATATATATATATACACATACACAAAGAGAGAGAGAAAGAGACATACATACTGGGTGAAAGTCTGAGAATTGAACCCTAAGTCCTAGGGTTGTAGTTAATAGCCTTGGCCATAATGCTGCTCTCTCTTTATGGAAATTTTGACAGGCCTGCATATTCTGTGGAGATACTGATGTATTTTAGTTATGCTGCAGTGAGTCATCAAGGTAGAGGCAGTAGGAATGGGTCCATTTCCTAAGAGCAGTAAGGGTATGCATCTAATTCTGACCTATGACATTAGTCCATACGCAATTTAAGCTATAATGTGCATATTGATTTGAGAGGAGTAGCAGTTTGTCAGCTTAAGGACACTTAGCCCTTCAAACACACACATAACATACAGTGGGCACAAGTGAGCCATGAATGAAAGTAAATGTGTTCAGATTAATGAATAATTAATATATCACTAACTGCATGATAAAAGGTTTTAGTCTGAGAATTTCAGAATGTTTGATATCTGTTTTATAAAGCAGCAGAGGCATTTGAGGAGCAGTAGTAGGTGAATGCAGTTTTTTGCTGAATTTTTAACTTAGCAACAAACCAATAATCACATTCATTTAATTTAGTCAGACCTAATGTTAAAATCTCACAGGGCCCTCTGTGCTGTATGCCATAGTACAGGACTAAGTAGCCCATGGCAATTCAACAATAATGCAGAACATTTGTAGATTGGCCATTCTAAGATTATACTGTTTAGTCTTTCTGTCACTATTAATACAAACATTTCTTCTGCTAAAATAAATCAGCTGTCTACTTGAATGAAGGGATTTCACTATTAGTCTCAACAGGAACAACTGCTTGCATGGCCTATGAGTGTCAAATGGCAACTTGGTCAATCAGATGTAAATGCTGAATTCATGGGGGCAGTAAAGTAAAGGTATTCTGCAATTCATCAGTCATTTAATTCATTATGTTGACCCCCTTTATTTCAAAAGCTAATAGTCACTTCATACTCTGTAAGCTGATTCCACACTGAGTAATAGCTTATTCCACACTGAGTAACAGCTTAATTTCAGCTTTTCCAGTGTGAAAACATATAGTCAGAAAAGAGAGCCAATATATTTATCTTTTTGGGTAAATTTCAGTTACTGGCTAGTATTCAGATGAGCTGATAAAATTACAAAGATCAGAGGTCCAAATGAAGAAAAGGCTGGCTAACTATGAGAGACTACTCAAAAAGATGTTTCAAAAATGGTAGACGTAGATGACAGAACATGTAGGAAACACCAATATTTTCTTCTGTACCAGAGAAACTGGAAGGAACAAACTGTATTAATTTTATGAACGCACAGATTAGCAATTGGACTGGTATTGTACAACAGGAGTTGTTAATTGAAAGGGCACACCATGTATATGTTCCAAATCTGCTCATGAAAGAGCAGCCAAGATCTGTACTAGTAAAGATGCAATTATACCAGCAGAAAGAGTAGATTCTGACAAAATTGTGGCAAAAGGACAAAGTACTACAAATTGAAAATAGTACGAGTGTTTGTGGAAAATGATCACTCACTGTACACTGGGCAGAAGAGGAGTAAATTTATTACAGCAATCATGGAATGTCAAGCAAGTGTGAGATTCAAGCTGCTTTATCAAGCTATCTTCAGAATATTATTTTCTCTGAGAGTCAAAGTAATTTTTGGTGCAGAGCATGTTAAGGAGGAAATACAAAAGTTTGTCCAACAAGTGAGCTATCAAACAGAAGAGGATTCTGCTTCTTATTCTTCTGAGAACAAAGCTCATACAGAGACTATGCCAGTGAAACCTTTTCCAATGTCCCAAAGAAAAATGCTTGAGAGACAGAAAAAGCACAGGTGTTGACTCAAAAAAACAGGAGTACATTGGAAATGAAGCACAGACTGGAGTTGGGAATTGTAGATCAGCAGAAAGAAAGCCAGCAACTTGGAAATTAATGAATAAATGTGCGATCACAAAGTATCACATCTGTGAAATACAGTGGAACAAGAAAACCTGGAACTATTGGACTTACTTGACTTTATTAAATTTGTAGAGAGACTTAGAGCATATTCCCTACTTCATGTCATTAATGTTTCAAATAACATTAAGGAGAGGGGAAGAGAAAGGAAAGAAATAACTAAGTAAAACATTTTTTGTTCTTATGCAGTATATGTCATGTTTTATAAAAAATACTAATGCTATATAGTAAAGATTTTCAGTTTTGTGTGTAATAGAGTTAGATATAAATGAAAACAGGTGCCTTTTTCGCCCCTCCTCCTTTCTTTCTCTCTTCTTGTTGAGTTTTAAAAAATTTAGGCACTGCAATGTAAAAAGAGAAAAAACCTGGGCAAGAGATTGATGTAAGTAAAACTGATATGCTTTTTCTTACTTTTGCATAGGGAAATGACTGGATTAAAGCCCATGTTTGATCCAACAAGTTTTAAGTGGAAGCAAGTAAATAAAAACATCAGATGTAATGAAGAGTTTTACTTTAGCAATAAGTGTTCAGAGAATCACAGTGCAACACAGAAGCTTGTAGTGGAAAGCAACTGTGTATCTGGGCCTCATGTTTCTATGGAGACAAACTGATGAGGGTAATAAAACAGAACACTTTCTTATTTCAGTGGCTAAAAGATACTGTTTTCTGAAAGTAGTCAATCTGTTTTCTACATCTGGGAAAAGAATAGATAAGACAAAAACCGACAGCACTTAGTGTTAAGTAGGAGCACATGATGTAACATGCATTTTAGCATGGATAACCTTCATTATAGGTTAATTAAAGCCTGTAAGTGTAGTTGTCAATCTAGGATAATTGTTCCTATTAGGAGGGTTAAACTTCATTATTTGAAGATGTGCATACATCTGTGTGTTTGTATTCAGTTGATAAGCTATGAGGTGCTCTGGGGCATGTTGTTTTGTTTGAGGATTTTAATTAAAACAAAAAGTTTTGTAAGATGTGACATAAGTTCAAATGGATATGCCAAGAAACAATTGTTTAAAAGATCATCCTGCCAAACATTAGTGGTATGCATGTAACAAAAGGCTGAAATTAGACATTTAAAAAAGCTGTTATACATAACAGGTGGGGATAATAACTTCTTATAATAATTATAAATCAAAGATATCTTTGACTGTGAATGTTTTCACATGTATATACAAAAAGAAAAAATAAAGAACTATATTAAGAAATGTGCAAATAGCTGTGCTACAGGAGACTTATTTAGAAAGAACTGAGCATATCAATTAGATAAAGAAAGGATTTCAGGATCCTTAATTAGTGGAATATCTAGTGCAAAGGAAAAGTGGAATATTTACATTAATTGCTACAGAAACTCCAATAATGATAGAAGAGGGGGAAAGGATAATAACAGATTTGTAGTAGGAAGGGGCTATTGGCAGGGAAGAAGGATTATAATGGCATGTATTTATATTCCACCTAAAACTGCTACAATGGAGCATAAGAAAATCCTGGGAGAAATAATCAGCTTTCAGCAGAAGATATTACTTGTAGGTGGTGGATTTGAATTTGATTTGTAACAGTGAGGAATGGAAAATATAACAAAAGTGGGTAGATTTTTGAAGAAACTTATAAAAATATTTTGGTTGGAAGATGTGAATTCAGTAGTAAGAGTTCAGAGAGAATTTACTTATTATTCCCCAAGGTACAAAAACTGGGCTAGGCTAGACAGAAGTTATATTTCACAGCAGCATGTGCATTTAATTTAAAGTTTTGATATGCATCCAATAACTATTTCTGATCACATGCCAATAATAACTAAAATAAAAATGCAGGATAATGAAATAAAAATGAGACACTGGTGCTTCCCCACCTACTGTCAAACAGAAAGGAATTTAAGGAATGGGTAATGGAAGTTATTCAGGAGTTATTAAGGAAGATAGACATTTCTTCAAAAATATAGCTAAGGAGTGGGATAAAATAAAGGTGGAGTTTAAAAACAGGGTAGAAATAAAATAAAAAGAGATATTAAGAAGTAATGGGTTATTTAGAGTGACTGACAAATGTTAAAGTATTGCAGAATATGAGGAATCTCAAAGAACAAGAAGAGGCACAGCTGCAGAATGCTAAAGAGAAAATAAGGAACTACATGGATAATATGCATTAGTTTCGAAATATTGTTGTTGACCAACTGTTTTTTGATAACTCCATAGCATAACACTTTTAGCACAATGGCTCAGGCATCAGAAAGTTGAAAGGGTTATTGCCAAGCTTAAAGAGCCTATAAAAAGGAAACCAGAGATCCTGGGTTGGAAATCTTTCAAAACTTTTACAAAAATCTGTATAAAGTAGAGAAATGTGGAAATTAAGAAAAATTACAAATGAAAATGTTTATGGAAGAATTAATTATACAGTAATTTGCCACTATAATAATAATCTGATCAAACTGTTATCAGTATCCTACACTTTGACTGTATATGCTTGTAACATAGCCCTGTCCACCCTACTGTAGCCTGGGGTATAGCTACTGGTGTCATATTATTTAACAAGAGCTGACTCAGAAGCCCTTTAGTAATGACTGCCAGCAAAATTAAGTGAACTGTGTGTCCTAATGTATCTGCGAATATTTTATATCTTTGCCCTCTATGCTACCTGCATTTTTCCCACATCTGTTTCATTCTTATTTTTCTAGATTTTGATCAATACACTCCCTCCTTAGTTAGCTGGACCTAGTTATCCACCCAATCATGATTGCCACCTGGTTTTGCACATTGTAGGCAACAACAAGCATCTAGATCTCAGGAGCAGCCTGCTAAAGATAAAGTGAAGAACAGGCTATCTACTACCCTGCTGTATATATATATGTCTTCCATAAGTAGGTGTTTTGATAGGTGCTTATCATGTTTCTTCACTTTGAGAAGTCAGACCTTTGCTGTTGTATTTGTATAACGCAAGCACACTATGTCTGGGAAGTAGTCAGTAGCTTTGTAAATTAGATACTATAGTATAACTTGTCATACATTAAAAACTGCATTACCCAAATTATAATAGCCTAATATATCTCTTTATAGGCAGCTTTTAATATACACCTTTTACATATTCGGATATTTTATGCAAATCCCAATATATCAATGCTTAGTTTACTTTTAATAATGGTCATTCAAAGACCCACATTAGGTAAATCGATTACCCCACACATTTTTTGTTTTTTCCCCCCATCAGCTGATTAATTGGTGTTTATTATTATTATTATTATTATTATTATTATTAATAATCCAATTTCACTTTTTTCTTTAACATTTTCCAAATAAGCAGTAGATTTTGCAAAACCACCCCAATCTCATTTCTCTTATTGGTTTTTCTCTACTTATTTTTATGTACTAAACTATTCTTGCTGCAGTGCATCACATAGAGGATGTGTAAACTTTCTCATTAATTCCTTGCTTTATATAATCTGATTTATATAGTAAAATGGAAACAGTAACAGTTGCACATATTTAACCTTTTTTAGCCCAGTTCACTGATTGATTGTTTTCTGTCCCACAACATTCTGAGAAAGTGCTTTGCTCCCCTACCCTACCCCCTATTCCCACCACCCTCACTTACTCTAAATTTAAACCCTCTATCTCCACCAACCTCAGAGTTCAACCAATCCCAGTCTATAACACATGCACATATTAACTATTTGCAGCCCCTCCCATATTTATTTTAATACTCCCTCCACTATCTAGCTCTTTCTTCTGTCCTGTATATAATTCCTCTTACCAGCATTCCAACACCATATTGTATCCCAACAGCACATCACCCCTCTTTTTACACCCCTTCTTTTATCCAGAAACCTGTCAAAGTGTCATCCTACAACTGACTACCATATCAGTTTCCATGCTGACCCTCTCACTTCTCCTGTTACTCAGTTAACATCTTTACCTTCACACTTTCACACAGCCCATCACCATTTACCTAGTTGTACTATCCAATATGCTGCAGAAAACTCAACCCTTAATTCACCCAAGATAATATCCGCCTTCTACTCTACCAATACCACAGACTTTTTCAAACACAACATGCACTTACATAACCCCATAATTCATAAGCTAAAATTAAATGCACATCCTACAACCAGTATATCTCCCCCCAAACTGAAACTCAGTGGTAACATCCATCCAAACCTTGTACCAGCTACATCTCTGCAGACATTTAACTCTAAAACCTCCACAAACCACACCCCTCCAATACAACATAACACTACTTATTCTTCCCTTAACATTACACACATAAAAATGAGAAACATGTACAATAAAACACTACAGTTCCATGTTTGGCTTAACCTGTGTGCTCTAGATACAGTAGTACTAATTGAAACCTGGCTGAAAAAAAGAAACAAAAGCTAATGAAATTCTACCTCCAAACTATAATATACTAAGAACAGACAGACAAAATAAAAGGGGTAGTGGAGTTGCAATCCTATACAAAAAATCTCTGCAACTTACATCTTCACTACTAAATCTTCTGCTGTTTGGTAAAGAAGAAATTCTCATATCTACCATCAGACTTAACCAAAATAAGATGTTATCCACTATAGGTGCTCATTTGTCACCCAGTAATATCTCTGTAGCAGAATACTTCTGCTGGATCTCTTCCAACATCTTCCAAGAAAAACACATAACGGGTGATTTTAATATTGACTGTCTCTCTCTCTCTCTCCCCCAACTCACCTAATCACTCTATATATCTCTTTTGATGTCTCACAGAGGATCACCACTCCCACCCATTATAATAAAAACAACACTAAGTGATCATTAACCGACTGGATTCTTACCTCTGTGCCTCATAAAGTTTTTACCTCAGGTACCCTGCCAGATACCCATCAGTGATATCTCCCTACCTATGTAATAAGAAAGCAAACTAATATTCAAAAGCAGCCACATTTCATCAAAGCACATAACCTCATATATTTCAATAAGGATTTCTTTATCTCCTATCTAAAACTATATAACTGGAATGCTCTAAAATACATTCCATTCGATGACACAGTAACTATTTTTAATTCTTTTTATATTGAACATCCTAAATGAACTTGCCCTTGGTTATCTTGAAATACAAAACACCTTACAGGCTTGGAGACAGAGCCTCAAATACAGTGCTATCCAGTAAAATACTAGCAATTCTTCAAAAATTCAGAGAACTCAGAAACCAAACTAAAACTCAAATTAACATAGGACACTGACCTGCAATATAAAGATTACAAAAATCCCAAAACATTCTGGTCCTCTCACACCACTCAACCATCTCCTACACTTAACACTAAAGCAACAACTCCACCAACTGTGCTGATGCTTTAGCTTTCATTTCATTCAGTCAATCTCATCACCACTTCAAAATTTCCCTAATTCCAACAACCAGACAACAGCACCACTAACCATTCCTCTTCATAACCTCTCCTTCCAACCAGACCCCAGGAGTTACATAAAATACTTTGAATCCCACTGCCTTTGCCCCCAACAACCTACCTGGCAAATACCTTAATATAACTGCAGAAGCAATAGAGTAGCCCATCTCAATTCTAATAAATTGGTCCATCAGTAAAGCATATGTCCTTACCCTCTGGGGAAAAAAAACACATTCTTCCCCTTCACAGAGGAGGGCATTTAACTAAACTCTGTAAAAAACAAAAAATAAGGACAGCTTCACTGCATAGACCATTCACTTTATCTTTATTCATTAAAAAATCAAATTAGCTTCTAAATTCATCCCCTAGGGTATAATGTTCCATAATATAATATCATTCTATACTCCAATCTATTTAATTCCTCCCTAAAATTACCTCCCCTGGGTAAATGTGGATGAGCCAAGAAACTAAAAAATAAGCTTTACCCAGATCCACCATGTGCTTCTGAAAAATGTTCAGCTACAGGACTGCTTAAGTTGTCCATTCTAATATCACCCAAGTGTTCCATGATTCTAACTTTAATTTTTCACTTAGTCTGTCCAATATACCACTTAATTTGAGTACATCCATACCCAGTAATATATATTACCCCATAGGAGTTGCAATTCATTCCTTAGCCACATAT
The DNA here is from genome assembly GCF_019279795.1 of Protopterus annectens. NCBI lineage: Eukaryota > Metazoa > Chordata > Ceratodontiformes > Protopteridae > Protopterus > Protopterus annectens. The sequence continues at coordinate 458,948,375 of NC_056737.1, read as the reverse complement.
TTTCTCCTATTAATCTTGATAGCTGTTAAATTTCTAATTCTGCTACACACCTTACAGTTTCCACATGCTCAAGCACCCACACTTTCCCCCTCCTGTACAAACACATAATCCCTACCCAATTATTATTTCAAATTACTGTACCTTCCATAGGAGAAGGTCACATGTTTGGGACAAAAGTGTCATACCATGGTACCTTGGCTTACCGCATGCCACAGATCTTTCTCTATACATTTGGAGAAAATAGTTAAAGGGGAATATTTTGTAATAAAAAACAATCTCTCATCATCAACCTGTTGCATCTTTCTTTCCAAAAATTTCATACCTTCCCTTCTTTGTTGTAAAACTTTCCTCCTTGCTTCAGACAATATTTGCTTTGAATAACCCCAATCCAACAGTCTCTCATACACTTTATCTAATTTTATTTCCCTCAAATTTATATCTGAGGTAATGCAATAAATTCTCCTAAATTCACCATATGGAAATGATTTAATCAAGTGGGGGTTCATACTACTTGCATGAAGGAAACTGTGAACTGCTGTAGGCTTCTTGAATGCTCTGTATTGTATACATTTTTTCCCATCTATATAAAACTCCACATCCAGAAATGTAATAGAACTCAGAACCAGCTGATATGTAAATCTCAAACCATGTGAGTTACCATTCAGGTCCCGCATAAATTCCTGAAAAGAATTATCACCTTTACAAATAAAGAGCAAATCGTCACTAAATCATTTAGAACAAACCACACTTTCCCCCAAAAAACTTGTTGGATATACAAACTGTCTTTTAAACTCACCCATATAAATGATCACATAGGTTGGGGCATATGGGGTGCATGCATTCAACACATCAGGAAAAATTAATCATCCATAACCTATGAACCACACTAAATAACCTTTGATTTGACACATTTTTTTTCCTGGAAATACACCCTCGGGTGCAACTTCTGACAAAACATCTTGACATCCAACAAGATATCTGCTTGAGAGGGAACACTTGTTGGAACAAATTTTTCTCCTTTAAAAAGTACATTCTCAACCTTTTCATTAATAGTCAAATCAGACAAATTAACAATTTGTAACTTGTTAAAGGAAGCATCAGACTTACATGAGTTGTCCATCCCCACAATTTGAACAGGAAGGGGGATGTTAACAGCTGAAATCTCAGCCACTATTTCTTGTCCTTTACCTGACCCTTTTTGTTTCGCCCTTGTCTGTTTTGAGGAGAATGAACTCCATTTGAAGAATTCACCTGGGAATTTTCAACTTCCCCCAGCTGTACATCAAACAACAAGCTTTTTTTACTCAACAATGTTTCACCAGAGGAAACAGAGGACTCATGCATCTCCATTGAATGATTGGCTCCTCCCCTGACATTCGACCTGCTGGAATGCAGTTTCCACTGCCAGGAATATACCAAGTTGTTTTGAAAATCTTTAATGTCCCAATTCAGTTTTTTCTTCTTTCTTTCCAAAACATCTGTTTAATTGAACCTTAAATTTAATTTCACTCATTGTCTCTCTATATCTCTTTTTAAATGCCTCTTTCATTAAGGCATCTTGCACCTCTGTAATCTCTCTTCGTGACTTATCCTGTAATCTTAAGTTACGTTAAATTAAGATACGGAGCCAGCCCAAGGTACAGTTCAATGACACAAGCTTCCATTCTTCCAAGAGGTCACTTTCCTCTTCTGTAAACTCCCCTGCAGGTAAGTGATGCACACGTAACCCTCTTGGTGTTATATTTAGGGACACATATTTCTCCAATAACTTAACATCATAGAAAACAGTCACCTCTTTCAGCATCAGTTCCAGTTTTTCAAATCACCAGGTCAGGTTATCTTCACTAGTTAAAAATCAAGGATCCTTAGACGATAATTAGGATTCCCTCTCACACAAAATGTCCACAAAGAGCACTCTCTCAGGTGTCAAAGAATTAAAAAAAAAAGTCATAGCTGGAGGTGAATCCAACAACATATTAAACATACAAACAGGCACAAATGAAACAAAAAAATAAGGACAGCTTCACTGCACAGACCATTCACTTTATCCTGGTACTTCGGCCATTCGCCTTCTGGGAATAAATTCACAATAAAAAAGATCACATTTATACCAACCTGGTGCACATCACATTAAACTAATCAATCCAACACTTATCCAATTAAATTGTTATATATGCAAATTTTCTACACACCAAAAAATTAATTCTCATTCTAATTCCATTATTATAATAAATAAGTAGTTAAATACATATAAATATACAAATATATCATTTCAAAATCAAATTAGCTTCTAAGTTCATCCCCCTAGGGTATAATGTTCATTTGTAGCCTCAGGCTTATCAAACCTGCAGTAAAAAACATTGAAGTCTTCAGCCAGCTGGTAATTAGCTGCAGTGTAGGGGGATGGTTTCCTGTAGTTTGTAATGTTTTATTTATTTATCTATTTATTTTACATTTGTTGGCTGGGATATTCCAACTGGGACAAAGCCCTTTTTCAGTGGAGGCCTGGGGAGAAAAGCTCCACAGTACAAATATAAACTATACATGCATGTTGCATTAAATGTAAAAATACAGTAAGGTTAGCAGCCTATAACTTAATGATGAAAGAGACAAAAAAAAACAAAAGTGGAACAGACAAAGAATAATAGATAATGAAATTCAATAAGTTGATCAGTTACTAAATGAAATTAACAGAAGTTATTATAGCAATCACCCACGCCTGGGTGTGGGTAATGCTGGATTTACCCAAGGTTGGTGTGGTTTGGTCACAAGGGCAAAGCCCGAGTGACCAAACAAAGATAACCATGGGTAAATCCAACATTACTCACACCCAGAAGTGGGTTATTGCTGTTGTACAATGACATTATTTAAGAAAAAAAATACTTTTCTTAAATAATGGCATTGTATAATGCCTCCTTGCTGCCCTTCCGCAGCTGTCTAGTATTCTGTGGCAGTTCTGATTTACTGTGCATGCGTATGCTTACGCAGTACATCAGAGCTGTGGGTGGAAGCAACAGAGAAAGCAAGATCTCCATTGTTTTTTACAAAGTGTCTCGCTATGTTAAAGGAGTTTAACATAGCGAGACAGCTTTAAAAAAAGCAACCAAGAATCTCAGTTGCTTTTTTTAAAGCTGTCTCGCTATGTTAAACCCATTTAACATAGTGAGACAGCTTTAAAAAATGCAACAGAGAAAGGAAGATCTCAGTTACTTTTTTTAAAGCTGTCTCGCTATGTTAAACTCCTCTAACATAGCGAGACAGAGTCTAAAAAGCAACAGAGATCTTGCATTCTCCATTGCTGTAAAAAAAGACTTCTACTAATGGAAAAAGTCTGGGCAACCGGACCTTTTTCCATTAGTATAAGTCTGATTTACAATGTGCATGCTGACCAATCAGCGTGCACATTTTGGAATATTAATGGGGGGGTCGTTGTATAAAAAATTATTATTAATAGGTTAAGATATAGTGCAGCAGAAATCAAATGTAAAGAGGAGAAGCAGTAGAAGGAGAGTAAAGTGACTGTTGAAGAAGCAGGACAGGTGGAGAAGCATAACAAATAGTAAAGGGAGAAATAGGGGTTAGGAAGGAGAGAAGAATAAAGAAGAGAAGTGAGAGAGTAAGGACTATCTTCAGGTAGGGTGGTTACAGTGACATATCCAGTTTTGGTTTAGATATTCTTTAAGAGATCCCTTAAATTTGTGGACTTATGGTATGCTTCTGCGGGTCATAGGAAGCTTGTTCCATTGAATGGCAGATGAGTAGTTTTATAGGTTCTGTCCATCAGATTTTTTAGGTTTGTAAGTCTGCAGCAAGTATTGAAAAGAACTCCTTAGAGGTCGGTAAGGGATACAAAATGAGACTGTAGATGAAATACTAGGGCAGGAAGAAGGTTTATTGATGACGGAGTGAATGGCGAGCATTTGAGTAACTTTGAGTTGGTAAGGGAAGTCTAGCCAATTGAGTGACCTGAGGGCATGACAGTGGTGAGATTTGGATAGCAGATTAGCAGCAAATCTAGCTACTTTGTTAGAAGCAGAATCAAGTTTAGTGAGAAGAGAAGACTGAAGATTTGTAAATATTTGTGAGCTGTAGAAAAGGTTGGGAAGAAGGTAAGAATTGGCTAGTGAGATTCTGGATTCAGGGGTCAGGAACCTTTTATTTCTATATAGGAGGCCAAGCTTTGGATGAGTTTTCTTAATAGAGTGATATATATGAAGGTCAAATTCCAGTTGGTCATCCATGATTACTCCAAGGAGCTTAGTCTGGCTAACAGGGATAATGTTAGTATTATTCAGTGAAAAGATATTAAATGAGGATTTAAGGTGGTAGAGGGGTTTAGGGAGGAAAAGTAAGAGTTTTATCTTTTTAGGATTGAGTATTAGTTGGTTGTTAGTAAGCCATGTTTCAGTAAGATTGTATGAAGTTTGTGTGAGGGTAAGTAGTTCTGTTGGATTGTCAGCTGTAGATATAATAGTAGAGTCAGCATACTGTATGAGGGAAGACTTGGGGCAGGATTTATGTAATTCATTAGTAAAGATATTAAAAAGAAGGGGTCCAAGAATAGAGCCTTGTGGGATGCCAGTATTAATGGGGAGAAATAGAGAAATAGCAGAGAACCATTTGATGGACTGCTACTGATTAGAAAGGTAGCTCTTAAACCAGAAGATTGTTGCTGTGGAAAGGTTTTGTAGACTGTTCCTGGATAATCTCCAAACCCTTACTGTCACCACTCTTTTATGTAACTAACTATAATACTTCTTCACAATCTCTAATTATCTGACTGTCATATATCCCTCTCCACTACTGTCTCTAGCTCTTGTTTACCTGGACTTCCCTAGTACTCCTCCATAATTCGCAACCATCTTCATCCTACAGTTGCTTCACTGTCTCGTACTCAGTATCTGTTTTCAGTGAATTCCATTTGAAAGTAACTAGACTCTTATAAGCTTGATATTAACTAATATTTAACTGTATTCTTCATTTAACAGACATGTTTTCATTAACTGTCAAATCATGGCAATTCTAGGTATATTCATTTACTGTTCTATGTATGTACATTTATTATTTTTGATTAACTGTTATATCATGACTAGTCTATGGATGTATGTATATTTATTATGTAACTCTAAGTAAAAAATATATGAAGAGGATCACCAAAGCTTCATATATTTTTTACTTGGTTTTGGTGTTCGTTATTTCTGAGTTTTATTATGTAACTCTTGTATAACTGCCTTCTACTCTCTCTCTAAAATGCAACATTTCTCCCCAGACCTCTGCTGAAAATGGGGCTTGTGCTCAGTCGGACTTTTGCAGTAAACAAAAGCAATAAATAAATATGCCAAAGTTAGAAGTAGATGAAGCTCATTTACTAACATTTATAATAAGAGCAGATGAGGTAAACATTGTGATATACGACCAAGCTACAGGAAGTTATCCAGGCATAGATGATATTCATGTGGAAGTTTGGAAGCTAGAAGGGAAGAAAATGAAAAAGATCTGGAAAGTTTTGTGTAAAAGCATTTTAAAAGGAGGAGAAGCACCAACATCCTGGAAGAAAGCTATGATGGCTGTAATACATAAAGATGGTAAAGACCCATCGGATCCAGTTTCGTATAGGCCCATTTCAATTCTAAAGCATGATTATAAAGTGTTTGTCTATAATGGAAAAAAAAACTGGCAAAGGTGATGTCAAGATTGATAGATATGGATCAGTGTGATTTTGTGCAGGGGAGGCAAACATTTGACAACATTAATAGAACAATGATGATCCAAAGGGAAACAGAATGTCAGAAAATACCGCTGTTGTTGCTGGGTCTTGATGCATAGAAAGCATTCGACAGAGTAAATTGGGATTTTATGAGTAAGGCAATGGATGCATTTGCATTTCCTGACAAAATAATAATGTTAATTAGGAGGATATATGAGGGATCAGAGGTGAAAATTAATGGGGGGTCCTGTCTGATAAATTCAGTTTGCACAGAGGGACCAGGTAGGGGTATCCTCTTTCCCCTTTATTATTTGCATTATATTTAGGACCACTGGCAAAAAAAATAATGGACTCAGAAATTCAAGAATATAATTGGTATGGTAATCAAGAAAAGTTGGCTTTATTTGCAGATGATATTATTTTGTACCTGAGAAAACTAGAAAAGTATATTTCAGTGAAACATTCAGAGACAGCTTCAAGTCTTTTTGGGATACAAAATTAAAGAAGATAAAATAAAAGCAATAAGCTGTGAACTATGTACCAGCATATGAATTGGTTCAGCAGTACCCATATTTATGGGGGCATGATAAAATGAAATACTTAGGAGTATGGGTTAAAAAATATGTTATGGCACCTAAGGATATGTGAGAGGAGAGTAAACAAAAGATAAAACAAAAACTGAGAAACTGGAAGCTCTGTTTTATGGATATGGATAACAAGATACAAGCAGTGAAAATGTATTTAGTCCATTTGGTTCTATACATGGCTCAGGCATGTTTGTATTATCCAGAGGAGAGGATGTGTATTGCAGTTAATAGACTTGAAGGATTTTATCTTTGAGGGGAAGAGGGCAAGAGTCAAATGGAATAAGTTGAACCTTCCAGTAGAAGGAAGCGGATTGGGATTACCTGATTTGAAGGGGTATTTCAGAGCTGCACAGTTAAGGCTCCATAGCACAAGCAGAAAGCTACAATTCAAAGTGGAAAGGGATGATGAAATGGAGGAAGCTCAAGAAATAAGGAAGACTGAGATTTTGTATGTAGATCCTTAAGCAGAATAACAATAACCATACAGAATATTACATTCATAAAGTACCAGAAAGCATTGTAGGAACTATGCCAACATAAAAATGGAGAAACTAGATTCTGCCAATAGGGATGACTGCAATTAGGGGTACAGAGAAAGGGTAAGAGGGGGGTGGAATTTACTGGAGAAAAGCAGCAAATGAACCAAGGTACTGGCAGCATATAATTAGAGAGGGAAAGGTAATAAAATGGCAAGAAGAAAAGAGTTCATTTGGACTGCAGGCTAGAGACTGACTTCCATATCAAGGATTGATATCAGAGTATAGGGCAAACCGAAAGAAATAGGGGATCCTAAGTGAACTGGTAGAGTTTTTAGTAGAATCTAGAACAGAAGCTGCTGTTAAAAAGGGATACTTAGTACAGCATATAAATACTGCATGATTAAACTACAGGAATCAATTAAAGGAGGATAGAAAGGAATGGGAAGAGAGACTGGATAAGCATTTCACAAAGAAACAATAGCAGGATATGCAACATAGCCTAGATGATTTAGGTTCTTTGCTTGGAAGTCTTTGCATGGTTATTTTTATACCTCAAGCAGACTCCAAAGAATTTTTCCTATGGTAAACTGCAAATATTGGAGGTGTGATGGGAAAGAAAGAGGTAACTGGGAACATATTTTTGGTTGTGTAATGAGTTGGCAGACTTTACAAATTTTCTTTAGACTACTCTGTCAGAAATACCGAGTGGGAAATTATTTATTTATTTATTTGTTTATTTATTTGAGCTGGGATACAGGATCTGAATTGCCTAGATATAGTAAGGCCTTCTTAAGCTTACTTCTGGTGGCTGTCCAAAAAGTACTAGAAAATGGAAATCAAAGTATAAACCAACAATATTTGAAGTAGGGAATATGATAACATAGAAAAAAACAATTAGAAGTGGGATCTTTAGAAAAGGATAGGAACAAATTACATAAAAATGTAAACTGTGGGGACAAAACATGCAGAGTAAAACTTTAGAGGAGGAGTGAGATTTAAGGGAAGGCAGGAATTAAGCAATTTATGTAACGCTGGATTGATGGTAATTGTATCAAAGAATCTATGTGATGTATAATGTTTGTCACTGTGAACATGTAATATGTTTTTTCTTTTATGTAAACGTATGTTTGCCAATGTCTTAAGTGATAGTACAATAAACATATTATAAAGGAGTCTCAATTCGATGTTGGAGGTCTGGATGGGTATTAAGTTGAAACAGGGGGTGTTTGCTGTCTGAGGAGGCAGCATGTCAGGATTGTTAGGTGGAAAATCTTTAGTAAGGGCTTTAAAGCTTTCTACAAAATGGGCATTAAACTGAACAGCTATTTCAGAGGGAGTATTATTTGTGTCAGGATTGCAAGAAAAAACTTATGATTCATGCCTCTTTCTGTACTGTAATTCAGCAATTCTATCTTGCAATTTTCTCACACATTTATGTAGGGAAATGTGTGAGAAAATTGAAAGAATTACTGAACACGTCTGATACAAGGACAAATATTTTAACTAACGCTTTGTCTAAACATTGTATAGAAAGAGGCATGAATCATAAGTTTAAATTTAAGGTGTTGCAAGTACTGAATACTAATATAAGAGGGGGTGACACTAACAAGCTTGAAGTTGCCGAGTATAAATGGATTTTAAAATTAAATGCAGACAAAATTCCAGGACTAAATGCAGCTATTAGTCTCAAACGTGCTAAAAGCAAAACAGATGAAACTGTAATTACCTTATTTTAAAGTTTTAACTAGATTTTAAAATGTTTTTGTAAAGTAATATAATTCTTAAGCATGTATTGAGAATATATTGCTTTAAGGAGACAATTATGTTATTTACCGCAGTGGTGCAGTGGTGGTGGTGTTGCCTCTCAGCAAGAGGTTCTCCCGTTCGATTCTCGGCTTGGGTTGGGAGTGCCTTTTGTGTGGAGTCTGCATGTCCTCCCCGCAGACAAGTGGGTGTTCGAAAGACTTGCATTGAATGGGCGTACCTTTGTTGAAGGTTGGGCGTTGGGCTGGCAACTCGACACTATAAAAAAAAAACAACTGCCAATCATTAGCAGACCAAAGTTCCACTGTGGCGACCCCTAACCGGGAAAAGCCGAAAGACAAACAACTAAGCATTTTGATAGGTTGGCTGTGTCTTCCTCAGTATTTAAAAAGAGTGCTGTGGTTAGTTAGTTCTATACAGCACTGAAGAAGGGTTATACCTGAAAGCTTTGCAGCATTTTATTTGAAGTGTTATTAAAGTTATTTGTTGGTCCAGCTCTGTCATTTTCCCGTTGTGTATTGTTTAGCCATTGACTGCATTTACAGAGTTTTGGTGGTAGTATTCTTGCTTTCAGATGTATGTGATGTCATTTGTAATCTAGGACAAAAATAATGTTTTAATATTAGTAGAGACTGAAGTCTCATGGGGGTCTATGTTTGGAACCTGACAACAAAGGATCCTTTACCTACTTCATCTTGCCTTGCTCTAGTAAGTGACCAGGGAATAGTAACTTTTGACATCAGTAAGGAAAACATAGTGAGATTAATTAAATATTGTTTTTCTGTAACTGTGTGAACCTGTTCACCTGTGTTAATTTTAATATTTCCTGTGATTGAAACTCTGGTGTTTATTGTAAATGGATATTTGATATTTTCATGTTCTTTTTTATTTGCTATTAAATATATTTAAATTTTTCATTGTGGCTGGTCCTTCAGAGAATATTTTAACCTTTGCAAGTACTAATATCTATTGGTGACAATGTGGCCACTCTTGAAAGCCTGGCTGCTTGGTCAACATTACCATTTGTATTAATATTAATTTCACTCAGTATAATTGGGTAACATTGTAAGAGCCTTAGAGTAGCTGGCTTGAGAGTGTCTGGTGGCAGTAACTACATTATAGTCTGGGCAGAAGGGGGCTAGAAAACCTGCACCAGCCTTTCACAGGTGTGTGTGTGTGTGTGTGTGTGTGTGTGTGTGTGTGTGTGTGTGTGTGTGTGTGTGTGTGTGTGTGTGTGTGTGTGAAAATCAAATCTCAAAGAGTGTGTGTTTGTCAGCTACTTGGAGAAGGGACCTGAAGAACTGGTTTCACAGAGAGAGTGATGGAGGACTTGGCTTGGACACTCTGCTGAAGATGTAACTCTGCAGCTGTGCCAGTGGGGAGCCTTATTTGAGACCTGGGGAGAGACAGAGAGGGAAACCCAGACCCTAGGCAGAGTATGTTCCCTGCGTGCTCTTAAGGGAAATTGTGCTTGATGCAGAGAGCTGCATCTGGAAATACTGAATGCATCCATTTTTGTTGCAAGTGAATGTCCATCTCCATTGTCAGTGGTGAGGATTCAGGCTCCTTGATTACTGGCCCAGATAGGGGATGTCACAACCTGCTCCATTTTGTTTTCTGTTTTTTTTTAAACTTGGTATTTTTAAGCTGCCACCCCCTACTGTAACTTGAGTTTTATAAGCTCCCCTTTCTACACTTCTGTTCATATTGTTATTTGTTTGCCTTTCCTTGTGCTTATTTGTGGGGGGGGAGTGCATGTTGCCTCTTATTGTATGTTCTACTGATTTACTTGATCTAAATTCATTATCTAGCTAGTTGCTGGATAAAATGGTGTAATTTTACACTCTAGCAAGTTGTTTTTCTGTGTTTTTAAATTAAGAGGACAGTGAATGTTCCATCTAGTGGCAGTGGTTGGTAATCTGGTCTCCATAGGTTGGGGAAACACTTATGATTCTTGCATGTAGTTTTATTGGTTGGAGGGCTTATTAATTAGCTTACCTTGTTTCAGTGCCTTTATAAATTCTTCACAGTTGAGTGGCTGTTGGCTCATTTCTACAAACTGAAGTACTTTTATTGAATAATCACACTTTTATAAGCTATTTAATGTATATTGCTGTTATCATGAATTAACTTATTGCCTTTTTTTAAGTTTAAGTTTGTGGTATCATTTCACTCTAGATGCCCTTTTACTGTGCTTTTACTTTAGGAAGACTAAGATTATTTTTAGTAATGAAAAAATACAACAAGCAGCGTGAGCAAAACAATGAAGGAGCACGTATATAATATAAGACTGCTATCTCAGCAGTAAACAATAGTTCAGTTCAGATATAGGAACAGTCCAATAAATGAAACAAAATATATTTCCAACTGGAATGAATAAACAGGATCCACGTATGCATAAACTATAAACAGAAGTTTATTTGGTGCACCTCAGGTAAGCGCTTTCGACATAAGCTTCATCAGACCTGAGTTCAAGAACATTCAAACTGTTTAAATATTAGATAAGGCGGGAACACACTGTAATTAAAATTCAATTATTCAATTAAGAATCTAAATTTAAAAACATATATATACATTTATATAAAGTGATTCATATAATATAGTTAAAATTCTTTAATACATAATTGGTTTAAAAACATTTTAGAAACCTTATAATACATCAATAGTGAAACTAAAGCAACAACCTATAAAAAACTACATATACTTGATTTTTAAGATTATATATATGTATATATCTAAAATCTGCTAACTGTGTTTATGTAAAATCTAACTCAATTATTTATATGAGAATAGACATATGCATATACATATCCCTAAATATAATATAATATAAACATAGAACACATCTATATGTATAAAGTGTGTAAATGTGTGTATTTATTATATTGGCACATCTTATCAGTAGACCCCAAAATTCAACAACTCGTAGGGGATAGCCCTAGGTTCATATATAAAAATAAGAAGAACCTTAAGAGGTTACTATGTTGCCCAATAAGTGAAATTTCAGAGAAATCTGAAGGAATAAATGTTACCACCTCTTGTAATTCATGTAATTTTTGCTCTTTTATAGATTCAGAAGAGATATTTACTCATCCCTTAGGTCTTGGTTGTTTCAAAGCATCTACTAAAGGAAATTGTATGTCCCAAAATGTGGTTTACTTGGCGTCATGTACAAAGTGCCCCGCATTCTATATAGGTAAAACTAACCGTTGCCTTAGAGATAGGATGCGGGAGCACATATACCATATTAGAAAAGGTACCATCTCTAACGCCTTAGCTAAGCATGTTAGAGATTGTGGACATGAACATTCATTCAAATTTAAGATCTTGGAGAAAATACATACTAATATTAGAGGAGGGGATGTGGGTACATTCACTGAATCAAGAGAAACAACATGGATTATAAAGTTAAGAGCTGATAGAGCCCCTGGTTTGAATGGAAAAGTCAATCAAACACAAGCCCTCGCTCGTACGACTGCTCGGCCAACCAACCTTAGAACAAACACCAAAAAGGCCAGCAAGGTAGTTTCACCGTTTATTGTGAGGCAAAAAAGACGGACATAATTGTCCTGCGTCAAATAATACTCATACTAGTTTCGGCACCAGCCTTCATCAGTGAGTAAAAAAACAGTTCAAGATCCAAAAACAACGTCAGTATAAATACTGTTGTGCACCAATAGGAAAACAGACTTGGTAATCAGGCTACTGGAATACATTCAAAATCACACAGCAGAATGTGTATAAACACAAATAAATATGAAGAAAGATGTATAGTGCTAAACCAACTGGTTATATCTAATGTCAGATATCATAGATAAAACATAAATAGTGTTTTGCCTATATGATAGAAAATATTAGTTAATAATAATATCATAGATATTATTAGTGATGGCATAAATACATTATATATGGCTGCATGATGGAAAATAACTATCATAATAACATAATTAGTGATTTACAAATGGTCATTGAGACCCGGAGGAAATAGGGCTCCAAGATGTGTTATCCAATATCTTTCTTTGTGGCTTAAGATGCCTTGCCATCCAGTTTGATTTTGCCTGTTCCCGGTAATTTTATCAATGATAGTAAACATAAACTGAGCACTAGGATGTTTCACCGTATGTAAATATAATGCATTAGATATTTTGTGATTACGAATGTCACTACGGTGTTCCCCAATTCTGATACGTAATGAACGTGATGTTTTGCCAACGTAAAATGACTTACATTGGCAAGTAGCCAGATAAATAACCCAGCTAGTGGAACAATTGCCAAAAACCCTAATGTCATATACTTTGCTTGTATTAGAGCTTGTAAATTGTTTAAGCTGATTAACTTGAGCATAAGATATACAATGTCCACATCTGAATGTTCCCAATAGCTCATCCCCCATAATCGTAAGTTGTTTATATTTAGCTGCACCACTTTCTCTGTGCTTATAATGGGAAAACAAAGTGCCCAACGTTTTGCCACGTCTGAATAAAGTGCCTATGAAACCTTTTTTAAAAATGAGGAAGTTAAAAATATAAAAAATAAAATATAATAAATACACACATTTACACACTTTATACATATAGATGTGTTCTATGTTTATATTATATTATATTATATTTAGGGATATGTATATGCATATGTCTATTCTCATATAAATAATTGAGTTAGATTTTACATAAACACAGTTAGCAGATTTTAGATCTATACATATATATAATCTTAAAAATCAAGTATATGTAGTTTTTTATAGGTTGTTGCTTTAGTTTCACTATTGATGTATTATAAGGTTTCTAAAATGTTTTTAAACCAATTATGTATTAAAGAATTTTAACTATATTATATGAATCACTTTATATAAATGTATATATATGTTTTTAAATTTAGATTCTTAATTGAATAATTGAATTTTAATTACAGTGTGTTCCCGCCTTATCTAATATTTAAACAGTTTGAATGTTCTTGAACTCAGGTCTGATGAAGCTTATGTCGAAAGCGCTTACCTGAGGTGCACCAAATAAACTTCTGTTTATAGTTTATGCATACGTGGATCCTGTTTATTCATTCCAGTTGGAAATATATTTTGTTTCATTTATTGGACTGTTCCTATATCTGAACTGAACTATTGTTTACTGCTGAGATAGCAGTCTTATATTATATACGTGCTCCTTCATTGTTTTGCTCACGCTGCTTGTTGTATTTTTTCATTACTGGAACCTGTTTTTGACTTTAGCAGCGAGGGCATTAACTCCGTGTGAGTTAATGTCAATTTTGTTAAGATTATTTTTAAATAGTGACAGTAGGTGTTTACCTGAGTTGGAAGCACACAAAAGGGCTCTATGTGTAGATGTTTTATTATTATCCAGAGAGCTCTGTAATCTGATTTCTGTATTTCCAGTGCTGGTATAAATTCGGCACATTTGCATAGAGTTGCTTGCTGTACCAGAGCCTTTTACAGATGCAAACATCTGAAAACATTGCTTATTTTCAGTATACTGTGAAAGTTTACTGTGCTATTTATTTTTTTTTTGCACTTTAAAATTTTAAGTTGAATTTTCATACTGCTGTAACGGCTGCTACTCTGCATTGAAGTGCATTATATCTACTATTTCTTAGCATTAGGCCTCTGTTTAAGGTTCCTTAACACTTAGCCTAGTACCTACCTATGAACCTATCTGCCCGAGGACATTTTTAAGCCTAGCCAGAGTGTGTCGGCTTTTGCTGCCCCATTGATTAATTAACTGAGCCTCTGTCAAGCAGAGCCAATGAAGTGATCCCAGGGGTGTATTTTCTGTTACCACATCCACTTGTCAAGGCTTCTCTTGAAGAGTGTTAGTGAGGGGCTCTGCCTAATCTAGTTAGGAATTTTGTTCCAAAGCATGGGGAGTCTCTGTAACAGGAATCTATCCCTCCAGCTTGTTCTATTTATTGCTGTGGTGAGGTTTAGCTCACTAGAGCTCGTGGCTCACAGTGACTTGGATTTCTTTAGGTGGAGCATGTCCATCAATTCTGAGTTGGACATGGCTTTGTAAGTCAGGCAGAGATCACCTCTGAGTAAGCGATATGCCACTGAGTACAGCTGCAGTTTTTCCAGTCGGGCTGCATAGGACATATGTTTGAGGCCAGTAATTCTCTTGGTGAGGTGCTTTTGTAGTCTTTCCAGCTGTTGGAAGTGTCTTGTAAGGTACATCCCAAATAGGGCATTGTACTCTATGATGGGTCTGATGAGTGATGAGTAGAGGGGCACTGTAACCTCTTTATTTCTAGATGCGAACCCCTTAGTAATTAGATGGGCCACATAGAAGTATTTCCTAACTACTTTGGCAATATGATTGTCAAAGGAGAGATTACTATCTACCTGGGTCCCCAGATCTCTTACTACCTCTTCTGTATTAAGGGGGCTGCCGCCTATGTGGTAATTCATTGGTGTTTTGTTTTTCCCAAATGGTATGACTATGCATTTTTTGGTATTTAGCTTTAGGCCATGACTTTGACACCAGGTGTCTCTCATTAAGGCCTTTTTGAAGGATGTCCGTGTCAGCCGGAGAGTCAATTATGGCTTCCAGTTTGCAGTCATCGGCGAACTTGGTTAGCCAAAGTCCTCCTGTGTTTGCCTTGGGCTCCAAACTAGTAATTTTATGTGAAGAGGGCCGAAGTCTGCACTCGTGTGGCAAGAGAGGGCTGTTTTCAACTATCTGAGCTGAGAATTGCTGGTGGAAAGCTTGTTACCTAATTGGCGATATGGCATAGTTAGTGTGAGACTTGTTTTTTTCTGATCATATATAATGCTCACATTTGCAAGAAGCTGCTCTTCACACACCAAAGGTTACTGGTGTTTTGTATACATGCAATCACCAGAAGTTGAAATTTCCCTATAAAAACTACCATGGAACTTTATGTCAGTTCTACATTACTCACAGGTCAACTAGCTTGCATAGTGAGCAGCATTTATGCATTTAGTTAGGACTGTTTAGGTCTATTTTACCTTATTATAGCACTCAGGACTATTGCTGCTCAAAGACCATCTGGACTGGGCACTGGGCAGCATCGCTAGTTTGGTTAGCTGCAGATTACACCAAGTAAGCACCCTTCCCTCATCTGGTTAGAAACAGCTTCCACTCCTATCCTTTGCAAGTAAAAATTAGGACCTGCAGCCATGGATGGGCACTTTCCTGCTATCTCTGCATCCAGTTTGGTGGACATGGGCATCCTGAGGCAATGTAACAATTGCCTTATTTACACTGACAACCATTTAATTCTTCAACAGAAAAGTACAGCATATGAGAGATGTAGATACACATTGATATTGGAGGCTAGACTCTCACATACAGACACAAAAATCAACAAACGTGTTGTCAGCGACTCCTCACACACTACTCAACACACACACAAAGGACCACACACACAGACCCACATATGTGGAGGTGCTCACATGTAACTTTACCCAAACCTCAAAGGCCTCTAAGATGCAGTCCTTAGAAACTCTGCATGCTCAAGATAATTCCCATCACAACACATAAAACCACATCATATTGCATCTCAACTACCAAGCCCATAAGGCGAGACACTCCACAACCCAATATTCTGGTCATAGGAGAGACCACTGTGAGACAAACTGATGTCCCTCTTATCAGACTGGAAAATGTGGGAGGTTACAGTTAGTTGGCTGTCAGGGGCCAAGTTTCGCCAGATCATGCAAGCACTCAGGTCACTTACCCCTGTGTACCAGTATCATTCAGTTATAGTCCATGTGGGTGAATGACCTGAGATGTACCTTGTTGGACTATATGAAGAGAGACATGATTGAGCTCTCAGAATATGTGTCATAGCAGGTATGAGCCTTGCACTGATCAGCATTCTACCATCTCCGAGGATAATGTCACACTACCAGCAGAAAATGATAGACTTTAACAATTGGCTTAGCTACTAGTGTCATTCCAAATCGGTCCAATACTTGTCACCTCTAGGCTTTTTGGATAGTGGATAAAACATTATCAACCCCTATAGTGCCTTTTTAGGCATTGCCAAACAAGCCCTCAAACATAACCAGTCAGGAGGAGAAGGAAACCACACTCACTACAATTCCAGTCTCACATAGACCTACCACGACAGCAAACCAAACACATAATCACACAAAAACATACTCTGAGGCTCTAAATAAAGATCTGCCTAAGCAGCAGAGACCTCCAAAGCAGACACCCAGGCAACTGCTACCCCAAAACAAAACACGTGCAACACATATCTCACAAAGCCAATGTGCCAAACAGTCACAGCCCTCAAGACTAAACAACACACCTCATACACTTGTAATAGGTGACTCTATCGTCAGGCACACTGACGTCCCACTCACCAGGCTGAACAAGGAGAGGGTCACAGTGAGCAGCCTGTTGGGCGCTAGGATCCGCCACATAACACAAGCACTCAGGTCACTCCAAGACAAGTACAAATATGACTCAGTCATTGTCCATGCTGGTGTGAATGACCTGAGACGTACCTCCCTGGACTACATGAAAAGAGACATAAAGGAGCTCTCTGAGCATGTAGCCCAGGCCGGTATGACCCTGACCTTGAGTAGCATCTTACCCTCACCAAGAATGATGCCACAATATGAAGACAAGATGATCAATTTCAACAATTGGCTTAAGTACTGGTGTCATTCAAAGGGGATCCAATGCCTGTCAGCTTGGGATGATATGCTCAACAAGCCACGATGCTTCGCTAGGGACGGCTTGCACCTGTCACCCCTGGGCTTTCGGATATTGGCAAAGGTTCTTGCTACCCCCATAGTGCTTTTTTAGGCAAGGCTCAAAAGACAAACCCACCTCCATAGGTATCACAAGGGATAAGAAACTAAGAGTAATGCTACTCAACGCCAGAAATCTAAACCTCAAGATGCACACACTCGAAATTCTCCTTAGCATAGAGAACATCGATATCTGCGCAGTAACAGAAACCTGGTTCAGGGCTCCTGAGACCACCCCAGCACTACCAGGTTATACCTCATACCATGCTTTTCGGCCCCAAAACTTGGACCGAACCACAAAAGGAGGGGGAGTATCGATATTCATCAAAGATACCCACACCTCCAGGTTGGTGGCAAAGCACGAAGCATCAGAGACTATCCATGTGCAACTAACAGTGGGTAAAACTGCCTTCCAGTTTATAGCCTGCTACAGACCACCCTCCCAAACCCAGGAACCCCACTCGGCCTTTCTGAGAACACTGGAAAATATGATGGTCTCTCCAAACACCATTATATTGGGCGACTTCAACTACCCAAACATAGACTGGGAGCATTACTCTAGCTCCAACACCCTAGCCCAAAGGTTCCTAGAATTTATAAACTCAAATGCTATGGAACAACTTGTTACCACTCCCACAAGAGGGGAAAACATACTGGACCTGATCATCACCAACATGGGGACTCTATGCTCCAGACCAGAAGTGTATCCCTCACTGGTAAGATCAGACCATAAACTAATCTCACTGGATAGTCACATCCCGACCCCACCCCCTGCCCAGAAAACCACAGTGAAAAACTTCTCTAAAGCAAATTTCACACTCCTCAAAACCGAGGTGGAATCCTTCAAAGCCCCCGGGCCTGTGGAAAATACGGCCCAGACCGCAGAATCCTTTATAAACGCATTGTATGAACACCTTCAGGAATGCATGGATCATGCAATCCCAAATAAAACCAAGACCCAATCCTCCAAAGGCAGACGTCCTGTCTGGTGGACCCCAGCCATAAACAAACTATACAATAGAAGGAGGAAGCTACTAAATGATAGAGCAAAATCCCAAAAAGGGAAGGCATCACTGATCAGTATTAGCAAAAAACTACGGGTAATCATAAAATTGTCTAAGGCCAGCTTCGAGAGAAAAACTGCACAGGACACTAAGGATAATCACAAGGCTTTCTTTAGTTATGTTAGGAACCTGGGTGGTAATTCCCAGATATGCTCAGAATTAGTTTAAAATGACAAAAAATACACTGAACCCACACATTGCCAACACCCTAGCTGACAGGTTCAGTGCAAACTTCTCTCCCCCCTACCCACCAAAAGGCAAATATCTATCCCAGCAGAATGCTGCCTTCCTGACATCTCAGATGCTCAGGTAAGAGTCGCCCTCTCCAAAGCAAAAAACACAGCATCAATGGGACCAGATGGTGTCCCGGGCTGTGTCCTACATGAACTCCAAGAAGAGCTAAACCCAAACATAAAACTACTGATCAATCTCAGCCTTACTACAGGATATGTGCCCAAAGAGTGGCGTACAGCAACAGTGGTCCCTCTCCATAAAGGTGCTATGGAACGGATCATGGACCTCATAAATAAAGATATTGGGGACCTACAGACACTGGATCCTACCCAGTTCAGCTTTGTTAAGGGCAGATCCTGCCTCTTAAACCTGGTTGATTTCTTTGAAACAGTCACCAAGGCCATTGACGAGGGGAAGGTGGTCCACACAGCCTACCTGGACCTCGCAAAAGCCTTCGATACAATACCCACTCGGGCATTATAGATAAGCTCACCAGCTTAAATATAAACCCCTATGTCACTAGATGGATTGCAAACTGGCTCAAGGACAGAACCCACATGGTTAGAATTGCTGGAGCCATGTCAGACTCCAAACCAGTTACAAGTGGTGTTCCACAAGGCTCAGTCCTGGGACCTCTCTTGTTCGGCATATATTTCTCGGAGGTACAGGCCAACACGGAAGGACTGTGGCTGACCAAGTTCGCAAATGACTGCAAACTGGGCGCCATAATCGACTCTCCAGCCGATACAAGCATCCTCCAAAAGGGCCTCATAGAAACAGACAACTGGTGCCAGAGCCATGGCCTCAAGCTAAATGCCAAAAAGTGCATAGTCATCCCCTTTGGCAAAAACAAAGTGCCCACAAATTACCACATAGGTGGTAATCCATTAAGTACATCAGAAGTAATTAGGGACCTGGGGACCCAAGTTGATAGCAATCTCTCATTTGACAACCACGTGGCCAAAGTGGTTAGAAAAACATTTTATATAGCCCACCTAATCATGAAGGGATTCACATCTAGATCAGGGGAGGTCATCGTGCCTCTTTACTCATCCCTCATCAGGCCCATAATTGAGTACAATGCCCCTTTTGGGATGTACCTTACCAGACACCTGCAGCAAGTGGAAAGACCCCAAAAGTACCTCACCAAGAGGATCAAAGGGCTCAAACAGATGCCATATGCTGCCCGGTTAAAGAAACTCCAGCTCTACTCAGTGGCATACCGCCTGTTCAGAGGCGATCTGCGCCTGATGTATAAAGCCATGTCCAATCCGGAATTAATGGACATGCTGCACCTCAGAAAATCCAAATCCCATCGAGCTACGCGCTCGAGAGACTTGAACCTCAGCACTGAAATAAATAGGACATGCTGGAAGGACAGATTCATAACCCAGAGGCTCCCTTCACTCTGGAATAAAATCCCAGTCCAGGTTAGGCAGAGTCCCTCATTGACTCTCTTCAAGAGGAATCTTGATGAGTGGATGGGAGATCGTAGGTTTACCCCGGGTATCACTTCTGTGTCACTGTTAGACAGAGGCACAGTATACTAACCTCGAAAAAGGGCAGAGCAAAATAAATTTAAAATGGGTGGCGAAAGCCAAACACATTCTGGCTAGGCTTATAAATGCCCTAGGGCAGATAGCCTAGTATGAACCCATGAACCTATAACAAAAGCTACTCATGACAAGCTAAAGGTGTTACTGCTCAATGCTAGGAGTCTCAACAAGAAACTGCACTCCCTGAAAGCTCTCCTCACCTTGGGGAATGCTGACATCTGTGCAGTTAATGAAAAATGGTTCAAAGCCAAGGAAAGCACTCCAGCAGTACTTAGCTATAATGCCTTTCACTTGTTCCGACCACCCATTGAACATGAAAGAGCAAAAGGCAGAGGTGCATCTATCTGCATAAAGGATAAGCACATCTCAAGGCTGGTCACACAATATGGCATGCTTCAGCTACTCCATGTGCAACTATCCATGGGAAAAATCCATTACCATATTCTTGCTGGCTGCAGATCCCCCACTGTGAACCAGGAAACCCATATACCATACCTGAATTTACTAGAATCACTCACCATCCAGCCCAGTACCATACTTATGGGTGATGTTAACTATCTGTCTATCAACTAGGAGGCATACATGACCACTAGCATGGAGTCTCAAAGATTTATTGACTTTGTAAATTCAAGTACCCTGGATCAGCTAGTCTACACTCCCACTAGGGGAACAAATATCCTAGATCTGGTACTCACAGGTATGGGAGAGTCATGACATAGGAACCCTCCAAATGCTGAAAACAACCCAATTTGGCTTTGTCTTGGGCAGGTAATGCCTACTGAATCTGATGGATTTCTTTGAGAAAGTCACTAAGGCCATGGATGAGGATAAAACAGTACATACTGCCTACCTCAGTCTGGCAAAGGCATTTGACACAATTCCCCACTCAGGCATTGTAAATAAACTCACAAAACAGGCATACATACATCAGCAGATGGATAACCAATTGACTCATGGAAAGGACAAATGTTGGTAAAGTGGGTGGATCTAGCAAGAAGCCAGTTACTAGTAGTGTGCCACAGGACTCAGTGCTGGGAACACTCCTGTTTGGAATATACTTCCCTAAAGTCAAGGCTAATGTGGAAGGCCTCTGGATGACAAACTTTGCCAAAGATTGCAAGCTGGGGGCAATTATTGAATCCACAGTGATGTAGATATCCTTCAGGAGGGTCCAGATCAGACAAATGATTGGTGCCAAAACCATGGTCTAAATCTAAATTCCAAAAAATGCATTATCATACTCTTGGGAAGTCAAACACCCCTGCAAATTACGGGTCTATATTAAAATAGTGAAAGCTCACTTTCACGAATACAAAATGATTGACACATAAGTGTCGAACTCCAAATAAAGCAAAGGACAAGAAATGCGAAAACCACAACATTGAACGTATTCTCGGAAGCAACAGTGCCACACAGGTAAGGAAACACCAATGTAACAAACCTAAAGCACAACACTATTTAAAACGTTTTTGCAGGGGGGCAAGCCCCCCTACACCCCCCACACCTCCCTACTTAAATATACCAACCTCAAGACCACACTACAGTGGGGAAAAGGATTTATTTCCTCATCCTCATGATCACCCTGCTGGCCAAAAAAAGGTTGTTTGACATTCTGAATTCACTGTATTCACTCTTCGCTGTATTTGGTGTTCTACGCTTATGTGTCGATCAATTTGTATTCACGAAACTGAGCTTTCACGATTTTAATATAGATCCCAAATTACAACATCATTAGCACACCCCTAAGAGTAGACTCAGAGATGACAGATTTATGTGCACAAATTGATAGTAGCCTGAACATTGACCTCCATATGTCCACTGTAGTGAGGAAGACCTTCTATGTGGCACAACTTATAAGTAAATGTATGCCAGCCAGATCCAAAGAAATTATAGATCCACTGTACTCAGTCCTAATTAGACCAATAATTGGGTACAGTGCACTATTTAGCATGTAATTCACTAGGCACTTACAGCAGCTGGAGTGACCTCAGAGGTTCCTTCCAAAGAAAATACAAGGTGTAAACAACATGGCCTGTGCAAAGTCGCTACCCTTTTACTTTGCCTCCTACCATAGGGTGACCTATGCCTGACCTACAAGGCACTCACAAATCCATCCCTGGTGGAGCTGCTGGACATCCACAAGTCAAACAGCACAAGGGTCACCCAATCTAGGGATCTAACCTTAGTCAGAGACTCAAACAAAGCATGGAGAGACAGTTATGTGTCTCAGAGATTGTCCCCTTCTTTGGAACAGGCCTCCTATTCACATTAAGTAGAGCCCTTCCCTGGCCATTTTCAAACACAGTTTGGATCAATGGATGGGGAATTGCAAATTCACACCTGGGCTAGTGCCTATATCCATAATGGGCAGGGGCAGTTTGTAAGATACTTAAGGCATAGGCACAAATCCATGCCATCCTTTTCCCCCTAGGGGCCATATATTGGGTAAAATGAGGTTATATTGGCTAAACTTGTAAGGGCTGTTAAAGCTATTAGCCTTATAATCTCCTATCAACCTTTGAATCTATGAACCTATAAGATTAAACATTAGCATGCAATATAGAAGAAATTTAAAATAATAATCTTGGACAGCTGTACAGTTGTTTTTGTGGTATTAACTACTCCATTTTTATGTTATTTTGATTAAGGAAGTAAAGTGGACCAAAAGCCCCCCTTTCAGCCATGGTCCTCTTATAAAGGTGAAGAAATGCAAGTTAAGTTAGTTCAAAAGTCCAAAACAGATACAGTATCCTTTAAATATATTTAAATGTATTCCTTTAATTACATGCAGTTGGTGCCATGGCATTAGTAGTAAAGTAAATATCCAGACAGTAAATTGACTCTGATAAACATAATTTGAAATAGTAACAAGTAAAGTATTTGCACATTGTAGTATTAATAATATAAGGTGATACTTAAATTGGTATGAAGAAAGTGGGTAAACTCCAATGACAGAATTAGTTTTTACATTTTGTAAACATAAACCACTACTGCACTCTTACATTTATGTCTGGTCCTCCATGTTTTCAAGTTACTTTCTTTGTTAAAAAAGACGCATTCCAAATTTGCAGCAATCAGTAGATAATAACATTTATCCTGTTTCCTTAGAATACACGTTTCACCAGTCAGAAACGTAAATAACATTCATTCTACTTCCTTGGTGTACACTAATCACTTTTATTTAAACAGTTTATCTCAAGCACCTTTTTTTGGTTTGGATTTGAGACTCAGAACGTTCATTTAAACCTGTTCACTAAGGCTTGGCAGCTGGATTATTTCACTTTTTACTATTTCACTTATACCTGACTAAAAAGTTCAGAAAGACAAACCTGCCATTTGTGTACCCGTCATACTGTAACTGGCATGCACATTGCATTTCTTATTGGTACTCAGCTTATGGCAGACCTGTTCCTTGGCATGTAAAATCCTATTCTGTCAGAGTCACTGCAGCCACAACAGCATTCCTCAGAGGTGTCGACATTCACACTGTCGTAGAAGCAGCAACCTGGTCCTCAGTTCATACATTCTCAGGACACTACAGTCTGGGAGTTGCCTCTAGAGATAGGACAGAGCTTGACTCTGCTGTCCTGCAAGACCTGCTTTTCTAAACTGCCTTTTGTCTATTTTGGTCTGCCCTGTGCATTACTACTGTCAGAATTTTCCCAAGAAGTAACTGCAATAGTGAATAGTACAATGAACATAGAATAGTTGTTGTGATAGGGACTTAGCATAAATGTTGTTTGAATCAATTTCACCGGTGCCATCTAGGTCCCCCCCTCTTAGTCTCCCCTCTTATCTTTTGACCCTTGGGTTGTGGGTGGTACTCATTTGATTCAGTTTTTACTTTCTCTGTCATTTCCCGACCAGTGTCCCTTCCATCTTTAACATTGCCACATTTTCTGAACAGGGAGATTGGGGACCTCTATATGGACTTATGCACACAGAATTGTCTCCTCCTTGTTGCAGTGGTCTTCTCACCAAGGCCTACTATGGTAAGAAAGACCTGAAGATGGCATCAAACAGTGCCATGACTGTGGGAAGGCATCAGCTGATGCCTTAGCAGAAGGTAAAACTCTGGGAGTCAAGCTGACTAGATAGGCTACCCTCAGGCAAGAAAGACATTCCAAGAACTAATGACTGCAGCAGTAAATGCACTTAAAATCTACATTTATGGTAAGTTCCTTCCACAGCTGCACTATCATAAGTGTGTATGGCCATCTCCCTGTTGAAATGGTAAGTCCCAACAAACCAAAAAAAAAGCCTGAAAATGCAGAAGAGCAAGCATCAAACATCGCTCTTCTCCTTTAAACATGATTTTGTTATAAGAGACAAGACCCAACCCCCCCCCCCCCTGCCCAAATATACACACCATCTTCTGAAATCACCATACCTCAAAAGAAAGACAATATTCTGAGAAACTGATTTTGGATTTAGTATACTGAAGTCCCGAATTCTGGTCATTCAGTCTCTACCTTTTGGGACTCAGCATTCCGGGTCTAGATATTTCAAATGGTTACTGTATGGTTTGTAAGCGGGGCAAGAGGAAACCGCCTTGGTGGTTTTCATGCTTTCTTTTAAGGGTGAGCAGCAAAGTATGGTGACTAATACAATGGAAGAGGAGGCCAGCATGTGCTGTTGTTTTCTTTTGTTAAAGCAAGCAGACACATAAAAAAAATGTAGTGATAACTATGTTTAGGCCACTGCATATTCGTAAAGTGAAGTTTTGCTTTCACATGCAAACACATAAATATACACTAACTTGGACAGAAAGGCTAAAACAAAAAAATATATATTTTTAATATCTTTATTAAATCACACTTTAAGCAATGATATAGCTACACATACATTAATAAAAAATAAATCATAGTAACATTGTTCATTATTGTCATGCATTATACATGTAATAACTTATTTTTAACGATCATTAACTCTAACATGACATAAATTGCTCAGTTCCTAATTTTCTTAAACCTCACTCCTCCTGAACATTATTCTGCATGGACTGTACTCACAAATTCCATTTTTATTTTATGTAATGTGCTCCTTTCCCTTTCCTAAAGATCCCACTTCAGTTCCTTTATCTCCTTTTCAGATTTAGATTGTGATTTTCATTTTCTATTTATCTAATAGCATTAAATTTAGTAAGGACCTTACTGCATCTAGGAAGTTGATGTGCTACGTCCCAACTCAAAAGGATAATTTCCTTGGTACTAGTGATTAGCTCCCCCAGAAAGAAAAAAATATCTTTAGAAAGTAGGATGCCTCAAGTTAATTGAAAATGTGGTCTACCTTTCATCAGTGTTAAGATGTCCCTCCCCTTGTAGACTCATGTGGATGCAAGTCCCAGTTTAAAATATTAACAAGATTGGTGTTATTCATGGGATAATTCAAGTGATATGCGCAAAAAGTCAGAAGAATATAAACAGAGTAATATATCAGCCAAAACAAAGCAAAAATATGTTAACTCAAGCATTATGTAAGGAAAATCAAAACAGAAAAGAGAGTAATATATGATTCGGAACAAAGCAATGATATGTATGCCAAAAAATGTACAAAACATCCCACTAAAGCTCAATAATCTGTCATTCGTTCATTTTGAAGTTAATATTCAATTTGGAAGGTTACCCTTGAGAGTCACACTTCCCTGAATTTCATGGCACACATCCTGAGTAATATGAGTCTGCTATAATTCTTCACTTCACTTTTGCCCCTGACTGAAATCAAATGTTTGTAATGAAGCCAGAGTCCATGGCACAAATCCAATAGCTGGAAGATAACCTGGCATATCAAGCCTAAATCAACAGCAGCCTTGGACAAGCCATTTTAGGTCACTATGGCGGACTACAAAAGAGAGTGAGCATGACAGAAACATGGATAGAACTTAAATCTGTATTTTACTTAAGAGAGGGCTGTAGTAGAAATGAGGTACAGCATTACGTCAAAGACACTTTTTTACTGTGTGAGGCACAACTAAAATGATACTAAAACTGCAATTTTAATACAGAATCCAAACATGAAAAGTGGAAAACTACATTTGTGCAATACTTCTGGCAAGCAAAGATTTTAGTATAACCTGCTAGAAGCTCATGCATGTAACCAAAATGAATTAATGAAAAGCAGAGATGATTAAAAGCATACACAAATATTACACCAACAGAGAACTAGTAAGAGTCTTTAGTTACATTCCAGGTTCTGATTTTGTGGTAGCATAGCTATTCATCATTACTGGAAATTAATCCTTTGTGGCCTGGATTCACTTCCTAACCATAGGATTTAATTATTTGTTTCTTGTCATTTACATAGTTTTTCATACCTGCACACTGTGTTTTTAAGATTGGGGCTGTCATTGTCCATGTTATTAACAAATCAAGCATTTAAGAAAAAATAATGGCTGGGAGTCTTATTGTTAATGTATTACCAGGTCATATATTTAAGAAAAGTAATGGCTGGGATTGAGAAACATTTGCTTCATTATGGTTGGCAGTTATGTGCAACTACAGAGTGTATGCGAATCATAGGCACAGTGAGAATGAGTAGGGAAGGCTGAGCAACATAATTGCTGGCAGTGAATGCTAATAATGAAGTGGTAATGCGAAGTGATATTAAAATGAGTGACTCCATGTATACTAATAAATGCAATGTGATGGACCAATTCAGGCACATATAAAATTCACAAATGGAAGTGTTGCTGCCGTGAATTGTGTGTGTCTGTTGTAAACTGTGTCATCAGATGTTATAACATATTGGTGTGGTTGTACTAACAGGTCTAGGACACCTGCAGACATATGGGCATCTCTTACATGCCCATCCATGGGACCTGTCTCTCCTTGGATTGTTAAAGGCAGTAAAAGCCCTTGCCAAGAGATAGGTGTGCTTTGTGACTGTGAGTGATGGGCTGTACCAGACTTTCATTAAAACCAAGCACCAATCACTCATGGATGACCTCATCTGTGCATTAGGAGGGATTAAGAGGGACAGAGCTAAAATTTGAGTCAAAATTAGGGACAATTGAGAGGTATGAACCTCACCATTTCATCAGCATACCTGCCTTAGTTGCACTATAGACTGCAGCAGTAGGTTAAAAATGTTTCCACTACAGTTACAAGTCACATTTCTTGGACATTTGTACAAGCCAGAGCTAACTAAGATAAACCAACAACATTAAATGTTAGGTAAGAGTAAGGCTTTACCTTACAAAGCCAGTAATGTTTTCCTCCTTCAAGATAACCTTTCAGACAGGAATAGCAGATTGTCAGAATGGTGCTCCTTGTTTTCTTCTGTTAAGCAATGAGACTCACTGCAGCTGCCAGGGTTTATACCATGTTGATTTGAGGTGCTGAGCATGGAAATGAAGGTCTAACTCATGAATGTTTCTGAGTAGCTCTTCCCATGTGTCACGACTATCACCACAGTCATGCTAAAAGGCTCTCTGCCTAAGTACCTGAGGAGAGCATGTTTGGGCAGGTTGATGACACAGGCAGGGATGGTTTTAAACACATATTACCTTTGCAGCCAATGGAGGTGTTAAAATGCAGTAAGGTACTTAAAATTAAAGCTCATGCAGAAGATGCATACATGCTGTGCCATTTCTCACACCTTTATGTCCACTTAAAAAATTATTAGTATTGGCATTATCTATTGGGCACCCTGCCAGAAGTCATACTACTGAGGTGATGAAACAGAAAAAATGGGCAAGACAACACGACTCAAGCCATTATTTTCTGGAAAGTAACCAGAAGCAACGTCTATGGCTTCTAATGGCACTAGTTCTGGCAGGGTGCCCAGGTGGCATCTTTGCTAATGGGATGAAGAGATCAAAGTAAGGACATCAGAGATGTATTGTAAATATGGCCCTGTACTTTTTATAGATGGTTGCGTTACATGATTAATACATTAAAGGTACACAAATAAATGTATTTCTCACCGCAGCTCAGGATACTATTCCAGAAAAGAAACTCCTATTCCATAGAAGGATGGAATGTCCTTCCAGGTATAAGGATATGTATGTCCTTCACTTTCTTTATAGAAATGTTCTTGATTGTGAAAGTATTTTTTAACCCACTAGTTCTAGGAGAGATGCATCATATCTGCAAACTGTAAAGTGGGAAGTGTTGTTCTGCATACATATGTAGATCTTGTTATTGACATGTATATGGTTTCATGAGCCCGGGATATTAATTTGTCAGGTATAGTGTGTGTACCCATTTTACTGGTAGGTCTGTGATAGGTACAGGCAGGTAGTTGCTTATACTGACAGAACAATGTTTCATCACATTGGATCCTTGTGAGCACCTTGTCACATCATAGCATCCTTTAAATTTCAGTGTATTGTGGTGTTCACTCAGAGGTTTTTCTTTTTTGGCTGCTTAATTGTTTTTGCATGAAGTATTTTATGGTAAGTAGTTCCTACATTAGCTTAAAGCAGTTTCTTCCCTTACTCTCTTTCTTTGTAGCTATCCTTTCTTTAAAAAATTAATTTCTGTTCATTATGCTACTTCTGTTTCTTTATGTTGTTATTATGTACAGCAACTGCCATGGTAGTACCAGTGGGTAGGACTAGTTCCATTGCCCCACAGTGAGTCCAGTCATCCCCTCTGCCCACTCGGTCTGCTTCCCTAGTAGCTAAACCTGGGGAGATTGATGGACCATCCTCCCCTGCCCCTGGTAGCGTCTCATCATCTGGGAGCACTGTTCTCACTAGTGGCTTTGCTAGGGGTGGGTGGTTTGTAACCCACAGGAAGATGGCAAAGATAGTGGGGGTCTGGTACACCAGCAGATAGATGTTTGCACAAGCCATCTGGAAAGATTCTTCTTGCAGCTATGACAGGCAAATGGTAAAATTAGAGGCTGATGTTAATATATTGTTGAATATAAATGAACATCAACATAATGAAGAATACAAGACCCATTTTAACAAATGTATGACGGTTATGTCAGATGTGAAAAATGAGTTAAAACGATGAAAGGTTAAAAGGTACGAAAGAGACGTGCAAGAGTACAGCTCTAATACACAACTTAGTTGGCATCAGAATATGAGGTCAGTTATGTTTTTTCAAAGGAAGTTGATTCTCAAGGAGAAAGGGCAGTAATTAAAAAAAAAATAGGTGTCTTCCCTTGTTCTGTAATAAAACAGTCTGATTCATCAGAAGTGGGAACTACTGCTGAAACCCCTTCCACACCCACTACAGATATAGATAGAGAGGGAGATTACATTCTCCTGTTAACAAAAGAAGAAATATGGAAATGTTTGAACGCACTCTAACAAGAGTCGAAGGGCAGGAAGGACATGAAAATGTTTCAGCAAATAATGACTGCCAACAAATTGATTCTAAGTCAGAATATACCAGTTTCTGACTTGGTGCATATTTCTTCAGTTGCTCTTACACACAATTTGTCTCTCTTGAATAAATGTTAGTTTGTACCCTGGTTCTGAGTGTCTGAATATCAGTTTGTTACTGACTGTTGTGTCTTTCGGCTTATCCCGGTTAGGGGTCGCCACAGTGGAACTCCGGTCCGCTGATGTTTGGTAGTGGAGTTTTACGTGCCGAGTTACCAGCCCTGATGCACAACCTTCAATGAAGGCATGCCCATTCACGCATGCTTCCACACAGAAGACGCTCTAGTTGAGAATCGAACGGGACACCGTCTTACTGTGAGGTGACAATGCTACCGCAGCACCACCACCGCGGACTATCAGTTTGTTACTGATATTAAAGCTTTTGCAGGAAAATTAACTTGAAGCTGTTTTAATAAACAGCAAGTAACAAATGCTGTGGGTTCACATTTAAAATCAGAAATACACCTTTAACTCACCTAATAAACAATTTCCATTTTTGAATGAATGGTATTACATGAGGCAATAAATCAAAACAGACTTCCGCGGTGGTGCAGCGGTAGTGTTGTTGCCTCACAGCAAGAGGTTCTCCCGTTCGATTCTCAGCTGGAGTGCGGGGAGTGCCTTCTGTGTGGAGTCTGCATGTCCTACCCGTGATTGGGTGGGCATTCGAAAGGCATGCGTAATTGAGCATGCCTTCGTTGAAGGTTGAACGTCGAGCTGGCACCTCGGCATTCGTGAAAATCATTAGCGGACCGGAGTTCCGCTGTGGCAACCCCTAACTGGGAAAAGCCGAAAGACAACAACAACAGAATAGATGTATGACATTTTAAATCAGAGGCAGTGCACAAGCTTACAACAACTGTACAATAAAAACATTATAGTTTCTAAGGCTGATAAAGGTAGTAAGGTAATGGTTTGGAATACAGTGGATTATCAGAAGGAATGTATGTTGCAGCTGGCTAATGCATAATTTTATAGCAAGTTCTTGGATCCATCTAAAACTTTTAAACAAAAAACTGACACATTTGCAAATGGCAATTCAAGAAGACATCATTACTAATACAATTGGGGAGAAATTGTGAATGATGTTAAACATCATTTTTTTTTAAACATATTGCAAAAAAATTCACAAAGATGTTTTAAACTGTCAGGTAGAACTGTAGTTACTGGAATGGGGTCTCTAACTGATCCCTTATCAGACTTTGTAGTACATTATTTGGCAGTAGTGTAGCCAGAATGGGGCAAGAGGGGCAACTGCCCTTTGCGCAAAGTGTTGGGGGGTGAATCACCCAATCCCAATAGCTAATGCAATACATGCTTTTAAAAGCAGATATTGCATTTGCGGTCAAACCTTAGCATTGTAATGCCCCATGTGTGGTCTAGTACAGTTTAAAAGTTAGAAAAAATATATCTTTTTTTGTTTTTTTTTTGTTAAATAAAACCTGATCTCTGTAGCCCCCTGTGCAGGCAGGGTGTAAACTGTAGCAAATGTTTGCTACAGTGTGCAAGAATTTTTATTTTTTTTTTTAACTAAAACATAAGTGCAGTAGTGCTTTTTTTTAACTAAAACATGAGTGCAGTAGTGCTCCTTGCAGGTGCGATATAAACTGTAGCAGCTCTTTGCTACATTTGTAACAGGCAGTTTTTTTACAATTTATAAGATTTTTTTTTTCAAAATAAAACATGAGCACAGTAGTGTTCTGTGCAGGCAGGGTATAAATTGTAGCAGTTTAAAAGAGCAAGATGAAACTATTTTTTTATTAATAAAAGAGGACCAGGCACAGAAACAGGACCTGAATGGCCTAGCAGGAGGAATGGAGGGGTGTGCTGTGCATCTGTTCACCTGGTTGGTGTGTCAGCAGAAGGAACATCTATATATATATATTTTTTGTTCTTTTATAATAAGCCAATTACGACAATGAGATTAAGAAATTGTTTTGCTCTTCTGTTGATGAGCTGAGGAATGCGCTTGTTGAGTCAGATATGCTTCTGCTATTTGGTCCTTTACTGGATGTTGTGAAGGCTAGAATTAAAGCACTACCCAGTTTCTCCACCTGATGGAAATATACAAATAGAAGTAGGTTTCATGATGTGTGCTTTAGATGTAAAATCTCTTTACACCATCATACATCTTTGTGCTAGCTTTGATACATTAGAATATGGTTTAAGCAAAACTAATGTACACCTGGTTTAAATACCTTTTTGTTGTGCTTAACTAACTAAAAATGTTATACAAGAGTGGCTATGGGGCTTCCTTTGCCCCAGTATGTGTTAACTTGTTTATAGGATACTTATAAAAATTACTGATTAGTCATAATTTATTTTTAGAGTCCAGGGGTATGTGGTACATGTATTTAGATGACTGCTGGCTCATTTGGAGATGGGATATTTTGAACTTCATAAATTTACACAGTATCTAAATGAAAACACGTAGAGCCTGCATTTAACATTAGAGATGCAGATGTTTTCTATATCATTTTTAGATGTATGGATTACTAGTTAACAGACAGTACTCTTAGCACAGCACTTCATTGTTTAGGAAGTCCTTTCATGGCAATTCCTTGTGTCAAGCAGAGAGTTGCTACTTTGTCTGTCACTAAAAATATACCTAGGTGACAATTTTTAAGTTTTAGAAGAATCTGCTTAGATGAGATGGACACGGCTGATAAACTTAGTGACAGGTTTGCTCAGAGGAGATATAATAAGTAATTTAATATAAATTTAATATAACCCCTGAAGTTAGACAGAAAATCATTACTATTTTATAAACCACACATACAGGTAACTAATTATATACTGTATATTGTATTATTACTAACCATCTATGGCAGTAATATTAACACGTTTATAGATGTCATAAATGGACTTTGGAATATTTTACTAAGTGGGAATGCAGTTAGAATATTAATGAACAGTAGTTGTAAAATTGTTTTCAGGAAAGGTGAAAACCCAATTGGCCATTTTGCCAAATTTAAAAAGAAATGTTTTTTATCACTTGCACAAATGAGTTCACCTAATATTATATTAAGGGGCTGTTTTTTATAGTAGTAGCTGGTTGTTTTGTAAGTTTATGATTAAAAATACAGACTCCACATCAGCTAACACTGTTTTTTTTCAATAAAACAATTGCTCACTTGTAACACTGAATGGATGATTTATATGGCACTGTGTTCTTGCTCTGCGTTTTATGCAGTCAAGACAAACCGGATGTTAAATTTAAGGATGGCTGAATATTTTAGTAACATCAAGGCTGGCCATGAGACTAATGCTTTAGGTAAACATACTTTAAGACATTCCAGGGCAAGAGTCATGTTTATAGGGTTGTAAAGGTTAGTGAAGGGTGTGAATAATAAAATGGACTGGCAGGATTTGTTATCTTAAATAGAACAACAGTGAATTAATGCCTCAATGCAGTATTTTCTAGTGGTTTAAATTAATATCTCTGGATTTGTATTTTTTGTAACTGTCCAAAAAGGAACTGCAGTGCATTAATGCCTCTGGACATACTACCCTAAATATACTTCTCAATATAGTTGATCTTGTTTAATTTCAGAAGCTAAGCAGGGTCAGGCCAGATAAGTATTTGGATGGGAATGGTCTGGGAAAGAAAATATATGAAAATAGTTCTGTTAGCATAGATCAAATTTTCTGTTTACTCAATACCTTGTTTCAAATGCATACACCTATTTCTAGATGTTTACATCTTTTTGAATAAACATGTGACTTTGTGATATATATGTGACCCCTTGTGGGCTGACTTTTTCTACTGATGAAGGCTTTGTAGTAGCTGAAACTGGTCAATCTGTTTGGCGCATTGGATGTCATGGAATTGTTTCAGGCTTAATTAAAACTCAGTGAAATCATTAACAATGCATTATTCTTTCATTTTCCTGGTGCTCAAGGTGGTTTTTTTTGTAATATTATTTATATTTTCAGAAGTTCTCCTTGCACAGGAACAGGAGTAACTTCATGTGATTTCTTGACCTTTACTAGTAACTATAAATACATCTCTGGTGTTGCTCCACAAAGCCTCATGAAAAGGGGTAGTAAGTACTGGGAACTACAGTGGCTCAGCTACAAATGTGCCTAGTAATGACCTATGAACTTATTGGCAGTATGTTACATTATGGGGAGGTATGTGCTGCGTATGCATTACTGCATATTAGGGAAGGAGTGTGAGGCCATGCAGCTGTTAGGTATAACAACCATTGTGACTGTTACCAACTGACAGTAGTTTACAGGTTGGCTATTAGGGGGATATGTGGTGTTTATGAATTATGTTAGAGTAGAGGCAAGGACTGTTAAGCCATGCAACTGTTAGGTGCTACAGGCAGTGTGAAGCAGTTACCCACTTTTGGCATCTTATATGCTGGACACTGGGGAGGGAAGTGCTGCTTATGCAATACTATCGGGGGGGGGGGGATACTCGGAGGCCATGATACATTCATTATGGCTGCCATTGTGATGTGCTTGCACAGTCTAAGTACCTCACATTTTGGACACTGGGGAGATATGCACTACTTATGCCTTATCATGTGTTGTGGGTGGAGGAAAAGAACTGTCAGGCCATGTAGCCATTTGATACAACAGGCACTGTGAAACACTCAGATTAATTACATATTCTGAGCACTTTTTTGGGGGGTGCTTTTTGCCTCTTTGTCTGCATAATTTTGCTTATTTTTTTAAATGAATTGATACTACTACTAGGTTAAGCATACTAAATCTACTACTGAAACAAGTGCCTCAATTAAGTCTGACAGAATAAGTTCCATGCTGTCTCCTTCACATTACACAATACGCTTGATCACTTAGTAGTTATTGTCTGTGACAGGACCTACTTTCCACATTGAGATTGCTTTGACATAAAAATTTAGCCAGTTGTTAATGGACTGTTAAGGGTGTGCATTAGGGAGCAAAGTAGTCTATTTCTAACGACACAGTTTAGGCTCCCTGGTTCTCATCTGGTCACTGCTGCTTATAGTTTCTCACTTTATTGAGGGCAGATGTAACCATTTAGAATGTTGTTTCAGCTGGGATCAAGTCGTAAGGTGGCCCCCTGTGTGGACTGTGGTTTGCTCCAAAATTGTACAATAGTGTTATGTTCATATATGCATTTTTTAAACTTAGCTGTCCAGCTGGATTGACACCTGTTTTCAGTGGTGCCCTGGGGACACTGACCTGTTAAGTGACTTGTTTACAGTTACACACAGTAGTCTAATGGAGACTGAATGATCTGGTCTAGCATTACAGGATAAAGCTCAGCAGCAGCTCAGAGCCTTACATCTATGTGCTAAACTATCAGATGCATTTCCCTATGTGGCCCTTGGTTTTTGCTGTGTCCTGCTCTCCAGCACCACTGTGGCTATTGTTGCCTGGAATCAGATACACATAATAAGCAATCATAAGAATTAATGTGTGATATAAAGAGGCATGTCTGGTTACAATATACTTCTAGAAAAACTAAGACCAGAAACAAATTTAAGTCTTGTTCCAAATCAGGAGTAGAGAAGACATTTTCCCTGCTTAAAATGGCATTGTGAATAATTCAAGCATACCTGCACTTCACTGTGAGATATTCCTCTGAGCATCTATTGTGTGAATATCTTTCATTGTGGTTTGTTTCAGTGCAGTTGGGTAGATTATGCAAGTCAAGCCAGTAGTGCACTTCATTTTTTTTAACTTTTTCCCACTGTAGTGCAACCAGTGAGTTGGTATATTTTTGTTAGGGGAGTGTGGGAGCCAAGCAACTCATATGATGGGTCCACAGGGGCTTGCCCCTTGTAATAACATGGCCAGCATATACTGCACACCGTTAAATCTACACATCAAAAGCTAGGCTCCCTTTTATAATTTCTCCAAGTCTTTTGGGTTTCTAATACCATGACGGGAATGGACCCCATTCCTAAGTCAAAGTATGACTAAAGTTCATGAAATTAGTATTGTTTCAATCTTTGATGTTAGCCAAAAGTGCTCTTTGCAGCACCAGCAATGTGCCCATTAATGACTCCTGCAATTTGTACGAAGTTACATTTACCGGTAACATATCTAAATAGATTGTAAATTCTTTTTATAAGACCTGTTGCTCATACTACTACTACTGGAACTACATGGGTACCTTTCTTCCACATTGCCTTCATTTCTGCCTGCAAATCTTGGTATTTTTTGACTTTGTGTCTCTCTGTACATAAGACACTATAGTCACTAGGTGCAGTGATTTCAATAATCAATGCTACTTTTGTCTTCTTTTCATGGACTACTATATCTGGTTTTCTTGCATTTATTTTCTGAACTGTTGGTAATGGATGATCCCATATGATATAAACTCTATCACTTTCTAGGATGATTTATGTCTCATGTCTCCAGTGCTTTTCAGCTGCTTCATTATTATAATGCTTGCACAATCCCCAATGCAACAGTCTTGACACATTATTATGCCTTTCAGTATACAGTCCTTCTGCCATTAGTATGTCACAACCAGCAGCAAGGTGTGCAATGGTTTGCAATTCTGTTTTACAAAACCTGCATTTGTCTGTTTCTCCCACATGTTCAATGGACTTTGGAAGCCAAAGTGTATCTAGTCCACTATCTTTGGCCCAAATATTAACCTTTCTACTTTTGGTTTAAATTCACCTCTCCTTAACCATTCCTGTGTTCGATCCTGATCAACATGAGCTTTTTATACTTGCAACTATATTTATGCACCTGTTTTCCATGTTTCTTGCCTTCTCATCTGATTTTTCACTTTATATTCTTTCTTGTTTTTTTTGACACATTCATTTGCTGATTTTTATCTACTTCTGATTTGGTTTCCATTCCTGCTTGGTGCCGATATGCTTCTGCTAAACTAAGTAGGAAAGTTACCGTGGACTTATTCTCCTCATGTTTCAATACTTTCACTATGTTTGGGTCTTGTGAGGTCAGCAGCTATGTATGCAGTCCCACTATTACAGATCTATACATGTAATCAATTTCAAGGAGGTCCATACCGCCTTCGGAATGGGCAATATATAGTCTTGGTTTGCCCTGATTTTTATAAATCATTTGATGAGCATGAAGCATCCTTCTTGTTTTCCTGTTCAAACTATCCAACACCTTTTGGCGCCAATCAGTCACTCCAAAACTATAAATTAGGATAGGAAGAGCAAATTGGTTTATAGCTTGGACTTTGTTCCTACATGTCAATGCTGATTTTAGTATTAATTTAAGTCTTCTAAAATGTTCCTTACTATAAGTTCTATTCGCATTTGTTCACATTTTATTGTTGATCCTTCATCAAGTCCCAAATATTTGTACACTCCCTCTTGCTCAAGTTCTTTTATATCACATTACCGTCCCAAGCTAATGTTTTCTTGGTGCTACATCTTTTCTGTTTTAAAGGTTGCCTTTGCACATTTATCAAGACCAAATGACATTGTTTTATCATCTGAAAATGTTTTGCCACTTGTAGTTGGGGGTCTATATCACATCATCGAAATAGAGAACGACCACAACTTTGAAACCATTGGAACTCGAAGTTGCAATTGTGTAAATATATATACCAACTTTGAGATCGCACTACAATGAGGAAATGGCAAATACCCCTATCTACACTGTAGTGTGACCCCACAATAACAACTTTGAGTTCTGGTGTTTTCAAAGATGTGGTCATTCGCTATTATTAGTTTTTGACCACGTGATATAGACCCTTGTAGTTGTGCTTTCAGTTCCTCATCTGATGAACTATATAGTTTTAAATTATCTACAAAAAGAAGATGAGAACTCTTTACACTTTGTTTTTTTTGTTTTTTCTGGGAGCCAAATTATAGGCATGACTTAATCTGTTAAATAGACAGCTTAATGGGTTAAGGGCAAGACAAATGAGCAGTGGTGACAGTGAGTCACCCTGGAATATCCTACTTTGAATCCTTATACCTGGAATAATAATTTGTCCTTTATCATGGTTTAACTGCAAAGTGGTTTGCCACTGTTTTATGGTTGCTGTAATTGATCAGTGTAGGGTGTATCTTATACATTTTTGAGCACTCTTATCCATGAATGTGGGATACTGTCAAATGCTTTTTTGTATTCTGTCCATGCCCTACTTAGATTCTTCCTCTTTTTACAATTCTCCACTATAACTTTATTTAACATCAAATGATCCTTTGTTCCATGTGGCTTTCTTTTATTACCCTTTTGTTCTATTGCCATGATTAGGTTTTCTTCTAAATAACTATAAACTCTGTTGGCATCCATTCGAGTATAGTTTATATGTGGTTGGAAGGCAGGTTAATGGTCTATAGTTTTTAGGATAGCTTTCAGGTTCACTCAAGTAGGAGGATTGTTTTTCCTGTTAGCCAGGCTGGTGTCTTTCTGGGGTGTGCATATAAATAGTTCTTACTCATGGCTACATCTTCATGTACAGATGTTAATACTTTTAACCAGAAGTTAGGTATTACATCTGGGCCTGGGGTTTTCCAGTTAGGAGTTCTTCTTAACTTTGTTTCAACCTCTCTGGCCATTACATCATCCCACTGCATATCTTGCAAATTTGAACTTCTTATTCTTTCTTTTACTTCTTCTATTCATTTAGCATTGTTGTTATGTTCCACAGGGTATTCATGGATATTTCTCCAAAATGTATATTTTATCACGTTTATCTTTCTGAGTATTTTTGTTGATGTGTTCTGTCTTCTATAGTCTTTTAACAGTGTCACTTCTTGTCTTACTTGCTTTATAGTTTTCTCTACTTCCATGATGGCATTAGATTTCTACCCTTCCTTTTCCTTACTACTGTGTTTTTCTGATAAGACTTTATCTGTTATTAATTTAGCCGCACAGTAATATAACCTGTTTACTTCTGTTATATTGCATGAATCTCTATGGACAGTCCTAATTACTGTATTCATTTGTTTTATCAAACTTCTAACTTTTTGGGTTTTATTGATTTTCTGTAGTCTATTTCTATCATTGATCTTAATATGTCTGTCCATCTCAATTAAATCAAGCAACTCTTCTCTTAGAGCATTTTCTTCTAAATTGAGGGTATATTCTTTGTGCTCCATTTCCTGTGGACATTCAATGGATAGTTCTACATCATCTTCCTGTACCACATTCTCTTCGGTTTCATCCTCTGCCATCTGTTGCTCTTTCATATAGGAACTCACTGGCCTATCAACCCCACAACATTGGCTGCATCAGAGTTGCCCTAGTATCCTCTTCCTCTCCTTGCTGTACAACTCCATCTAAACATTTGTACTGGTTTCCTATGGAAGGCTCCAAAGTATCTTCATCTGTCAACTGATCAGATGTTTCCCACTCCACTGGTTTGCCTTAATTTGGAGATCCATTGCTTTTTCCTGCTGTGGTGTTTTCTGAATTAGATTTTCTACACTAAGTCCTTCACTTTGCCAGTAATCCATAACCTCAGTTTCTATTTCTTTAGCTTCTCCATTACTAATCCTCTTTTCTACTTTTCCTCTTTGTTTTCTTATTTTTGTATTGTAAAATTTCCATATCTGGATGCCTTTATTTCTCTTCAAATATCTTTGGTGCTGCTCTTTTTGCATTGATTAGTCTTGCTTTCTCCTTTGCATAAATATTACACCATATTAAATCTCGTTTTCTTTCCCTGTCCATATTTCTTCTTCAGATGTCTCCTGCTCTTCCTGCTTCTCCTTACTGTGGGGACTCATTATTCCATCATGCTGTTTTATAACCTGTGTTAGACTTTCTACATTAAACCTGTCACTTTGCAAGTATTCCATAACTTCAGCTTCTATTGTTTTTTAACTTCTGCTTTACTTATCTTCTGTTCTTCATTCCCTCTTTGTGATTTTATTTTTTATTGTGAATTTTCCATATCTGGATGCCTTTGCCTGTATTTCTTTTTGAATATCTTTGGGGTTGCCTTTTTTGTGTTGATTAATTTGGGTCTATACCACAACATCTAAGTCTCACAACTTTGAATGTTGTAACATCGAACTGGAAACCTCGAAGACTTAAAATCCCAAAGACTGAGAACAGCAATTTTTTTTTTCCCTGGGGAAAAAAAATCACTGCTCCAGTACAAAACACTAAACACACAAACACTACAAACTGTTTCTAATGTGGGGGTCTTCACCCCCCCAACATGGGGGGCTGTGCCCCCGACACCCCCCCCTACTTAAATATACCAACTCCGAGATCGCACCACAGTGGAGGAAATAGCGAAGCCATGGAAACGGCCCACCAAATTCTTTCCCTGGGAAAGAATTTGATGTTCTGCGGCTTTGAAATTGTCAGGCGTCGAGGTTTCCAGTTCGATGTTACATTCGAAGTAGTGAGACTTAGATGTTGCAATATACACCCGATTAATTTGGCTTTCTCATTTGCATAAATATTGCACCAGATCAGATCTCTTTCTTTCCCATGTCCACATTTCTTTTTTATAGCTTTTGAAAGTCTCTAGGTTTTGTTCTTTATATTTTCACAATTTTTCAGTTGCTTCTTTTTCCAAAGGGACCAATGTTTCTTGGTCTACATATTTTTTTTTTCATAAATCTATTGTATTAATGAAAACAAATTTTTATTAGAAGCTTCTTACAATTTTTCTTGTGAAAGTATTTTTCTTTCCTCTAATTTCTCTCAATCTTTTTGCATATCGTCTGTCTGGAAATTCTGGGCTTCTAGCATAATAACAATACACAATTTCTTTCTTATCCTTAATAGTCCACTCTATCGTCCTTATTGCTCTGTTTTGGCCTATCAGTTTTTGTGGACTGTTACTTCCTTCTACAAAGGGGGGGGCATCCTCCCCCTGAGCCAGGCCTAGCCCCATTGTAGGAATGTTTCTGTGTCTTAAGGATTCTACACTGTTATTTTTTCCAGTCCTGGCACCAGTGTGCCTACCAGTATTGGGCACTTTTTTATCCTGGGTCTTGTGCACCCAGCTATCTTTTTTATTTTTTAACCTACTTCTGTCCATGATATATGCTATATAAAATTCAGTCTATATATTAGTGTTGCTTTGTGAGATTTTGTAAAAAAACAGTGTCCACCTCCTGAAGGTACTCGTCAAGACTGAAAGATTAATTCAATTCTAGCAGTACTACTCTTCTTTGCTGATTTATCATTTCTGCATTCAGACCCCTAAGGCTCCCTTTACAAGATCAATGGATTCCTTACAGATATTGGAAAAAAAAAATCTGTAGCCACCACCTTCTTACTGCCAGTTCTCTTATACACAGCTCCTATCCCAGCAAACTTAAACAATATGCAAAGAAAGAAACTTACTTGCTGCTACAATGAAATAACTAAATTTGCCACCTATCTCTCTCATAGGACCCACCATTGCCATAGCTTAAAGCAGTTAAACTTTGAACTACACAACTATTTAACATATTCACAACTAACTACAGCTCACAAACTCATTCATCATCCAGAACAATGCCCTGCACTACAAAATGTATTACGTCCCTACTGTCCAGCAAGGGACTTGCTCTAGTAACAAATTCTTATTACTTACAAATAAGTCAATTAATGTTGCAGGAGACTCCCTGTACTCCCAATATGTTACTAAACTCTGGAATAGTACCCCAAGCAAATAAAACTCTTGTGACAAACTCAATAGTTATAAACTGCTACTTAGGTTCATGGGTTTGTACTAGGCTATCGACCCTAGGGTCTATACAAGCCTAGCCATAACAATTCCCTGGCTATTTCTTTCCACACTATTTACTTCCCTAGACCCCTGTCTGCCTGACTGACATGATCCCCAGGGTGAATTTTCTTTCTCCCATCCAATCGTCAAGGTTCCTTTTGAAGAGGGCCAAAGAGGTGCTCTGCTTGACATGTATGGGCAGTCTATTCCAGAGTCTGGGGAGTCTCTGGGTCAGGAACCTATCCCTCCAGCATGTTTTGTTTATTGTGATGACAAGGTTTAGATCCCTGGAGCGTGTTGCTCTGAGGGATTGGGATTTCTTTAAGTGGAGCATGTCCAACAGCTCAGGGTTTCACATGGCCTTACTCATTCCCTCCAGTACAACTCTTTTGAGTGTGTACCTTTAACTCCTAGTGGGTGTGGCCTGAGCCTTTAAACATTAAGTTATCACCTTACGATTCTAACAAATACTCATTGAAAAGAGGTCAGATATCAATACAATTGTGTTTGCCATCATGTATGCTTCAAGATAAAATATTCTGATACCTTGTATATAGCATGATTTTGGAATTATTAATGCAATATGAACAAGTAATATTTGACTCCTAGAGGAGCAGTAGGAGGTAACTGCGTATGCACCTGGAGGCATCACTCGGATGTAATGAGTTGCAGAGATCGCCTCTGAGATCTGAGTAGATGATATGCCACAGAGTATAGCTGGAGTTTTTTCAGATGGTCAGCATAGTGCATCTGCTTTAGGCCTGTGATTCTTTTATTGAGGTATTTATGTGGCCTTTCCAGCTGTTGCAGATGTCTTGTGAGGTACATACCAAATGGGGCATTGTACTCTATAATGGGTCTAATGAAGGATGAGTACAGTGGGACAATGACCTCCTTTTTTCTGGATGAAAAGCCCTTAGTGATGAGGTGTACCACATAGAATGATTTCCTGAATGTTGTGGTGATGTGGTTATCGAAGGTGAGACTACTGTCCACCTGTGTCCCTAAGTCTCTCATCACACTTTTGATGTTTAGTGTACTGCCACCTATGTGGTAATTCATGGGTACATGTTTTTTTCCCAAAGGGGATAATTATACATTTTTTGGCATTAAGCTTGAGCCCATGGCTCTGGCACCAAGTATCTATTTCTGTAAGGCCCTTTTGTAGAATATCCACATCATTTGGGGATTCAATAATGGCTCCCAGTTTTCAGTCACCTGCAAACTTTGTTAGCCAGAGTTCCTTAATGTTGGCCTGTACCTCAGAGAAGTAGATTCCAAACAAGAGCGGTCCCAGGACTGAACCCTGAGGTACTCCACTTGCACTTGTCTGGAGCTGGATTTGGAGTCGGCTACTTTTACAGTCTGGGTTCAGTCAGTAAGCCAGTTGGCAACCCATTGAGTGACATAGGGATTTATGCCCAGCTTAGTAAGTTTATCTATGATTCCAGAGTGAGGGATGGCATTGAAGGCCTTGGCAAGGTCCAGATAGGCTGTGTGGGCTGCCTTACCCTCATCCAAAACTCTGGAGACTGATTCAGAGAAGTCAATCGGGTTCAGGAGACAAGATCAGCCCTTCACGAACCCAAACTGGGTGGGGTCCAGTATTTGAAGTTTGCCAATGTCTTTGTTTATAAGTTCCATGGTAATGCATTCCATGCCCTTGCAGATCAGGCTCGTCAGACTGATGGGACAGTAGTTCCCGGGATCCAAGGTGGATCCCCCTGGTGGAGTGGGATAACTGTAGCTGTGCACCACTCAGTGGGCATGAAGCCTGAGGTGAGGCTATGATTAAACATGACACTTAGGTGAGGTGCCAGTTCATTTTGTAGTTCATGTAGTACACAGCCTAGGATGTCATTTGGTCCCACGGATGCTGTATCCTTAGCTTTGGAGTGCGATTTCTACCTGTGTGGCCGAATGTGGTAATCTTTTGGTATTGAGATGGGCCCTTTAGGGGGTGAGGGGGGGGTGAAGTTGGCACTAAATCGATCTGCCAGGACATTGGCAATATCCTTGGGATCAGTATATTTAATGCCATTCTGTTGTAGCTCAGACCAGATCTGAGCATTGCCATTTCGATTCTTGACATAGCTATAGAATGCCTTGTGGTTGTCTTTGGAATATTTGGCAATTTTATTTTCGTAACTAGCTTTTCAGGATTTATGAGGGATCTCAGCTTCTTACTGAGGCTGGTAAGGGAGTTTTTTGCATCCTGGGATTTTCCTCTTTTCTGCAACAGTTTCTTCCTTTTGTTTATGGCAGGGAACCACCAGATTGGCTTCCTTTTTTTGGAGGAGAGTCTTGGTTCTATTTGGGATGGCACGATTCATGCACGAGTTGATGTGCTCATACAGTGCCTTAGTGTAGGATTCAGCAGTCGAACTTTCAGCTCCCGTCTGCATGGGTGTCATGAAGTTTGTCACTTCTGACTTGAGTAGCATGAAGTTGGCTTTGGATAAGTTTTTTTTTACGGAGGTTTCCTTGGTGGGGGTGGGGGTGGGATGTGGATGTCAAGGGTGATTAGCTTATGGTCAGACCTGACCAATAAGGGGGTGACCACTGGTGTGTAGCATCTATCTCTCATGTTGGTAATGACCAGGTCTACGATATTGGAAACCCTGGTGGGACAATGGAATAGTTGATCCAGGGCATTGGAATTTATGAATTCCAAGAACCATTGGGAAAAGGTGTTGGTACCCTAGTAGTTTTCCCAGTTAATGGCAGGGTAGTTGAAATCACCCACTATTAGGGTGTTTGGTTGTATCTTAATACTTTCCAGTATGTTTAGAAAGGTGTTGTAAGAATCTTGGGGCATGGTGGGAGATCTGTAGCAAGCTACAATTTGGATTGCAGTCTTACCTAGTGTTAAGTTGCACCTGGAGAATTGCAGTTGCATTGTGTTGGGCAACTAGCCTGGAGGTGTGAATATCCTTGGTGAATATGGACACTCTTCCATCTTTAGTGTTTCTGTCTTGGTTTGGTGGCCGAAAAGTGCAGTAAGAGTTGTAGCCTGGTATTGCAGGGATGCTCTCTGGAGCCTTGAACCAGGTCTCAGTTACTGCATAGATATCAATGTTCTCCATTTTTAGGCATGCCTTGAGAGATTGCATTTTGAGGTTTAGACTTCTAGCATTGAATAGAATTACCTTCAGATTTTGCATGCTTGTATTGGTTATGGTGGTGGTTTTGTCCTTGGAACCTTGCCTAAAAAAAGGCACTACAGGGGTGGCAAGAGCTTTAGCCAGTAACCTGAATCCTTTAACTAACTTCTCAAAACACTTCATAACTGTGGATGTTAGTGCAACAGGCCTGAAATCGTTCAAGCTAGAAGGTGAGGCTTTTTTGGTTAGAGGGATGATATTCGCTACTTTGTAACATGAAGGGACCTTTGGTAGGCCAAATGAGGTGTTAAATATATCTGTGAGTACTGAAAATAGTTGGCCTGCACAGCTCTTTAACAAATTACCAAAGATATTATCAGGACCATCTGCCTTTCTGGGACTGACTTTCTGTAGCACCCTTTTTACTTCTATCAGGTTAAGACTGAGTACTGCATCATACTGCTCTGTGTGTAACCTTTGCACAGTTGTGGCATTCCTCTCCTCAAATCTTCCCAAAAAAGGTATTCAGCCTGTCTAGGAAGTCAGTGTTATCTGGGCAGCTATTATTTTACAGTCTGTAATTTGTTTGTATACCCTGCCACAATCGACTGTTATCCCTCATATCCTTGAAGTGGTTTAGTACCTTCCTTCCATATTCCCTTTGCCTCATTCATGCCTTTACTC
This sequence comes from Protopterus annectens, assembly GCF_019279795.1. Classification (NCBI taxonomy): domain Eukaryota; kingdom Metazoa; phylum Chordata; order Ceratodontiformes; family Protopteridae; genus Protopterus; species Protopterus annectens. The sequence goes on along the minus strand of NC_056737.1, from coordinate 458,903,508 downwards.
ATGCCCTTGCCACACTTAAGGCTTCCCTGTCATTTGCCATGAACGCTGAATTTCGTACCTTCAGAAGATCATAGACTTTACTTGTAAGCCATGGCTTTTGGTTAGCTCTTGTGATGATGCTTCTGATCTCTGTGACACCATCAATGCATTTTATGATGTAAGCTATCACTGCTTCAGTGTATTCATCTAGGTTGATGTGCTGGTTTATTGTGGCTGCCTCCTTGACAATGCTCCAGTTAGTACACTCAAAACAATCCTGAAGAGCTGATAATGCTCCCTAGGGCCAAATTCTGATCTGTTTCACAGTGGGTTTCTCCCTGTTCACAGCAGGTTTATAGCAGGCACCAGCATGATAGAAAGATGATCTGAGCCACAAAGGTGTGGATGCTGCACTGCTTTGTAGGCTGGCTTCATGTCAGTGTATGCTTTAGCCAAGGTACTCGAACCCCTTGTTGGAAAGTTTACATGTGGGGGAGTACTGACTTTAGAGCAGCCTGATTAAAATCACCAGCTATCAACTGAGCAACCTCAGGGTGTTTATTTTGCATGTCACAGGTAGACTGGTATAATTTAGAGTGCGTCATTTGTATTAGCAGCAAGTGGGATATACACCACTGATATGCAGATTCCATTTAGCTCTCTAGGAATGTAAAAAGGTCTACATTTTATTGACAGAAACATGAGACATAATGACCACACAGTAACTGCACCATCTGTTATTAACATAAATGAGGACTCCTCCTCCCCTAACATTTCCACACAGTGCTTGGCTTCTGTCTGCCATGATACAATGTGAAACTCTAAATTAACTGCATTGTCACTAATATTGCAGTGTAGCCATGTCTTGGTAACCATAATTAAACAAATGTCTCTCACCTTGTTATTTGAAGAGAGTCCCATCCTTAAGTAGTCCATCTTGTTGTCAAGAGAATGCACATTTGCAAGCAGTACTGAGGGCAGTGCAGACCTGTGAGGGTTTGCCTTTAGTTTAGCAGCAGTAACAGCCCTACATGCTCTTTTTCTTGTACATCTCTCCCTTTTCTTACTTACCCAGCCTATTCCATCACCCCCATTGATTTCCTTTCTCCTGTTAAAGTACTTCTGTTTTGCTGATACTACTCACCAAAACTGAAGTGATGTCTAATATTTTGGCTGTAGTCCATACAACAATTCTGACTATTTGGATATAACTGTAATTGTGATACTCATGTGATGTAACAAAGTACACTGTATTTGTTGTTTGTATGTTCTGTGGCAAGTGAGGTAAATATAGATGACCTTAATAAACTGCTCTTACAGTTTATGCCCCCCTGGCACTGTATATGATTTAAATACTAACAGTACCACTGGACATTCATTTTCTTTAAGTAATCACAGTAGTACAGACAAGCTTCCGCTACATTCCCACCTCCCCACCATCACCACTAATGTAGGTTATAACATTTCTCTACTGCTGTCCTCGCAACTTTCAGCCAAGTCTGATTCAGCTGTACCTCTTACAATGTCTTCCTCATTGTTTCCTTTTGTCAGCTTCAGTGAGAGAGGGTCTCTCAGACTGTGCTCAATTTATGAATTTTCAATTTAGGTTCACTGTACAGAATAAAACCCTTCCTTACTCCAGAAGCACGGACCACCTTAGCTCAATCACATCTTATCTCCACCCTACTGTATGCTTCCTCTATTTACACCAATCTCTCTAAAGGTAACCTGAAAAAACTAACTACATCCTACCATAATATAGCCCGTTTTGCCACAGCATCCCAGTACAGAACTCACCACTGTAATAACTTAAAACAATTACAATGGTTAGAACTACCTAACAAGCTTATCTATCAACAACTCTTAATTACACATAACATTCTTTATCAACCAACAAAAACACCAGCTCTCAGTAACCTCCTTACTCCCTACAAAAACTTGAAACAGTTGCGATCTGCCGAAAAGATACAAGTCACCACAACTAGAATTACAAATTCAGCAGGTAACTGTCTATTTTCAAACTCCATAGGGAAAATATGGAATAACCTCCCCCCACACATTACCTCACTAGACTCCTTTCAACTTTTCAAAAAACAACTTCTATTACATCTTAACAACTTCTGGCTCTGCTCTTGTACCAATCCAGACTAAATGACTTCTTCGCTCTTCAGCCATACCTCCCTACGTAAAAATCACTATCTTTCCCTGCTATTTCAAATGACTAAATTACTGTACTGTTCTAAAAAAAAAAAAATGAATATATAGCTTAGGCTATTTGTTTTTTACCTGATTTTTTTCGCTGTATTTTCTACTACTCTAAAATGTATGCATTGTTGCTTAAATGTTTAACCTTGTTTTAATTGTGGAGCTTTTCTCCCCGGGCCTCCACTGAAAATGGAAATTATCCAGCTGGACTAGCCCGGTCAACAAATGTAAAATAAATAAATAAATAAATAAATGAAGCTGCTTGAAGCCTTCCCTTCCTCCTATTCTTCATCTGCCAAACCATCTAATTTCCTGTACCATCTGTTCCAACCCCTAGCTTCCCTTCACTCTTGCCATCCTCAGTCTTGCTGTGGCCATTTCCATTCTAGCAAGATAATTTCACTGGGCTATATATGCTTTGCCCCTTCATCAGAACTTATGGGTCAGTCTTTTCCATGTCTTCAGCCAGTCCCACGAAACAAGATTATAAGCAAAAGTTTCCAAATCATCTATTTTATTTTAAAGAAATGACTTTTGTTCATACAACTCAACACATCTTGCTGTCTTAGAAAACCACGAACATGTTCAACTTCTGTAAGTGCTTGTTTCACTTAAGCTGCTAATGCTTTTGCTTGGCTTTCCAAATTAACTTTGCTGGTCAACTTGTTCTGTAAGAACACCTTACAGCATGTTGATAATTGAGCCAATAAAGGCCTGGATTTAAGTCATGTTTTCATTCACTCATTTTTACTATGCTGCAGTCAGACCTTCAATTACTCCAGCCTTTTACAACACTGTAGGCACTGTTTTCTTTTACCGAGACACCAAAATCCACACATTTGTTTGCAACACCATCAGGATGCAGTCACTTGAGTTTAAAATTGACTGCAACAGTTAAGCCATTGAAAACATGGATTTAATACAGCTCTCATGTACCACTGTTTACTTCATTGTACTGCCCTATTGATGAATTGATATATGTCTTCTTAGTTGATTAATATATACACTGTGATCACTTGTCCCTAAATAGCTACCCACAGCCAAAACTACAATCTTTTCTTCGTTCACATTTGAAATGTTTATGTAAAAGACTTTTCCTTCATAAGCTGGTTCCAGTTCTAGATATCCAAGGCACACTTCCTGCAAGACTGAGAACTATTCATGTATCTTTCTGTATTCAGTTTAGTGAGAGCATCAACTAAAATTGAATGTTTTGCTCAGTTGGGATATGAGGAACAGTTCTGCTCCTGGTATAAGAGGCAGATATGGGTTAAGTTGCATTTCACCCAAGGTATTAAAATGCAGCCTTTTACTTTATTTATCCTGTGCTGACAAGTGGGCTGGTGAGTTGACCTCTTTGGGCCATGACCTGGGTTAGGAGGGCAGATAATGGCTTGAAATAAATATCTGTGTATATACAGACAGACATTCACAGACTTGTGAGATAGAAAGGAGGTAATAAAGTTCCTGGATGCTCTATATAGGCTTTGCTTCAGCTAAATGAGAAAGTGTGCAAATCATGTTGCTAAGAGCCATTTTAGCTAGTTGTCGTAGTCAGTAGTTTCTCTGAATGTGAGGGTATTTTAAATAAAGATATGTAATTTGTGCAATACTTATAAAGCTTTTATCCATACATTCTGGGTAAACATGTTAATTTATTGTGTAAGGGAACTTCTTGCATCTACTATAAAGAAAATAAAGTTGTGTCTGCAGTATTGTCATCTTACAACAAAGATGTAATAATAAGCCTTTCTTTGTATTATTTTATCATTGTATGTTTGCATGTGTTTCTGAGTTGTATCTCACAATCCTGCTTTAAGTGGGAAGAGTTATATACAAATTTATGCTAATTAGATGTCCAGATTTTTTTTGTCTGTGCAAGATGTGCCTACTTTTCAAGAGCATCTGTACCTATTTTCTATTTTTTCACTATCAGCCTGTGTGTAGCTACATGTAGTTTATTTTATGAGACTCCATTTTTCTGCTAAAATACCATAGTGATGTCATTTAACTGTGTGCAAAGATAGTGTATTCTGAGTGTTGAAGCCAGCTCTAGTCTTATAGTGGTAAGTGATAGTGGAGGTGGCAGGATTCTTGGCCCAAAGGTAGCCTTATCTGACCAAATAAATACTTGAGAGGCAGTGGTGAGTCTGAACACCTAATTGTTACAAACCAATCGGTAAGCAATGGCATTTTACTTGCCATTTCCCTAAAATCGTCAATGCAACATTACTGAGGTTATTAGATGCATCAAAGAAATTTAAAAATTAAATTACAGCCTTCACCAACTGTAGCTGCAGTGAGATGGGTAGATCTGCTGCTAAGAAATCATTACCCACGCCACTTGGTGTTCCAAGGGTATTTAAGTACATTTACTAATTTACATCCTTATGCATTGAGTAGAAGGCAAAGATAGTCTGTCATCAAGACGCCCAGTTTAAAAAAAAAAATCACAGCTATTTTCTTCTTAAAATTAGGGATCTGCTGAAAAAGTTCCCTGAGCACTTCAAAGAAATGGTGGTAGAAGTGTTTCTAGGTTCAGACAGTGGATTCCACTATCCTGTCTCCTTATAATATGCATGTATGGTTAAGTGGCATAATATTACCCAGGTTTTTCTAAGCCAACATGTGGTATTTGGAAGTTGACAAAAAGCCCTGTCCTGCTCCACAGAGCCTGCTTATTATTATGACCATTCATAGTAATGAAGACATACCCCCAACTGTAGCATGATACACAGGAGTAACATGTCTGGTTACAAACACATTGGAGTAAAGTGATTACTGTCTATAGCTCACACAGGCAATCTTATAAGCTATCACTGTAACCTGCATAAAAGTAGTAAGAAATACTAATTTTTGGTTAGAGCTATGGGTGTCCTCTTTATTTGAGATACAAAAATGTAAGTGGTCTTCAAGTGATTTTATACAGCAGATAAAGCTCCCATTTTTGTAAGCAAAGGATAAAGTATATGAAAAAAAAATAGAACTGGTTGTTTTCTGTAAGATGCATTAGCATGAGATGACATGAGTAATAGCCAGTGCATAACTTCAGCTCCTTTTTAAAAGTTAGCAACTGACAAAGCAACAAACTGACTTGTTCTTGATTAAGTGCACACATTTACTCAGTAATGTACTAATGAATTCAACATAAACCAGACCTGCAAGTAGAGGTTCTGTCACATCATTCCAGATAGAAAAATAAAACAAAAATCATCACACACGAGTTTGAATTTACCAGAATAAGAACCAACACTAAACTGATTGAATGAAATGTGCAATGTTTGGTTCTAGAGGTGAAAATGAAAATTTAAATGATTTCTCATGAATTTTATTTTTCTATCCTGTATTAGCCACAGAACATTTTTACTGCTGACTCAGTCCTCCAAAAAACCTGAAACAAAAGATTAAACTGTCAGTAAGATGGTGTGGATTAACCAGCCTCTGTGGGTCTCCAACAACAGTATTCTTGGACATGTGGGATCTTAAAAGTTTATTTATACGGTTTAAAGCTGATATCAAACCCCTGGTTGTCCAGGAATGAGATATTATTATGAAATTGGATGATCCTTAGAATCATTGTAGACACAATATCAACAGTTCAGAAACTTTGTTATCAATAAAGAATAAACCTGCATGTCTAGCATTGTTTATTTTACATGTGCTTATCCTTGTACAGTAAAAAGGAGCTCCCAATTCATGAGTAAATAAAACCTAGTACAAAGGTAGACCCCTACCCCCAGGTTATCTTTTCTCTGTAACTCATATGTTGGTTGGTATTACTTAGCATTCGGATACCAGCTTTGTTCTCTGTTGTCCCTGCAGTAAACCATTTTAAACCTTAAATTAAGACATTGGCAAACATGCAGTAACATATTTTCAGTTACGTATGTTACTGCATGTATATGTTCATTTTTTTTTTTTTTTTTTTTAACTATCATCAGTACAGCATTACATAAACTGCTCAATTCCTGCCTTCCCTTAAACTTCACATCTCCTTCGGGACATTATTCCTTATTTATTTTACATTTGTTGACTGGGCTAGTCCAATGGATACATGTCCATTTTCAGTAGAGGCCCGGGGAGATAAGCTCCATTAAGCTAATACAAATAAAATACATTGATGATGCAGATTAACATCAAGAACTTGATTACAAAGTTTAGAAAACAATACACTACTACTAGAAACAAATTTACATAGTAGAAGGTTATACATTCTGCATATATTGTTCGCACAATTTACATATATTTCTATGTAATTTGCTCCTTCCTTTTTCTTAAGATCCCACTTCCATTTTTTTATTTCTATTACAATATTCAGTACTTCAAATAGAAATGGTTTAGACTTTGATTTTCATTTTCTAGCAACTGCTTTTTTTTTGCCAGCCACCAGAATTAAACTTAAGGCATTACTATGTCTAGGCAATTCAGATCATGTATCCTAGCTTAAAAAGAATTTCCTTAGGTACACCCATTTTTTTCACCCCATATTTCATTACATTCCCAAAACATGTTTCCAGTTACCTTGTTCTTTCCTATTATACCTCCAACATATGCCATCTACCTGAGGAAACATTCTTTGTTCTTTCTTTGGGGTATAAAAATACCTCTGCAAACACTTCCAAACAAAAATCCTAAACCTTCTAGACTTTGTTGCATACTTAGGAACCATACATATCCCCCCATTGTTCCCTTGTAAACTTTGTATGCAATCTCTCTTACCAATCTTTTCTAATCTCCTCTGATTGATTCTTATAGTTATCATGAGATATTGTATATGCCCTACTATATTATTTTTAACAGCAGCTTCTGATCTAGATTCAACTGAAAACTCTACAAAGAAGATCTTTCACTTAAGATTCCCCAATCCCTTTCCATTTGCCTATACCCTGATATTAATCCCTGGTAGGGATGGCATTTAGCCTGCAGTCCAAATGTCTTCTTGACTTCATCTCATTCTGTTATCTTTCTTGTCTCCAGCTATTTGCTCCCAATACATTGGTTCCTTTTATCCTGTAAATTCCAGTCATCTCTTGCCTATTCTCTGTACCCCAACTTGCAGTTATTCCTATTGGCAAAATCTCCTTTCTCCATCCTCATGTTGGCTTAGTTCTTAAATACTTTCTGCAACTTTATAAATATAATAAATTTTAATAGCTGTTGTTATTCTCCTTAAGGATCTACATCCAAAATCCCGCTCTCTCCTTACTTCTTAACCCCCCCCCGACTTCATTATCTTCCCTTTCCACTTTGAATTACTACTTTATGCCTGTGTTATGTACATGAGCCTTAACTGTGTAGCTCCAGAAATATCTCTTCAAATCAGGTAATTCTACACCACCTTGTTCTATTTGAAGGATCAGTTTAACATTTGCCCTTTTCCCTCCCAGGTGAATTTTTTCAACTCTATTATTGTCCACAACTTTTCCGCTGTGTGATAAAAAATAAAAATGCCTGACCTGTATACAAAACTGAAGGGACTGAACACATTCTTACTCCTCGTCTCTTATTATCCATATCCATAAACAAAAACTTCTAGTTTCTCAGTTTTTGTATTATGTTTTGTTTACTCTCTTCCCACATATCTCTAGCTACCACAACAAAAGCCCTTTTAATTCATACTCCTAAATAATTAATATTATCATGTCCCCATAGATATGGGTGCCACTGAACCAGTTCATGTGTGGGTACATAATTTACAGCTATAGCCTTTGTTTTATCTTCATTAATTTTATATCCTGAAAAGACTTGAAAATGTCACAAAATGTTCCACAACACTGAGATGTCCTTTTTCTTGATTTATCAGGTACAAAATAATATTGTCTGCAAATAAAGCCAACTTTTCTTGATTACCATACAAATTAGAATTTCTGAGTCCCTTATTTTCTATGCCAGTTGCTCTAAATATAAAGCAAATAGCAGAGGGGAAGAGAACAGCCCCAGGCTGGTTTCTCTGTTCAAACAGCTTACAGACAGGAGCTCTTCTACTTTAATTATTGTCTCCAATCCTTAATATATCCTAATTAATCTTAATACTGCATCAGGGAATGCAAATGCCTCCATTGCCCCTCTCATAAAATCCCAGCTTGCTCTGTCAAATGCTTTCTTTACATCAAGACCCACCAACAGCAGCAGGATTTTCTTTCTGCTTCCCCCTGGATCATTGTTTTATTAATGCTGTCAAATTTCTGCCTCACCACCACAAAACCTCACTGATCCATATCTATCCATTTGGGCAACATGTTTGTCATTCTTTTAACTAGTATAAACAAACACTTTATAATCATGGTATAAAATTGAAATGGGTCTGTATAATAAAGTTAAATCTGATGGGTCTTTATCATTACAGCCACTACAGCTGTCTTCCAAAATGTTGGTGCTTCCCCTCCTTTTAAAATACTAACGGTCAGGAAGGTTTTTATCACTTTCTTCCCTCAGGAATACCATCTGTTCCTGAAGACTTTCCTGCAGACGGATTACACATCACCATAATTATCTAATTTCCTTCTATCTTAACTGTTAGTTGTTGAGCCTGATCTACTTTAAACTTGGCATACTGAAATCTGCCACAAATATTTCCATTTTTGTTGTTTCTTAATTTTCATAACATTTCACAAGCATCTCTAATATTTGTACAGGATCTGTTGTTATTCTTCTCCTTATAACTCGCTAGGTTTGGTGGACAACCCTTTCTATTCTCTTTTGCTTGACATTGTGTTTACAGTTTTTGTGCTCTTGAGTTATCAAAATACAGTTGCTTAACAACAGTCTTTCTAAACTTGTGCATATTATCCAGATACCCTTTTATTTTCTCTTTAGCACTCTGTAGTTCCATCTATTCCTCTTCTTTGAGATTCCTTTCATTTTGCAATACTTTAACCCTTGTCAGCCCCTCTAAATAAGGTCCATTACTTCTTTACAATATCTCTTTTATTTCTACTATATTTTTAAAACTCCTTTTTCATTTTATCCCACTCACTAGCTACAACTTATGAAGATAGTCTATCTTTCCTATTAACTCGTGAATAATGTCCACTACCCATTCTTTCTGTAGTAAATGTTACTGATAAGACAGGACATGTCAGTTAAAGAAAGTTTATGCCACACATCTTGTCCCTGCAAAAAGATTAATCTGTTTATTGCAGAATGCTAGAAAAAATGTGTGTATACAAGTCCGCAGTTGGAAAGGTCTGCTTTACAAACTTCTGATGACAATCAGCTTAGTGGGAACTTAAAAATGGCTTAGATGGGATCCAGATATTTTGTAACCATGGAACAATGCATTCAATGCTTCTGTGCAGAAATATCATAGTCTGCAGACCCATTTTCCCACTGATTTGGCATTAATGAAAGTACTGCACCCACTGGCATGTATTTACCTCTTATGCTACTGGCCGATCATTTTTTATAACATTTTTGCAACAAAGACTCAGCTTATTGTGCCTCCCTTGCAGACATCTTTTTTTCCCCCCTAGTTCATCTGACCATTAAACGTGCCCCCCTGCTGAACTGTATGCCCTCTCCTCAAAGTGACTGCCATGCACCTCATGTGTTCCCTGAGCAAGAGGGTTATGTAGATCAGAAACAGTGTTTTCTTTGAAGAGGACTATTTTTTTCCTTAAGAATTTACCTCTTGCATATGCTCATTGGCATCCAAGGGGTTGGTGTACAATGAGTACAAGTGTAAAATATGGATATTGGAATCTAGAAAAGGTACTTTTTTTTTTTTTAAAGGAACATGAGGCAAGTTGAGAAAAAAAAGCAAAGTTAAGTAACATCTCTTGTAGATTACTGATAACCACAAAACTAGTGCTCCCATTAATAGAGCTTGACTTTGGCCAAGGATAGCGATGATATTTACATATGCCCTTCATTCTCACGGTCTACTGCAATCCCCATATTCAGGGTAGCCCTAACCACAATCTTTCCTAAATGAAGGGTAGATCAAAGTCTGAACCCATCTCCCATTCCTGACTTAGTTTTCTTCTGCATTTCTGACCTCGCCTCTAATGCCCTCTCTTAAGGCAGATTGCTACTCCATATAATCTCTCCTTTCTCTGTAATTCTTGAACATATTATATCCTGGCACTCTCCATATCCTGTATCCTCTTGTTACTGGTCCTTCATTTCTATGATGCCAGCAAAGACCACCTTCCCATCTTTAATCACTCCCTCCCCATCTTCCTACCCAGATACATTGCATTGCAGACAGACTATCCACATGTGCATGTTTTCCTCTGCTGTGTTCTACTTCTTTTACCTTCTGTCTAAACACCTATCTTCACTTCTGCTTCCGTCACTCTCCCTCTCCCTTTCATCTTGGTTTGAAGGCATGATCACTGAGATACAGGTTTCCAATCCAGCACCAAGCACCACTGTCCCTTATGGCCAAGATGGAGACTGTTTGTTGAATGGAACTGGCATTTCTAACAGGTCTGCCTCCATCCTCATACCAGATTCAAACCTCCTTTGCCCTGTCCACAGCCATTCATGTCATAGCTAATCGGTATATTCTCTCATCCTGTCTATCCTTCATATGCTGGCTGCTGGTACAAAGTCTCCGCCCACTGATGGCAGCTCTGTGCCACTGCCATGGTCCTGCTTGCTATCAGTTGAGCAGAGACTGGGGCCAAGTTCATGAACTATTACAAGACTAGGAAAGACACGTTCTGTGTTCACCATTTATTCTATACAAGGAAAAATGTTTCTGCAGATAGTACATATGCTTACAGTGAGCAAAAGACACTCAACATGGTAATTTGCATGATTTAATAATGTGGCATAATGTATAATTTGCTTGTTGCTAAATGGATATGTATGACCACAGTTTGTAACCCTGGGCTAAATCTGAAAAAGGTCTACGGCGATCAGTGTTTTACTTGGTCAAAAACAAACAGACCCTCAGATTCTGTGTAACCTTAACTTGAATCCCAAGCCTTATGACCAAAATCATGTTGTTACATTTAGAGTAGTGTTGGCATTAGAACCACTGAGTGACAGCCTACAGCCAAAGGGAAGGAGCAGAAACCAAATTTTGGGGGGTAATGTTACTTACATTTTTGGGTTTTCTTGGAGAGTGGCAATGATTGGATGTTCATAAAAGATTTTTTTCTTTTTATTGTCTTGGTGCTACCCAGCTGAACCAAGTTATTTTGGATGAGAGAGGAAAAAAAAATTTGCACAACCAGGGCATCCATGACTAATTTGAAGAACTTTTGTGGTTTATTCTATCAAATATCAAACCTGTGAATAACCCCCCACAACACATATTCCAGTTATTAAAAGAAAAATTTAAAAATTTTACACCTGTCACTGCAACAATGCACTGTTAATACATGGCACACATAAATCATATAAATGCTGCCAGATGACAGATGTCAAAATGTTTCCTTTACACAGCTGCAGCACTTCATTACACAACAGAAAACATCACAAACTGAAGAAAGAATAGTTGTGTAAAATCGTATCATAACCATAGATGTCCTTCTCTTCTATATGCTGCAGTATTCATCTCATGAGGGAGTTCACCTCTGGCTGATTCATACATCCGTCCAGTATACAAAAGTCTAAATGCTACTGTAAGGTACATCCAATGCCGCACATCATCCAATGTATGTCAGCCATATAGAGATGGCAGGTATAAAGCAGACCTCAGCATGTTCCAACCTAAGAACTGAATGCCACAAAGCACCAGCCTGCTCTTAGGTAAGAAAACATTCCACCAGGGAAACAGGCAAGCATCAAGGGGAAGGCGGGGTGATAAGCAATACTGCAGCATTTAGAATAGAAGGACATCTATAGTTATGGTAAGATTTTTCACAACCATTCTATGTCCTTCTATTCATGTGCTGCAGTATTCATCACATGAGGGAGAATGACAAAGCTCATGCAAAGAAAAATTGGGTGGAGGACCTGAAGCATTTTCTACAAAGCCATGCAGAATACCTCTGGAAAATCCAGCTCTGGACCTGGAGATGATATCTAGTTTATAATGTTTAGTGAATGTATGAACAGAGGAGGACACTGCCCTAACAGGCATTCAGATTTAGGGATAGATTTTTTTCTGTGCAGGTAGTATCCGAGTTGCCTGTGTACATCCTAAGTGTGCAGAATCCTCTCACTGGAGGATTGAGGGGGGGGGGGAGGATAAAAGTTGGGAAGGTTGATAGACTGATTAAGGGATAATTCATTAACTACCTTGGGCATAAAGGATGGATTGGTATGCAGGGATACTCTGACCCTGTGGAGGCGGGATTAGATATTAGAGCCTGCAACTCAGAGACCCTTCTGGCGGAAGTAATGGCCACTAGCAGAGCAGTTTTCCATGTGCAATGTTGTAGGGAAGAGGAACTTGCTGGCTCAAACAGGCCAGGGTAAGTTTCTCCAAAACAAAATTGAGATCCCAAGGAGGAGGAACGGGCTTCCTTGCTGGTCCAATGCAAAGGACGCCTTTCAGGAACAGTTTAACTTCCAACCTAGAGGCTAAAGGAGGTGACACAGGCAGACAAGCTGAGACAGCTGAAAGATGGGCTTTCACAGAAGACTAAGACAGCCCACTCCATCAATTCACACAGATAGGACAAAATCACCAGGACATCTACTAGCAGTGGTTATAAATCCTTTTTGAGACACCAGATGGAAAATCTCTTCCATTTAGAAGTGTAGGATTTTCTAGTAGTGGGTTTTCTGGCCTCCTGCAGAATGTGAAGCACGTCCTCTGACAAAAGGTGTCTGAAGGGAACTAAAACCCCATCACCCACAGGGTCAGGTTTAGAGTTGATAGCTGTGGATGTATTAGGGTTCCCTTGTCTTGTGTGAGTAGGCCCATTCTGTGGTGTAACTTGTGGTGACTGTCCCCCTGGCTAAATGCAGAAGGAGGAGGAACCAATGCTGTCTTGGCCAAAAGGGAGTCACCAGCAAGATTTTTGGTTGATCCCTCTGAATCTTCAGTATGACCCTTTGGAGAAGTGGAAGGGGGAGGGGGTGAATGCATACAGAAACATCCCCTTCCAAGAGAAGGATAGAGCATCCACCTCTGGCACAAAATTTGGGAAGTTGGCTGTTCATGGGGAGGCAAAGAGATCTAGCTGAGGCATACCCCAATGATGGACCAGGTCCAGAAACACATCCCTGTGTAACATCCAATTGTGAGATTGGGTCTGGGTCGTGGATCTGCTTAAAGAGTCTACCACCACACTCTGGGCTTAAGGAAGATAAACAGCCTGAAGAAAGACTTCACTTTGTAAGGCTAACTCCCAGGTATGTAGGGCCAGTCTGCACCAGAGGTAAGACTTCACCCCCCCTGTTTCTTGACGTACCAGAAGACCATGGTGTCTGTGAACCACCTTAGTACACCTGGGGTAAACATGGGTTTGAAGATTTGAAGGGCAAAAATCAAGGCACTCCTCTCTTTTATGTTGATGTGCTCCTTTGTCTGGGTTGTAGACCATACAACTCTGACCTTCTAAGATTCCAGAGTTGCATCTCATCCTGTGTCTGAAGCATCCATGTACAACTCTTGAGTGAGGAGGGGTGGTTGTAGGAGTAGGCCTGGATTCCTTGAAAAGTACAGTTTTGTACCTACCATAAATGTAGATGTTCGAGGATCCACATTGCTGCAGTCCTAACTATTGGGGTAGTCCGCTGTCCAGTCGGCCCGAATACCAAAGTATATGGCTGACGTCGGTCAGGGCGCATTAGACTGACGTCAGTACGTCAGGGTACTAATGCGCATGACCGACGTCATATCCTCAGTCTTTTCTTGCCCCAGATGTCAGAAGACCCTGAAAAGATAAGGCCAAAAACCAAAAACTCCCAACATATCTGCACCAAAATATATGTATATACAAAATATACAAAAGTAGCAGAATATAACCTCACCTACACAACCACCCCTAAACACAGAGGGGAAGGAGGGAGGGTAAATTGGACTGCAGCAATGTGGATCCTCGAACATCTACATTTATGGTAGGTACAAAACTGTACTATGTTCTTCATTCCACATTGCTGCAGTCCTAACTATTGGGTAGAATCCCAAAGCAGAGGTAAGGGAGGCTGGCAAATCATAAGGAAGCAGGAGCTGATAACATGCCTTGCAAAATAGCTGTGGCAAAACCAGCCCTAGACTTAGAGTAGAGAGGAAGGTGGTAATGCTTAGAGAAAGTATGCACTGAACTCCAAGTAGCTGCCTCCAAAATATCCTTAGTTGCCACCCCTTAAAAAGCTGTTGAAGTGGCAGTAGCCCTAGTGGAATGAGGCCTAATCCCAGCTGGAATCTCCTTGCCATGATGGGAATAACAAAATGCAATGCAAAACCCAATCCACCTAGAAATAGTTTGTTTTGACACAGGCTTGCCCTGAGAACTCAAAGCAAAAGAAACAAACAACTGCTGAGACTGCCTAAAATCCTTAGTCCTGCTCAAATAATAACGCAATTGCCTGTGTACATCTAAAGTGTGCAAAATCTTTTCCCCTTTATTTTGGGGATCTGCATAAAAGCGTAGGCAAATGAATAGTTTGGTTTAAAGCCACACTAGAAACCACTTTAGGCATAAAGGAAGGATTAGTGCGTAATGATACCCTATCCTTATGAAAAATCAAAAGGCTCAACCGCCATAAGGGCCTGTAACTCAGAAACCCTTCTTGCAGAAGTAATGGCCAACAAAAAGCAGTCTTCCATGACAAGTATTTCAGTTCAGCAGTAGCTGCAGGCTCAAAAGGTTGTAGAGTAAGTTTCTCCAACACAAAATTGAGATCCCAAGCAGGAGTAGGAGCTCTACGTGGGGTCTTATATTCTTTGCCCTCTAAGAAATTGCTTGAACAAAGGATGTGAAAACAATGGTGGGTCACAATCATAGTGAGCTGAAATTGCTGCAGCATGAATCTTAATGGAAGAGAAAGACAAACCTTTGTCCAATAACTCAGTAAGATATTGAAGAGCCACACTCAAATTAGGCTCTGAAATCTCCAAATTCTTTGCTGCAGTCCAAAATAAAAATCTCTTCCATTTTTCTGCGTACACTTTCCTTGTACTAGGTCTTCTGGCTTCCATAATCACATTTAAAACTTGTTGAGGAAGTTGAGACCTGCTGTCTTTCAAAACAGAATATGCCAGGCTGTTAGATGAAGAGAGTGAAGCTTGACATTGAGCAGGCGACCGTCCTTCTGAGACAACAGATGTGGAATCAAGGGTAAAGGCCATGGAGGCTTCTTTACCAGACTCCTCAGTAATGGGTACCAGTGCTGCCGAGGCCAATCTGGAGCTATTAAAATCATCCTTGGCTTGTCTTGTCTGTCCTTTAGAAGCACCTTTGGAAGAAGAGGCAGAGGTGGAAACGCATACACATGAAGATTTTTCCAACTGAAAGAAAGAGCATCCACTTTCCAAGCTGTGTGATGAAACCTCTTTGTGCAAAACTTTGGCAGCTGGTGGTTTAGTGGAGAAGCGAACAGATCTATGTCTGGAGTTCCCCAGGACACTGTCAACTTTTGAAATACATGAAGATCCAGTTTCCACTCGTGGGGATCCATGATTTGTCTGCTTAACACATCTGCTAAGGAGTTCTGTGCTCCCGGCAGAAACCTTGCCTGAAGAGCTAGTTGCAAGCTTAGCGCAGTTTCCCATAAAATCATTGCTTGCCTGCACAATGGGTAAGAATGTGTTCCCCCTTGTTTGTTGATGTACCACATGACAGTTGTGTTGTCTGTTAGAATCAACACCTGCCCTGGAAGAAGTAACTCCTTGAAAGCCATTAATGCAAACTGGACTGCTAACATCTCCTTCATGTTGATATGTAGATGCTGTAGTCTGGCAGGCCACTTGTCTTGTATCCACTTTCCATTTAGATGAGCTCCCCAAGCAATGTCTGAGGCATCTGTCGTTAGAATTTGACTCGCCTCTGGCCGGGTCACAGAGAGTCCCTTGTTTAGGTGACATTCCTGAGCCCACCACAAAAATTCCTTTTGAATGCAAGGTATTATTTGAATGACAGTGTCCAAATCCTGGCAGTGCTGTGTCCATACATTTTTGAGATACCATTGTAGCTTCCTCATATGCAGTTTGGCATTGGGAAGCACCAGAATACACGATGCCATGAACCCTAAGGCTTGAAGGACTGTCCTTGCAGTCAGCCCGGACTGAAGAGATAGTTGATGGAAGTAACTGGAAAGATTCTTTTGTTTGTCCGGGGTTAAAAAGGCCATCTGGGCTGCTGTATTCAGTCTCACACCCAGAAAGCACATGTCTTGAGAGGGTACTAGACTGGACTTTATTTCGTTCACAGAATATCCTAGGCATCTTAGCACTGCTATGACATATTCCAAATGCTGTAGAAGGTCTTCCTTTTCTTGAGCCAGAATCAGGCAATTGTCCAAGTAAGGACAGATTTGAATTCCTTTTAGCCTGAAGTAAGCTATCACTGGAGCCAGAACCTTTGTGAATACTCTGGGCGCAGTAGATAAGCCAAAGGGCAATGCAGAGAACTGATAATGAGAATTTCCAGCTCGAAAACGCAGATACTTTCTGCAACTTAGTCTTATAGGCACATGAAGGGAAGCTTCCTTGAGATCTAAAGTTACCATCCAGTGATCCTTGCCCAGCAGAGGTAAAAGCTGTTGTAACGTCAACATTTTGAACTTGGGAATGTCCAGATAAGTGTTGAGGATAGATAAATCCAAAATTGGTCTCCACGTGTTCCCCTTCTTCGGTACTAGGAACAGGCGAGAATAAAATCCTAGGCCCCTTTCTGGCACAGGAACCTGCTGAATGGCCCCTATTTGGAGTAACTGAGAAATTTGCTTGTGAGCCTCTTGTCTGTGTAGAGGAGGAATGTCTGGCATGCCTTTGAAAGGAGGCAAGGTATGGAAATAAAACCTGTAACCGTGGTGAATGATATCCAGAACCCATTTGTCTTGGGTAATTAAATCCCAATTTTCTTTGAAAAGAGACAGTCTTCCTCCTAGAGGTGCCGCCAGGCGAGAAGGTACTGGCAGCTGAAAAGGCAGGTCATTGGGTCTGCTTACGAAAGGACTGACCCCTGCCCTCACCAGAAGTCTGAGCAGGTGAACTCCCTGCCCTAGGCCTAAAAACACCTTGAGCTCTGCCCCTACCACGTCTAGACCTACCCCTAGACTGGGAATCATAAGCAGGATAAGTCCATCCCTTAGCAGGCCAATTTCTACTAAACTTGGAGGCTGCACCTGCAAAAATCCTTAACAGTTTGCATAGACTTAGCCTTGTCCTCCATCTTCTTTAAAACTGCTTCCACAGGCGAACCAAACAACACATCAGACTGTAAAGGAGCATCCAAAATCCTTGTCTTAACATGCTCAGCTAAGTTCTGATCTCTCAACCAGGCGTGCCTACGAAGAACAGAACCAGTGGCAGCCACCCTGGAGGAGGCCTGCACAGCATCAAAACCACATTGCAAGGAATGTTTACCCACTTGTTCAGACACATGAACTAAATCCTGCAACTCTTTACACTCAATACCTTCTGCCAGAGCATCCACCTTAGATTTCAACTGTGAAAGAAGATAATTCTGATATTTTAACATGTGAAACTGACAATTCAACGCCCTCATGGCTAAAGTGGAAGAAGTATACACTTTCTTTCCCCATCTATCCAAAGCCCTTGCCTCTTTATCAGGAGGGACAGGATTTTTAACAACTGAGGCCTTCACACCTTTAGGCCCCTGAGAGACAGTTTCGGGTCTGCCCTAGGACTCTTAAAAGATACTTATGAGCTTCAGGCACCCTATAATACCTATCCGGTTTAACTGGGGCAGGAGGCAAAGAATCAGTTCAGGAAGCCTCTGCAAAAACATCTTCCACCACATTCAAAACAGGAGGAATAGCTAAAGGCCTGTGCTGAGGTAAAAACAAGAATTCCCTAAGCCTTTTCCTGGAATCAGAGAAATCTTGACCTTCCCATTTAAAATGCTCCCTCATGGAATGCAGAGTCTCTGAAAATGTAAAATCCTCAGGAGGGGAAGCTGAAGGAGTAGAATCATCCACATCAGAATCAGAATAAGGAGGGTACTCCTGCAAGTCTTCAGCAGAAGACGCAGAAGCCTCCGAGCATTGCTCAAAACTCTCAAACTCAGATTCCACCCTAGGCCTCTTATCAGGAGGGGGCATAGAACCCCTTATCATAGTAATTAAATCCTCTGCCATTTTAAGCATATGTTTCTTAGGCAAAGACCCTGAAGTACTAGGAGAAACCCCCACTGAAGCAAAACTCGGCCTGCCCCTCAAAGAAGCCTTGGAAACAGAAGGGGAGGCTCTGACCACCTTAGGAAGAGAGGGAAGAACAGCCACCTGAGAAGCCCCCTCAGCCTGGCCTACTTCCTGAGAGGATACATCCTGTAACAGTAAAGTCTCTCCCTGAGACTCCAAAGAAACACCAGGCAAAACCTCCGGCTCCACTGAGCCCTCTAAAGAACCGACTTCTGGGACTGTCGGTTCCTCCACTCTAGGCTTTGCTGTTTTGTCCTTGCGTTTTTTAGCCGAAGCCGGCGTCGGAGCATCCGACGGCATTTTATAATTACAACGCTTCCCAAACACTAACCTGGCACAGTCTAACCTTCTCTTAATAGTGCGTTTGTTAAATCTAGCACAAGAGCGGCATCCAACAACGTCGTGCTCAGGCCCTAAACAAGGTATACACAAAGTATGGTAATCCCTATGAGGTATCTGTTTCCCACAAGAAATACAGTTATTCACTTTTTCTGACATCGGTTAAATACTGAGGCAAGAAAAAACAAAATATTCTAGCGGGTACTTAGCCAACTTTGATTCGGTCTGAAACTCTGGCTTCAGAAACTTTCAGAACGCCAACCTGCACTCGCAAAATTGCTTCTGCATCGGACCATGCGGCAAAAAAGACTGAGGATATGACGTCGGTCATGCGCATTAGTACCCTGATGTACTGACGTCAGTCTAATGCGCCCTGACCGACGTCAGCCATATACTTTGGTATTCGGGCCGACTGGACAGCGGACTACCCCAATAGTTAGGACTGCAGCAATGTGGAATGAAGAACATCCTGAAGGATCCACCAATCTAACTCCTTATTTAGACAAGGTAGGAGTGGAATAACAAAATCTAGAGGATGGGAGTGTTACATCCAAACTGTCCTTTGAAACCACAGAATTTTTCTCATGTGCAACTTGGCTAAGGGGAGCATGGGAATCGTGGATGCCATGAACCACAGGAAATGTAGTAAATTCCTGGCAGTCAGGGATTGCAGAGGTACCAGGTCCTGGAGATAGGAAGTAAGGAACAGGACCTTTTCTGTGGGCAGAGAGGTTAGCATCTTGTCCGTTTTGTTCCTGAATCCAAGAAAAGTACAGTTTTGTACCTACCATAAATGCAGATGTTCGAGTGTTCACCCTGCTGCAGCCATCGCACTTGGGTTATCCTGTCGTCAGGCGGTCCCGCAGTTAGCCTGAATTCCAAAGTCTTGGTCTGGCGTCGGTTGCTGTCGCTTCTTCCCTGAGGTCAGTGCGCCAGGGGTATATAAAAGAGGCATCCAATGCCATTTTCTTCAGTTTTTCTTGCCCCAGATGTCAGGTGCCCCCCCCCCCCCAATAGGAGGTCACTACATAGTACCAATAATAAAAGTGAAGCACAAACAAAACCATACCTCCAGCTATAAGCAAATACACCACAAAGGTTGTATCAGATATAAAGGCATAGAAAGGTTTCAGTTAGATCAGAGGGGATGGAGGGAGGGTAAAGTACAGTTTTGTACCTACCATAAATGTAGATGTCCGATAGGAATGCATCTGCAGTCCTTACAAATGGGGTAGTCCTGTCGTCAGGCAGCCCTTCGGTCGGCCGGATTCCAAAGTCTGGGTCTGGCTTCGGCTGGTGTCGCGCTTCACCCGACGTCATAGCTGCAGTTCTTCGGGTATAAAGGCATCAGCCGACGCCATTTTCCTCAGTGTTTCTTGCCCCAGATGCCAGGTGCCCTCTTGGATGGCTAAATTTGGAAAAATGCCAATGTTTCCAAATAGTAGAGAGCAAACACATAAAATAAGCATGTATGTACATATATACAAACAAATACACCATAATAGATCCCCCCCAAGCTAGCTGAAGGATGGCAAATACCCTAGGAGTACCACAGAGGGGAATGTGGGTGGGTAATCCTGACTGCAGATGCATTCCCATCGGACATCTACATTTATGGTAGGTACAAAACTGTACTATGTCCTTCAAGGATGCATCTGCAGTCCTTACAAATGGGTAGAATACCATAGCTAAACTAGGGGAGGAGGAAAAAAGGAGAGGTTATGGTGTAGTTAGGATCCCTTGCAAAACAGCAGTGGCAAAACCTGCTCGGGATCTAGAGTATAAAGGTAAATTGTAATGCTTGGCAAATGTATGCACGGAGGTCCAAGTAGCAGCCTCTATAATGTCCTTGGTAGCCACTCCTCGTAAGAAAGCTGTGGTAGTGGCTGTAGCCCTTGTGGAGTGAGGCCTGATGTTCTCTGGAGTTTTCTTTCCATGGTAGGAGTAACAAAATCTAATGCAATTTCCTATCCATTTGGAGATTGTCTGTTTTGAAATTGGTTTTCCTTCCTTTCCTGTTGCATATGCTACCAGAAGCTGGTCAGTTTTTCTATTGGACTTGGTCCTGTCCAGGTAGTAGCGTAATTGTCTATGAACATCCAAGGTATGCAGCAGTCTTTCTCCCCTGTTCTGTGGGTTGGGGAAGAATGTAGGTAGGTGGATAGCCTGATTTAAAGACACTCTGGATACCACCTTAGGCATAAATGTAGGATTTGTCCTCATGGACACTCTATCTTGATGGAAGATCAGGAAGGGTTGCACTGCCATTAATGCCTGTAGTTCAGAGACCCTTCTTGCTGAGGTGATTGCCAGCAGGAAAGCAGTCTTCCAGGATAAGTATTGTAATTCTGCTGTTGCTGCTGGTTCGAAAGGAGGAAGTGTCAATTTTTCTAGCACAAAGTTCAAGTCCCATGCTGGCAATGGTGGTTTCCTGGGAGGTTTTACATTAATTCCTCTCAGAAACTGTCTGAGCAGAGGATGTGAGAAGACAGGAGGATCCAAGCTGTATTCTGCTGAAATAGCTGATGCATGTATCTTGATGGAAGAATAGGACAGGCCTGTATGGAAGAGCTCTGCCAAGTACTCCAGGATGTTGGCTATGTTTACCAGTGCCACATCTTCTCCCTTTGCAGTACTCCAAATGAGATATCTTTTCCATTTTGCTGCATAATTCTTTCTTGTTGAAGGTCTGAGCCTCAAGGATTATGTCTTTAACCCTTTGGGATAAATTTGGGTTAATTGTTCTTATGTAATGTTCCAGGCAGTTAGCTGCAGAGTTTTCAGGTTTGGATGCAGGATGTTGTAGTTGTCCTGTGTTAACAGCAATGGGATCAGAGGTAGTGCCCATATTTGTTCCCGAGACATGCTCCTCAGCAATGGGTACCAATGTTGTCTTGGCCAGTCTGGAGCTATCAGAATGATCCTTGGGCGTTCCTCTTTGATCTTCAAAAGCACCTTGTGCATCAAAGGAAGTGGTGGGAATGCGTATGCTGTCAGGTTTTTCCAACTGAAAGATAGGAGTCCACCTTCCA
Organism: Protopterus annectens; assembly: GCF_019279795.1. NCBI lineage: Eukaryota > Metazoa > Chordata > Ceratodontiformes > Protopteridae > Protopterus > Protopterus annectens. The sequence continues at coordinate 458,881,720 of NC_056737.1, read as the reverse complement.
AGCAAGTGGGTGGTACGTCCTTGTGCAGAATTTCTTTAGCTGGTGATTGAGTGGGGATGCAAATAAGTCTATTTGTGGTAATCCCCATTCTCTTGTGATGGCTTTGAAGATGTCGGATGCAGCATCCATTCGTGGGCATCTGTGGTAGTTCTGCTTAATATGTCTGCTAGAATGTTTTCTTTTCCGGTACAAAATTGCTTGTAACTGAATGTTGTAGCTCAGAGCCACATCCCATAGGTCCAGTGCCAGCCGGCATAGAGGATATGAATGTGTGCCTCCCTGTTTGTTGATGTACCACATAACTGTGGTGTTGTCTGTCCTTATCATCAACTGACCTTCTTGGAGAAATGGTCTGAATGACTGGATTGCCAATTTTACTGCCAGCATTTCCTTTAGATTTATGTGCAGGCGCAGCTGGTCTTGAGTCCATAAGCCTTGTATGCACTTGCCCAGCATGTGTGCCCCCCAACCGAGGTCTGAGGCATCTGTCGTGATGGTTTGGCTTGGTTGACTGTTGCAGAAGGGCAATCCTGTGTTTGATTGACAGGCCTGAGCCCACCATAGGAACTCTTGCTTCAGGCATGGGATTATTGGAATTTTGGTTTCTTGGCTGTGCTTGTGTTGGGACCACAAATTCCTTAGGTACCACTGTAGCTTTCTCATATGCAGTCTGGCATGAGGGACCAGAATTATGCATGATGCCATGAAGCCTAGGGCTTGCAGTACTTTTCTTGCAGTTAGATGGTTCTGCTTTGTTAATGCCAAGAAGTAGAGAGGTAGTTGCTCTTTCTTTTCTGCAGTTAGGAATGCCATTTGTTTTGATGTGTCCAGCTCTGCACCCAGAAAGGTTATTCTTTGGGATGGAATCAGCCTTGACTTTTTTATATTGATTGTATATCCCAGGGCTTGCAGCAGGTAAATGAATCTTTGTAAGTCTTCTGTTAGCTTGCTTTTGTTGTCCGCTTGTATCAGGCAGTCGTCCAGGTAGGGATAAATCTGGATCCCCTGAAGTCTGCAATGAGCAATTACTGATGCCAGGCATTTCGTGAACACTCTGGGCGCAGTAGATAAGCCAAAGGGCAATGCTGAGAATTGATAATACTCTGATCCTGCAAGAAATCTGAGGTATCTTCTGCAAATTGGTCGTATGGGGACGTGCAGGTATGCCTCCTTGAGATCTAGAGTTACCAGCCAAGACTCCTTGCCCAGCATGGGAAGAAGCTGCTGTAGGGTCAGCATTTTGAATTTTGGAACAATGAGGAATGTGTTTAAAGCTGACAGGTCGAGAATAGGCCTCCATTTGCTCTCTTTTCTTGGTACCAGGAAGAGTCTGGAGTAAAATCCCTTTCCTTGTTCCATAGATGGTACCTTTCCCACAGCTCTCATTCTTAATAATTGAGATATTTGCTTTAGAGCTTCTGCCCTTTGAGTAGGTGGTAGGTTTGGCATTCCTCTCTTTCCTGGTAGAGTATGGAAGTGGAACCTGTAACCTTGGTCTATAGTTTGCAAAATCCATTTTTCCCTTGTGATGCAATGCCAGTTCTTTGAAAATAAGGCTAGCTTTCCGCCTAAGGGTGTTTCCAGTTGTTCCCTGGTAGGTGGTGCCACAGCCAAGTCACTGTGATTGTGTTGTTGTAGTGGTGGTGGCTGCGTCCGTGCCTCGCTGGTTGTTACCTTGCCACTGGCGTCCCCTGTAGGCACCCCTGGATTGGTTTCTGCCTCTTGAACGCCTATTCCTGCCTCTCTGTGTCTTAGAGGAGTCCGGAAAGGACCAATTCTTGGAGGGCCAGTTCCTGCTAAACCTTGGAGGTTGAACCTGTAAGAAATCTTTCACTGTTTGTACAGATTTCGCCTTCTCTTCCATCTTTTAGTACCTGCTGTGCAGGGAACCAAATAAATTGACTTTGTCCATGGGTGCATCCAAAAGCTTTGATTTGACATGGTCTGGTAATGCCTGCTCTTTCAACCATGCATGTCTCCTGATAACTGTGCCAGTCATGGCTGATCTAAAGGAAGCCTCCAGTGCATCATAGCCACATTTTAAAGAATGGTTACGAACCTGCTGTATGTTATGTACCATTTCCTGAACATATTTCTTATCTAAAGATTCTTCAGAGGACAGCTTTTTAGTTAACTGGTCAAGCATAAACTCTTGATATTGAATCATATGAAATTGGCAGTTCAAAGCTCTAGCTGACAAAGTAGCAGAGGTGTAAACTTTTTTACCCCATCTCTCTAAGGACCTGGATTCCCTTTCAGAGGGAGGGTTTTAGTAGATGTAGTTGCTACAGCTTTAGGGCCCTGGGAGATAGTCTCTGGATCTGCAAAAGGAGCCTTGTATAAATGGTGATGAGTGTCCGGGACCCTGTAAAACCTATCGGGCTTAGCAGGGGCCGGAGGTAATGAATCAGGAGCAGTGCAAGCATCATTAAATGCATCATCTACAACAGAAAGAACTGGAGGTATAGCTAAAGGCCTATGGTGTGGCAAATGTAAAAAGGTTCTAAGCCTTTTTCTGGAGTCTGAGAAATCTTGGCCCTGCCACTGAAATTATTCCCTCATAGCATGCAAGGTTTCCCCAAAGGAAAATTCCTCAGGTGGAGAGGCTGAAGGAATGGACTCTTCAGCATCAGAGTCTTCGTAAGGGGAATAAGGAGCCTCAGGAGGGTCTGTATGTTCTGAGTCATCAGAGAAATCATCTGTGGATACTGGCTCTGCTCTAGGCCTCTTCTCTGGAGGTGGATGAGAGGTCCTGTCTGGATGAGGCTGGGATCCACGAATTAAAGAAATGAGGTCCTCAGCCAAGGAAAGCATATGGGAACTGGTGCTGGGCCTGTGAGAGGAGGGTTTGACAGGCACCATTTTTGAAGCTTTGGCTGCTTTAGCCCTGGCAAAGGCCTTAATAGACATGGCTGCAGGAGGCCTAGCAGCTCCACGTGCAGGGGTTGAAATATCCAAGGGAATAGTGTCTGATAATTCCTGAGAAACCGCAACTGCAGGTTGGATTTCAGAAGCCGATTCCACCATGATAGAAGAGGGCTTAGTAGAAGGCATGTTTTCAGCTGGGGGTAGAACCGCTTGCTCGGTTTCAGCCGAAACCGAGACACTCGTGGTTGGCTTAACCGCGGTTTCGGCCGAAACCGCGGACCGCGAGTGTCGGTCCTTTTCCCTACGTTTTTTGGTTATTTGTGAAGTCGGAGGATCCGACGGCATGATACAAGCAAAATCAGAGCCGAAAAACTGTTCTGCAAATTCCGACCGACATCTAAGCGTCCGTCGGTTAAAAGAAGCACAGGCTAAACAAGCTGCTACGTCGTGGACTGGGCCTAAACAAGGTAAGCAGTAAGAGTGGAAATCTTTATGAGGTATTTGTTTCCCACAAGTTAAACAGTTATTCACTTTTTCTGACATCGGCTGAGGCAAGAAAGAGTCCCCAACGGGGTACTTAGCTTTTTAGAAGTCTTCGAAGTAGTATTCGGTAGTAGTAATCTCTGGTTCTGACCGACCGGCACTTGCGAACAGCTTCTGCTTCGGGCGCCATGCAGCAAGAAAGACTGGGGAAAATGGCGTCGGCTGATGCCTTTATACCCGAAGAACTGCAGCTATGACGTCGGGTGAAGCGTGACACCAGCCGAAGCCAGACCCAGACTTTGGAATCCGGCCGACCGAAGGGCTGCCTGACGACAGGACTACCCCATTTGTAAGGACTGCAGATGCATCCTTGAAGGACATCCTGGACTGTAGCAGGGTGAACACTCTAACATCTACATTTATGGTAGGTACAAAACTGTACTATGTTCATTGTGTTACCCTGCTGCAGTCATCACACTTGGGTTGAATCCCAAAGCTACGGATGGGAGGTGGAATCAAATAGGGTTAGAAGAGGCTAGTAGGCCCTGCAAAACTGCAGTGGTGAAGCCAGCTCTAGTCTTATAGTGGCTAGTAGGCCCTGCTGCAAAACTGCAGTGGCGAAGCCAGCTCTAGTCTTATAGTGGTAAGTGATAGTGTTTGGTGAAGGTGTGTACTGAACTCCAAGTTGCAGCTTCCAGAATATCCTTGGTTAGCACCCCCCTGAGGAAGGCTGTATCTGTAGCTGCTGCCCTGGTGGAGTGGGGCCTTATGCTAGCAGGAACTGGTTTTCCATGATGGGTGTAGCAAAAACGTATGCAATGTCCTATCCATTTTGAAACTGTCTGTTTTGAGATAGCCTTTCCTTGTGATGCTGTAGCATAGGATACAAAGAGCTGGTCAGATTTTCTGAAAGCCTTAGTTTTATCCAAGTAGTAACGTAGTTGCCTTGAATGTCCAAGGAGTGCAGGAGTCTTTCTCCTTTGTTCTGTGGATTTGGAAAAAAGGTGGGTAAATGGATGGTTTGATTTAGAGCCACACTGGATACCACCTTTGGCATAAAGGAGGGTTAGTTCAGTAGAGACTCTGTCTTGATGAAAAATGAGGAAAGGCTCCACTGCCATTAGTGCCTGTAGCTCTGAGACTCTTCTGGCTGAAGTAATTGCTAGCAGCAGGGCAGTTTTCCATGATATAAACTTTAAATCAGCTGAGAAAGCTGGCTCAAAAGGTGGTAGCGTAAGCTTTTCCAGAACAAAGTTGAGGTCCCAAGTTGGCGTGGGTGCTCTCCTGGGAGGCCTTATATTTTTGGCCCCTCTGAGGTACTGCCTTAGAAGTGAATGTGAAAATAAGGGAGGATCCGTGTTGTAGTGAGCAGAAATAGCTGAGGTGTGGATTTTAATAGATGAAAAGGAAAGTCCTTTGTGTAACATCTCAGTTAAATATTGTAGAATCTGAGGTATGTCCGGCTCAAGGGGATTTTGGCCTTTAGCTTGGTTCCAGGTGCAAAATCTTTTCCATTTGTCTGAGTAGGCTTTCCTGGTGCTGGGCCTGGCCTCCAGAATGACATCCATAACAGCTTGTGATAGAGGAGCTGGCTGGTTGTTTAGAGGATTTGCCATGCAGCCAGATTTAAGGTCTTGAGCTGGCTGTGTAGAATCTGGCTGTCTTGCTGTGTGAGCAGATGAGGAATTTGTGGTAAAATCCATGGTGGGCCATGGGCCATGTTCCTTAGTAGTGGGTACCAGTGCTGGCGTGGCCAGTCTGGGGCAATGAGTATCATTTGTGGTCTCTCCATTATGACTTTCAGTAGCACCTTTGTAGAAGGGGTAGTGGAGGAAAGGCATATACTGTCAATGTTTTTCAACTGAATGAGAGTGCATCCACTTTCCAAGCTTGATGGTGGAATGTCCACGTGCAAAATTTTGGTAGCTGATAGTTTTGTGGGTTGGCAAACAAGTCTATGTCTGGGCGGCCCCATTTTTGAGTTATCATTGCAAATAGTTGTGGATCCAGTTTCCACTCGTGGGGATCCATAATGTTTCTGCTTAGGTCATCTGCCAATGTGTTCTTTTTTCCTGGCAGGAATTGTGCTTGTAATTGAACTTGGTAAGTCAGTGCTGTGTTCCACAAGGTCATTGCTTGCCTACATAGAGGGTAGGAGTGTGTACCCCCTTGCTTGTTTATGTACCACATTACTGTGGTATTGTCTGTCCTTATTATAAGTTGTCCTGGATGTAAGAGGTCCTTGAAAGCTGTCAGAGCATTCTGTACAGCTAGCATTTCTTTTTGATTGATGTGCAGATATCTTTGCTCTGTAGTCAATTTGCCTTGAACGCACTGTCCTGCCATGTGTGCTCCCCAGGCATAGTCCGATGCATCTGTTGTCATAGTCTGCCTGGCTGGGGGTAAGGTGAAAGGCTGACCCTTGTTGAGGTGACATGCCTGTGACCACCATAGAAACTCCTGTTGAAGGCAGGGAATGTGAGGTATCATTGTTTCCAAGCTGTGGCTGTGTTGAGTCCATACGCTTTTCAGGTACCATTGTAATTTCCTCATATGCAGTTTTGCAAATGGTATTAGTAGTATGCAAGATGCCATGAATCCCAAGGCCTGCAGAATTTTTCTTGCAGGGAGTTGGGTCTTTGTTGCCATTATTTTGAAGTATTGAGTTGTAGTTGCTTGTCTGGCATGAGATAAGCCATCTGGGCCCGTTGTATTCAAGATGGCACCCAGGAATGTCATGTTTTGTGAGGGCACTAGTTTTGATTTCTTTTCGTTTACTGTGTACCCTAGGCAACTTAGAAGGTGTTTGACAAACGCCAGATGTTGTAAGAGAATGTCCTTGCTTTCTGCTTGGATGAGGCAGTCGTCCAGGCATGGGTATATTTGAATTCCTCTTTGTCTGCAGTATGCAATTACTGGTGCCAGGCATTTTGTGAAGACCCTGGGCGCAGTAGATAAGCCAAAGGGCAATGCAGAGAATTGGTAATGGGTTAAACCTGCAATGAAATGGCGGTATCTTCTGCAATTTTGTCTGATAGGGACATGCAGGTATGCCTCCTTGAGGTCCAACGTTACTAGCCAAGCCTTCTTGCCCATCATGGGAAGAAGCTGCTGTAGTGTTAGCATCTTGAATTTGGGTACTTGCAAGTAGGTGTTTAGAATTGAAAGGTCCAGAATGGGTCTCCATGCATTGTCCTTTCTGGGGACTAGAAAGAGCCTTGAGTAAAATCCTTGACCTTGCTCCTGCGTAGGCACCAGTTGAATGGCTCTCATGTCCTTGAGAGCTGCAATTTGTTTTGGTGCCTCTGCCCATTGATTTTGTGGCAGGTTTGGCATTCCTTTTATCCTTGGCAAGGTGCGAAAATGGAATCTGTATCCTTGTGAGATAATGTCTAGGACCCATTTGTCCTTTGTGATTATGTGCCAGTTGTCTGCAAAAAATGCTAATTTTCCTCCCAAGGGAGCTGCCAAGAGAGTTTTGCTTGGCAGTTTGAGGGTTAAGTCATTGTGTTTGTCTTCTAGTAGTTTGGGGCCTGTCTTCTCCTCCCTTCTATGTTGCAGTGCCCCATTGGCGAGGTTTGTTAGGAATTTGTGCTAGACCTCTGCCCCTTGGGCGTCTGTATTTACCCCTCTGTGGCCTGTCAGAAGCTGGAAAGGACCAATTTTTTGTTGGCCAATTTCTGCTGAAACGAGGGGGTTGTACCTGTAAGAAATCCTTGACCGTCTGCAGACTTTGCCTTATCCTCCATTTTCTTTAAAACCTCTTCTGCTTTAACACCATACAAGACATCCTGCTGTAAAGGTGCATCTAGTAATTTTGCTTTAACATGATCAGGCAGAGTTTGTTCCTTTAACCAAGCATGCCTGCGTATGACAGACCCAGTAACAGCTGCTCTACAGGAAGCTTCCAAGGAATCAAATCCACATTGTAAAGTATGTTTGCCCACCTGTTCAGCTGCATGCAACAGATCCTGCATTTCCTTGAATTCAGACTGTTGACAGTGTGTGCTCATCTTTTGTTTTAATTGAGACATTAGGAATTGCTGATATTTCAGCATGTGAAATTGACAATTTAATGCTCTCATAGCTAGAGAAGCTGAGGTGTAAACCTTCTTCCCCCACCTATCTAGTGCTCTAGAGTCCCTTTCAGAGGGCACAGGATTGTTAGCCATAGAAGCCTTAGCCCCTTTGGGACCCTGGGAGATTGTTTCTGGGTCAGCAACAGGGCTTTTGTAAAGAAATTTGTATGAGTCAGGCACTCTATAATATCTGCCTGGTTTGGCTGGAGTAGGAGGCAGAGAATCTGGATTTAGACTATATTCTAAGTAAACATCATCCACAATGTCTAAAACTGGAGGGATAGCAAGTGGTCTGTGCTGGGGAAGTAAAAGAAACTCTCAGAGCCTCTTCGAGTCGGAGTAGTCCTGACCTTTCCAGTGGAAATGTTCCCTCATGGTATGTAAGGTTTCCCCAAAGGAATAGTCTTCAGGGGGAGATGCTGAGGGAATGGAGTCTTCAGCATCAGAATCTTCATAAGGGGGAAGGAGTAATCCTATTCCTCAGAGGAGTCTGAGGAAATAGAAACTTGATCAGAGGAAGCATAATCCTCCTCTTATCTTGCCCTTTTGTCTGGGGGGGGGGGGTTGGGAGCCCCTGATCAGAGTAATCAAATCTTCAGCCATCTTAAGCATCCATTTCTTAGGCATGGGGCCTTGAACTGGAGACTGATGTACAGTCTTCTGAGGTTTTACAGGAGTCTTAAGCTTAGCATAAGATTTTATGGTGAGAGTAGTCGGTCTAAAGACACCTTCTGTAACCGAAGATGTTTCCACAGCACCGGCTTCTCCTGCAATGTTGTCGGTAGAGCCTAAAGAAAATGGCTACATCGGCCTAGTACTCTATGATTGAGAATCCGAAGCAGTCTGGGGTTCCAATTCTGCGGTCGTCAGGGGCTGCGTAGGCGCCTCACTGAAAACCGGAGAACCGGCGACAGGCCCAGCCAAGGCCTTGGAGTCTGGCTTGGATCTAGGCTGCCTGTCCTTATCTTTGCGGTTTTTTATGCACGCCGGTAGTCAGTTGCTCCGACGGCATAGTATAATTAAATTTCCTACCAAAGTAGTGTCGAGCGAAATCAAAGCGTCGCTTTATAGTTCGCTGATTGAACCTAGCACAAAACTGACAACCAGTGACGTCGTGGTCTGGGCCTAGGCAAGGTATACAATAAGAATGAAAGTCCTTATGAGGTATTTGCTTCCCACAAGAAATGCAATTGTTAACTTTTTCTGACATCGGACTGAGGCAAGAAAAGGTTCCCCAATGGGGTACTTAGCTTTGAAGACTTTGGACTGAAATTCGATTCGAAAATCTCAGGTATCGGCCGACCAGCACTTGCTAACTGCTTCTGCTTCGGGCACCGCGCGGCAAGAAAGACTGAAGAAAATGGCGTCGGATGCCTCTTTTATACCCCTGGCGCACTGACGTCAGGGAAGAAGCGACAGCAACCGACGCCGGACCAAGACTTTGGAATTCAGGCCGACTGCGGGACCGCCTGATGACAGGATAACCCAAGTGTGATGACTGCAGCAGGGTAACACGATGAACATAATGGAGTCTTGTAAAGGGGTCAGAGAGGACTAATGTCAGTTTATTATTAATCCTAAACTCTCCAGAAGAGAGATCATGAAGGAAAGATTCTCTTGAAGAAGGTCCAAGGACTGGGCCTGGATGAGCAGATCATCTAGGTAAAGGAAAATCTGTATACCCTTGTAGTCTGCAGTAAGCTATGACAGGAGCTAAGCATTAATGGGACGAGGGGGACGACAAAGACCCAAAAATAAGGACACACTTTAAATATCGTTCTTGTAAACTTAGAAAGTTGTTAATGTAACAGGTTTTACATTAACATGCATCTTCTAAAGGATATGAAGCCTGAAACTCAAATCCCCGTCATTATTTAATGACCTTAAATCCTCAGTGATTTGCCAGAAAAAACACAATTTTTATGAGGAAATGACCAAAAATATGAGGCTAAAATCTGGATAGTAGAGAGGTATGCCAAAAAAAACACTACCAGAAAATCATGCGTCTCCAAGTGGAAGATTTTTCTGTCTGGTATATTTGACATCACTATGATCTCTTTCAGTGGGGGTCCCCCTTGGTTCTTTCCTACCTGTGTGAAGTGCTACATGCTGGCTTGGCATATTCTTCAGTGAAAACTCAGTTGTTAGCAATCTCTGCCTGTCTGCCACTAAATCCTCCTGTGGCCTCTAAATTTGAGTTGAAGCAATTTCTAAAGGGCATCCTTCACATGAGACCCCAAGAAAGCCCACTCCCCCTTCTTGGGATCTTAATTTTGTTAGCAAAATGCTGACTCAAGCTCCTTTTTAGCCAACCGCTGCTGCTTCTTTGCAAAATTGCACCTGGAAGACTATTTTATTGGTTGCTTTAACCTCTGCCAGAAGGGTTTCTGAACTCCAGGCATTGATGGCAGTCACTCCTTTTTTATTTTTTTCACAGAAACAGGGTCTCTCTCCTTTCAAATCCTTCTTTTATGCCCAAGGTGGTTAATCAGTCTATCCAGCTTCTTTCCTTTTTCCCCTCCTCCACAGTCTGATAGTGAGAAGGTTCTTCATACCTTGGATTTGTACAGTTAGGTTAGATAGTCTTTAGACAAAACACAGGCCTTTTGCGAATCTGACCAAACTTTTGTTGCTTTTCACACCAGAACACTGGATTTTGGCAGTGTCTAAGCAATCTCCCCATGGATTTCCAAGGCCCTTTTTTTTGTTATTCTTTTCACAACTGACAGTTGTCTGCTTCTGTTGGAGCTCATTCTACTAGACAGTGGCTTCCTCAGGGCCTTTCTTCAAGGGTTTGGACCAACTCCAGCCCTGAAACTGCTTCCTGGTCTTCGCTTCACACATTCACTAAACATTACAAGCTGGCTGTCCTTTCCACAGCCAGGACTGGTTTTGCCAAAGCTATCCTGCATGGGTTTATGGAGGGCTCCTCCTTGCCTTCCTCCTCTCTCCCTTCTCAGTAGCTTTTGTACTCTCCTAGAAGTGATGAATACTAAAACAGTGATGTGGAAGGTCACAGTACAATTGTGAAAAATCTTACCATAATAATAGATGTCCTTTAGACTGTTGCAGTATTCTCTCCCTTTCTCTTACCCTCTGTTCTTTTTCTTGGGTTGTATATTTTTTCTGACTGAGAGGTTCTACTTCTCTTCCATTTTATGTACGCACATATTCTCCTTACCACTGGGAGTCCTGGTACTCCTAGGCACTTCAGTTCTGGGTTAGGAGCATTCATACACTTGTGCAGGGAGCATACTTTTGACGTATGATGCCCCTAGGTAGTAAAGGCTTTGGTACAGTGGTCAGACGTTGTGCTATCCTTGGCAGGGGATCCAAGTGGCTCTGAATACTGCAACAGTCAAAAGAAGGACATCTACTGTTATGGTAAGATATTACACAACTGTACTTTATTCCTGATGAGCACTGTTGCCCTTGACATCAACTGTGGGTGAGGGCAATGTATGATAAGAAGGATGGGGGAAGACTTACATAAACATACTAGTGAGCTGTCCTCGGTATTTAGCCAAAGAAGTACTTGAGCATGGCAGGCTATGTGCCCACAGGCACGAGTCTGTGTATGACCTCACCACCTCTAGACCACGGCAAGAGCATGGTCTCTGGAGACAGACCTGATGACAGTTACAATGTTTCTCATGTAGACACCAATGTAAGTAAAAACATGCCACTATTTACCTCAGCAACATTGTATGCTCACTGTTCATATAGTCTGTCACTATGCACTTGAATCAAATCGTTCTGGAATCCAAATAGTGCACACACCATCTCTACAGTATTGAGGGCAACGGCTAATTCTGCCTTGATCATTGACCTGCACCTTCTGCTTGTTAATGGCTAATGTATTAAATATATCAGGGGTGGCTCTGGAGTCTTGGCAGTGCCCAACTCCCCCCACCCCCCCGTGGTGAGTATATGCAGCTCAGAAGTGGTGCACATTTCAGACAATGTGTGTACAGGGGTATAGGTAATGCCCACAAAGGACTGTCGGGTAGAGAAGTCCATCATGCACTAATGAAGTCATGTGCTCAAGTTTTAACTTCTAAAGGAGACTCCACAACACTGGATATGGCGGACTCCTCCCCTGTAGTGCTGCAGACATCAGTTTTGTGTCATTTGATCATGCTATTCGCATGATGCCATTATCTTCAACCACAGGTGCCCTACTGACATCAGTCTTCTTTTGGCATGTTGTTTTAGACCCTTTCATAGTGTAACTTGTAAAAGTAGGAACACACATGACAGCACTGTCGGCCTGTACACACATAAGCTTATAACCCACTTTGAAATGTATGGCATTTCACATTAAAATACAATTGCAGCATACCTTGACTTACATATCTTACCCTGCAGGCTGTTGAAGTTGCAAACAAGAGGTGCCAGGAAGGACAGATATAGAAGACCTTAGTCAGTACTTCCCTTCAAACATGAAGTGGTGTGTGTCATATGCTATTGTACTAGACATTACTAACTTGGTGTTTACTTGAATGAAACACAAGTGGTTGGTGCCAGCCAAGGTCTCACATCCAAACCATCCCAGGCATAAGGGACCACTCATTGGCTGATGAGAGATGACTATGCTCCTCTGTCTCAGTGAACTGCTTTAGCGTTGGTTATCCACACTTCTTCCTTTGTGTGGAGTATCATATTAGTTGTCTTTAGTACAACCTGTTACAAAGACCTATTACGGCCAACCATAACATTCATATTTTGCACCAGTCCCACCCAAATCTAGTCCCATTACTGCTTAACTGCAGCACCCTTGCCCAACAGGCACATGTGTACGTGGAAAGTTTGTAGTAATACTACATTCTCCTGAGTATTAATTGTTTCTGGGCATTACCTCCTTTGGGTGCCCATGCCAGTACATGTACGCCTGTTGACAAAACATGTTAGTCAGAGGGTGTATGTGTTATGTTGTGGGATGCCACATTTATGACTACAGATGGCCTTAATCCTGTGCACAGCCACTTCCATGCTGTACGCATGGCCACAGCTTCATTTACTTCTTTGTGCACCTGTGTATCAGCTGCACTAAACCTATGCATGGGACCCCTCCCAATTACATCATGCTTCAACATGTGGTCCTGGAAATCCTACCATCTATGGCATGCCCTCCACAAGATTTACATTGCACATGCTTGCACTTCCTAAAATGTTACCGGCAGATGGTGGAGTACCATGCAAGTGTCCTAAGTTAATTTGTTAGCACTGGTTCACAGTTACATGTACATGACAATGTTTGCCTCAGTGTGACTTACATTCAGTACAGAGATTGTTGGTTTTGCTGCTGTACTTTACCAAGCAAGAATCCCTTTAACACTGTAAATCTTTCATTAACTCAATAATGCTGCAAGTCTGCAGAATCTTTACTAAAATTCCTCTAATCCACAGCTGTACAGTAATGTGCGGTACTGTGTAAAATTGCACCAACACTTTAGATTGTGCTAAGAACGGCCAACTAGCTAAGCAGGTATGCTAATAAAGTTACTTAGCACCAGTGTTTCTGAATGGCTGCCATAACACATCATGCTGCCCAAACATATACAGGTACCTATACATGTCATGGTGATCACAAAGCATGCAAGCAGTATGTTCACGCACCTATGGTGTGCTACATTCCTTCTAAGTGCCGTGCTGCAATCTTAGAGGCGTAAGGTAGTGCCACAATTCACTACTACACTGCACAACATGTAATCCAAAAATGGCATCAGTGCACATGGGCCAACCATTTTACTTCTCAAATGGATCTAAGAGTGTGGCTGTAACTACTCCAGGTACTGCTGAATGTAAATCTCCAGCTTGATGTGCCAGGGACAGCAAGGCTTTCTTCTTCCAGCACAGTGTCTTTTTTCAGAGCAACTGTTGGGGCAGTATGGTGGCCTCTTGTGGAACATGTATTCTTGGTATGAGTGTGCCAGAACGGTGAGTGATACTACTGGCATCAAGCTTTCTGGTGAGCAATGTCGGCATCACTAAACTGATCTGACAGGGTGCCACCCTCACCTGGTTTGACAGCAGGAGCCAGAGGTTAGGTTTTAGTACTACTGCATTTTGCCATCTTACCTGTATACTTAGATGTACATACTTTTTTCCTAGAAGTAGTGAACAGAGAGCTTAACAAGGCTGGATATTGCAGGGGGCAGGAGCAACATTCCTGCAGCAGGGTGTGTATATGATATTTGGGCCAGTCCACTGTACAACTGTGATTGTGTTTATAAGCATGTGTGTAATCATTCTTCCCCACTGTGGTGGTGGTGGTCTGCAAGTCTAGGCATCGAAAACAAGGTGAAGCTACATTCATCTTGGTCTGCACCAGTCATTGCCTCTGGTGCTGGACTGTTAGTGGCCATCAGGGCTGCCTCTCAGTGAAGGTTTTAAAACATGAAGAGAAGAAGTCTGACATGACTCTCTCTGCTTAGTCCAGCATATCATTTATCAAGTGGGAATGGAAATCATAGCAGTAGACAAAAATCAGACAGCAACTGAATGTGCTAAAAAACAAAAGAAAAAATACAAGAAGGATCAGATGAGAAGGAATGTAATGTGGAAAAGTCATAAACATTGTGGTAAGTACATAGATCTCTTGGGATAACCTCATGCCAATCAGGATTTAACACAGGAATATTTACGGAGAGGTGAACTGAAAGCAAAAGATGAAGGGTTAATAATGGCAGTCAAGGATATTGGAATACATACACACACACACTGGCTTACAAATCCTGGAATACATACACACTGGTATACAAAGTCCATTAAACATGTGGGAGAAACCGACAAATGCAGATTCTGTAAAAACAAAACCAAAAAAAAAAGAACTGGAAGCAGTCACACATTTTGTTGGGATACATTCATGGCAGAGGGCATTTTTATTGAAAGGCACAACAATGTGGCAAGACTGTTGCATTGGGGATTGTGCAAACACTACAATACTGAAGTAGTTGAAACGCACTGGAAACATGAACCACAAAGCATTAACAATGATGAAATTCTGGTCACATGGGATCACCCAGTACCAGCAGTTAAAAAAATAGAAGTCAGAAAACTAGATATAGTAGTCCAGGGGGGAAAAAGTAGCACAGATCATTGAAATAACTACATCAGTGTTTATAGTGTCTTATGTACACACAGACACAAAGTCATAAAATACCATGATTTCCAGGCAGAAATGAAAGCAATGTGGAAGAAAGAAAGAAAAATACAGTTCCAACTGTAGCAGGAGCTACAGGTCTGATAAAGAACTGACAGTCTTATTTAGATATGCTACCAACACATGCAACTCCTGGGCACATTGCAGGTGCTGCAAACAGCACTTCTGGCTAACATCAAAGAATAAAATAATAATTAGTTCATGAAATTTAATCATACCCCGACTTAGAAATGGAGTCCATTCCCATCGAGATATTAGAAACCCAAAAGACTTTTGAGAAATTAAACAAGGGGACAATAGTTCCTTTTTTGGAGATGACCCGGAGGGGTCACTAATGCCCTCTGTGGCCACCTCCCTGGAGAAGGCAATGGTTCTTTTATAAAGTGCTCTTATGGAGCTGCCCTTGTCTACTGGCAACAAATTGTGTAGCAACTGGACACAATGTGGAGAACCTTCTGCTGTGGCTTTTGGAACAGTGCAACTGTCAGGGCCCACCCTAGAGGGTTATCTGGGAAGCAACAAATCCAAAACATGGGCCGCCCAGGCATCAACCATGCCAGGACATTACCCTATCCCACATCCTGTTTCCCTCCCTTATGTGTCATCCCCTATTCCTTGTTCCCTGTCTAACCTCCTCATCACTACTTGTGCACCCTCTGTACATCTGTGTTCATGCACTGTTTTTCCAAGTTTTTCGAGTGTCTACTGCCCCTGACCATCTGAATGTGTGGCTTAGGTTTGTCTGCCTGCTACAGCTAGCTGCCTTTCTCCTTCTATCCCATCCTCACTACCTTCCCCCTTACCCTTATTTTCTATTATGATAAAAGGATCTCTTTTCTGGAGGGGAAAAAATACCTATCCTTACTCCCCACCTCTTATACTGCATGGTTACCCTTGCTTTTCCTTCTTCTTGATGCTCTCTTCCCCTTTCCTATCTACCCTGGTCTGTCCTCATTAGTATGATGAACCTTCCTGTGTACTCCCATACTGTTCTACCTGGGATCTGCTACGTTACCTTTCTTTTGCTGGATAAAAAGATATTATGCAGCTATGAGGCTGTATGCATGTGAGCACTCATTAACTTGGCCATACTAGGCTGCCTTCATTGTGATGTATATCTTGTTGGCCATTTGCCCTAATGTACAGCACCTCCAGCTCTAGGGCAGCCTAGCACCACTTTTGTTAGTAATATACTATTCTTTAAATTATGCAGCCCTTCGTTCATTCTGCAGCCACTATTCAATGCCTAATACAGGTCTGATTAGCTGTGCAGCTCTTCACCCAGCAATCTCCATGAAAATTAGGAATGTACATATGTACAATACTTGACTGTAAATCACAGCCATTGTCTCATCCAAAAGACAATGGCATGAAAAGGGCAGCCCCTTACACATTCGTTCTGCAGACCCTGGCATCTTAACTTTTGGCATTCTGTGTCATAATGCAGTCAACATTTTTCATCTTGTATTAACCAAAGAGAGTCAACAGAGATCAATGTGTGAGCATTCAAAAATAAAGTAATGCTTCTACAGAGGCATTTGTGACATCGCAAACACCTCAGTAGTAGGGCATGAAAGGTAAGTACCAAATATCCAGACTAAAACCGATTTGTGCTGTCAATCATCACTCATACTTTTTTGATGTTATGACACATTATCTATACGGATTACAATTATTACTGGCAAGAAATAGGACTTAAATAATGTACCACGATTACATGCACAATAACAATTAGATGCTACAACAATAATTACATAAAGTTTCAGTCGTACCGCTTCTTGATACAGAACAGACTACATCAAACAAAGTGATAAATGTACAGCAGTCAATAAAGTGTTACCTTGAAAGCATTAGAGCACTCTTAAGGCCTACCCTGTGAGGTCACCAAATACCAAAACAGTAACTTTTTATTTAGTTATTTTTTGCTTTATATCCGACATTTCAAATTCATTCAGCTTTAAGCTTTTTTTTATGTGCTGACGTTATACAAACATACCACCATTTTGTAGCACACAACACATCTTACATCATGAGGATGGCAGAGTGGTTTACCTTCCATCAAGAATGCTGTACTTTCATATATAGTATATGCTAACAGTGATAAATACAGTGCAGCAAAAACAGTTTATCATTCCTTATAGGAATTCCAATACATGCTTGCCTTGGAAGGAGAAAGAAAAACAAATGCTGATTATGAACAACAGTGGGCCCTCTTGTAACGCCTCCTTGTCTAGAATAACAAGTGACATTGTCATGGGAGCAGCAGTAGTCTGTAACTGACATGACAGTGCATAAAGCAGATGGCATAAAATGCAAGCAAAGAAAAATCTTTTTCCTTGTTTTTTAAATCAAGAAAGTTTTATAGCTATTGCAGGGCAGGTCAGCACACCCCTCAAATGTCCTCATCAAAACCTATGAATGTGTCACAGCTACATAAACTGTGCAACACAAGCTTAAACTTGAGAAGGAAATGCAGAACACAGTAAAATCAACTGCAGTACTACTTAAAACACTTCCATACTACACAATATGTTTATGTACGGTGCTTAGGAATGTAAGCACCTTAGTACAGTGAATATTACAGAAAACTGTACTTTTTAATTGTTATGCTTCTAAATACCAATGGGTATGTGAGATACTGTTGACTTCTGAGATCCAAATGCCTGACACCTGATGGAAGCATTTGCTGAAATCAGTTAATGTGGGGATGGGTGACTGCCTACTACATCTGTGGACGTTATCTTTGATGTGATGTAGGTAAAGGCCAGTATTTTAGCACTGAAGATTAAGGTTACCAGTTCTTAACAAAGCTGATCCTTTAGTCCAGAGTTCGAATTCCTTAGTCTTCATTTGACTAATGTGGGACTTGGTATATAATACTAAATCAAACTGTGCTCCAGGGATGCCCCTAAAAAGATGCCTGTGCTTAGCAAATTTACTCAGTTAATGAATGAAACTGGTAACAGGTTTTTTTTTTTGGAAAGCAAATATGTTGACTAGACTACAGGGCGACACTAAATTACAGAGATCTAGATCACATACCTGTCAACAAAATCAGTAGGATAAGGCCAGAAAAAAAGCGATGCCAACCAGAAACAGGTCATAGCAAAAAAACTTGTCAGAATGTTATGACTGTAGTTACCATAGTATGCTACTGTCATATCATTCTAACAAACAATACGGGAAAGGTCTAGTACTCTCCATTACTGGGAAAAAAAACGAAACTAATCTCAATTGCTTGAACTATTGGTGTTTCTACTGAAAGGCAGAGCAATTCAGATAAAACAAGGAAGAAATCATTAATCAGTGGTCCATGCCATTACTGCCCATTGTGTCAGTACAGCTGTACTGAACAGGCTATCTGAAATGTAAAGGGGAAAAAAAAAGGTTTTATGCAAGGCTACTGGGTACGAATTGTGTTCCATCACCACTAAATGCCTGCTTTTTAAAAATGCCACATAACTGCTACACATTATTCATGATAAAAGTGGAAAAGATGGTAGTTTTACCATCTATCTGTAGCTCTCCTCAAAGCACTGCAATAATGTCTACAGTTCCCATCTTCAAGGTCATAACCATAACGGAAAACTGAACCAAGGAAGAATATTTCTCAAATGTTGAGTGCACTACTCTTTCTAGCAGGTAAAAAGAAATAAATAATTAGCTAACAGAATTCTAACACTTTAATCAATTAATGTAAACTGAAGACCTACCAGGATGCTTAACGATACACAACTTCCATCCACGTCAAAGTACTGTACTGTTGTAGCTTACCAAAAACTCTTCTGAGACTTGCGATACATCCAAACAATAAACCATGTATTTGAATTCGTGAGTGGTGCAGACATATATGAAATTAAAAATGTTAATGTTGTATTTTATCAAGCCCATTTTTCTGATTTAAAAGCACTGACTGAGTGAATAAATCATGTTGTGCCATTTAATGACAGAACACATATAAGTAAAACATAAGGGCTTTATGACTTGTTAACAAATGTCTCTAAAACAGAGCTCTGACAGATTCTTTTTACAAGAACTTAGTGTGGAAGAAGAATATTTACACACCAATCTTCTTTAAAGAAACTCTTCCACCAAGGGAAAAAAAGATTACACCAGTTTCTTTTGTTTCTTCTAAATATCCGACCCAACTGTTAAGTGAAAGCATGTCTGAGAAGCCTTGTTATGGCTTTCCTGGCTTACATGTCCTACTTGAAAAAGGGGATCTGTGAGGGGAAGACTTGGTTTAGGAGGTGTCTTCTTCTTGTGTAAGCACCATATCAGGGTCTGTCCCACCCCTGTCATGCTGATGACCCTAACCCCTTCTTCTCCAGCTTGTTCAGGACATACGAGGTGGCCTTCAACGTGATACTCTGAGCTACAAAGAAGAAAAAACGGATGGTCATTAGGAATTTTAAAGCCCTTTCCCAAAATCCAATGGCTATACTTAAGTAAATATCCATTTAAAAAGCAGTGAGTACAGAAGTATACTGGAAGTACACAAATGCAAATAATCATATTTATGCAAGAAAACTGTTCAGAGTGACGGGATAGGTGCAGTCTGATAGAACAGCCAAGAAAATAGCAACACATTGAGAAAGAATACTTAAAGTGTGACTGAGTAGAAAATGAAACAAGATGGTTTTCATCTAATCCTCATCTTCTATGTAGTACTAATAACTTAATATCACTTTAAGTGATTTTTACTTTAATCAATTACACCTCAAAATGGTACAACTACATGTGAAACATAAGACTAAGGATTCGCCATTCCACAATGTACTCTGTGTCTCTACTACGAATATAAAACATTTTGGTGTCTTTTCTCCGATTTAAAATGGTAGTACAGAAACTTGCTGCCTTCTATGAGCGTCTCAGGAGACGGCCTTAGCTCTTAAAACAAACAGCTACTTACAACATTTTTCTGCTTTCTACCAGAACTGTTTATTAACCTGCTTTGATTAAGCTCCTGAATTTAGTTTACTTTCACCCACTGTTTCACAGTGAGGCGTCAGCTAGCCTGCCACTGAAAGCTTCCCTTCTCCAACTACTTTGTGATTGATGCAGTAGTGTTTCAATGAAGTATGTACCTAAGAAAAGCATACCCACTTTTAATAGCTGGAATTGGAGAGCCAATTAATGTTGATAAAACCGTAAATGTAACCATCGTGTCATTATTCAAGAATGCCTCAAAGACATTAAGACTAGAATGTAAAAAATGTTGTGGCAAACAACATAAAAAATAATGGCAAATCATTTGTAACAAACATCAAAAGGAAATAATGGCAAATTATTTAGTATTACACAGATGGACAAAATGGCATGAAGACAAACTGCAGAACTGGGTACAGACAGAAAACAGAACGAGAGATATGCAAATGAAAATATCTCCTGTATATGTGGTGCATTCTGGGTTAAATTACAGGGAATAAAACAAAGTGCTTTTAGATGAGAAAAACACTATACCTGAGGGGCACTGTCCTTTATTAGAATAACAGCTGAAAAGACTCAAAAATAATGTAACGGTGATGATTGTGATCCCTTACTTAACATCTTATCGCCATTATGCAGATGTGAACACTATCCAGTGCAGAAGTGCACACCACAGCACTCAAACACAGTGAACTTTATTTTATTTTTGGTCCACAGTCTGAGGATAAACCGGGTTTAGCACAAGGCCTTCATCAGTATCTACTGATGACGGCTTTGCGCTGAAACAGGTTTATCTGGGAGACTACGTAATGAGGGGCAACCAAAGTTAACCCGATACCAAGTGCTTCTTGAAAAACATGTTGCTTATTATAAAAATTATTTAAAAAAAAAAAAAAAAAAAAAAAACACACACATTGAGCCTTGTAAAAGAAAATAAGATGACGACCTGCCAACCATTAACTTAAACTCCAGACTGAATATTTACAACTTTCTTACACATTTGAAGCAATAACTGGGGGATACTTGATTGGATTTAAAAATATGCAATCCACCTCTAACTCTTCTGTCCCACAATTCTCAAGTGTACATTCTACAAACAGTGAGGAAAACAAGAGTCACAGACACTAGACTTAAACTACGACCAAACTTTCAGACTGTGTCAAGTACTAAAAAAAAAAAACAAAAAAGACATATCCCCGGATTCCCGAATCCTCCGTGTAAGACTTAAGTCTTACTCGGAGGCTGCAGTTGAACGGTATGACGTCAGCGTGCCATCAATATTCATGAGGGCATGCTGACTCAACCGTAAGTCTTACACGGACCAGGTAGGAAAGCAGGGGGCGTGTCCGACTGCTGAGCAGTCTAAATGGCCACGCCCCTGCAAGGTTTGTAAAAGGGAAATGAAAGTACACAGGAGCGAGTCCGCTCAAATGTCCTTGCACCCAACACCACACTCCCTGACATTGTAAACCCCAATCACGGTTATGAAAAGTAAAAAATTTATTTTATGTTTTTTCAATTCCCGAAATAGCTGCCCGTATTTGCACGTGTGCGCACGGGTGTGCCCATTGCTTAGCTGTAGTTAGCAATTCCGGCATGGAAGAGCACAAGAAAGAATGTTTATGCAAATCACACCAAATAGCAATAGCGTAATCGTAGAGCATTCGCACAAAGAAGAGGCATTCACGGTTCGAGCCCCACCACTCCCCTTCTTATTTATGTTTTAAATCAGTACATGGAATAATACCAGACACATATGATTAAAATATCAGTAAAAAGCAGTGAAATGGCCAATGTATCAGTGAACAAAATATTAAATTTTTAAAGGATCCCGATACATAATTGCTTGCAGTGAAGCAGCGCTTTACCCAGCACAATAGAGTTGCCCAAAGTTTAAGAGCGCTGTACCCAGTGCAATAGAGGTGCCCATAGCGAAATAGCGCTTTAACCAGCACAATGTGTTTGCATGGATGTGCACGCCGCGCCAACCAGTGCACCGTAGGGCAACGTGGAGCAAAGTTGCTTAAATGCAGCCACACCCCCTAGCCTGTCTGGACAGCATGAAAATAAAATGAATGACAAGGTTCGAACCCAGGACTCTGTGCATCATAATCAAAGCACAGAACCACTAAGACATGACAACTTAGGAGAAACAGCCACTGTTAACATACATATACTTAGTAATGGTAGATTAACCATTACTAAGCAGGTTTGCAGTCAGCCGAGAATTTTCAAAAACGGCCAATCACAAAAAAGTGCGGGAAATGCGGCATATTTAAGCCCCATAGGCGGGAATACCCGCCATAACTGATTGTAGCTCACATCTGCAGTTAGAATGGCTGGTGCAGGAGAGGGTACACACTTCCGAGCGCAACGTTGGGGCATACAGGAATCGAAATACATGGTTTGGCTCCTTGTCCACCGTCATGAGTCAAGACTCCTGCAGGGCCAGTTCCAAGGGACAGAGTACAAGGCAGAGGCTTGGAACCGGTTAGCTCATGACCTCACCAGTGTCACAGGTGTTCCTCGGACTGGTGAGCAGGTCCGTCACCACCATGCAGACCTGAAGAGACGGAAGCAGGACCACCTGAACCAATGGATACAGGAGGCCCGTGGGATGCAGGATGCCCCACAACTGAGTAGGTAGCCATGGAATGCAGTATGTAGGAATTGATAATTGATTCTGTATAACGGATAGGTATATCTCAATATCCCTTAATTTACTTTACAGCTGCAGGTGACCGTGCTGCGAATCAGCAAGCCTATGCAGATAGGCTGCTAAGGCTATGCCACCAGGCAGGTTAGTGATTATTCTCCATGTATTGTTATATAAAATAGGGGAGAGGGGAGAGAGCATGAAATAAAGTGTTGTAGTCCAATAATACAGCCATAAATGGCCTGAATAACTCCTCTGCATGTACTGTCAGATAAAAAAGTCAGAGAGCCAGAAAAAGAGTGTAGTAACCCATTACGAAAGGTAACATGTCCGGAATAATATCTCTGCAGGTACTGTCATATAAAATAAGTGAGGGAGCCTGAAAAAGAGTGTTCTAACCTATTAATAAAGGTATAATATGTCTTGAATATGTCTTCCATATGCACCGTTATAATAAATAAAGGAGTGAGCCTGTGTAAAAGTGTGTAATGTCATTAATAAAGGTCTAAAACCTGGAGTGTGTCTGTATCACTTAGTTTGAAATGTTGTACCCTTGCATTATACAAATAGTACTGTTTTAAAGTCCCATATAAAGTGGGTGATGGAAGTGCTAGTAGCTGTGAAGCATATATACAGTCCTCAACAGTCAGTTACTGGCTGGCATGCATAAGTAAATCTGGCACATGAGTAGCATGTTAATCTGTTCCCCAGAAATGCGAGTGTGTATCAAGAAATGCAGGGTTCTGTACAAATAGAAGTGAAAATGTCATGTGAAAACATCCAGATATGTAATAAATGCAATCAAGGAATATGTAGCAGTAACATCTGCATCTTGGACAGTTAGTATGTCAGATATAGGTCAGGCATATACTGAACTAGCCAAACCCATTACACAACCTAAAGCATGGTGGCAAGTGTAATAATGCATGTAGGGGATATACACCTGCAGTCACTAGGAATGTAGTGTAGACTAAAAGTAATTATAAGATGTTAATCTAGGTTTTTTCTACACCCTACTGTATGTGCAAAAACCATACAATTCCACACCTCAATGGGTATGTGTAATCTTAAATATTTGTTGGGACATATGTCCTATTGTTCTATAAATATTTGCATTCCCATTGATGCATGTGCCCTGTTCAAACCCCACAATCATGGTGGCCTGTTGCTACCAAACATCCCTGCATGCTGTTGGAATATCCACTGTCGTTCAATATATGCATGTGTTATGCTTGCTGTTCAACTGTTGGAACCTTGGTGTGTTGGGTTAATGGGAATATTACTGCATGCTGTTACAACTAATCTGGAATGCTGTTGTTTATGTTGTAATTAAAACACACCTAATCACAGAACGTATGGGAAGGCCGGTCCCAGCGGACCCACCTGTTCCTCCTCAGCTGGCGAGTGCACCTGGCACCAGCAGGTCCGGTGCCCAGCCCAGGCTCCCCTCCTCCATTGGTTCTGTGCCACCTTCGGGTGGAAGCGCTGCAGGGGATGGGGCTTGCCCCCCCCCGTGCCAGCATGGGCGGAGAAGGGCCACCTGTCACCCTTCGAAGGGTCCGGGCTGTGGTGCGTAGGGAGATCCAGCGTTCAGTCGCTGATCCCCTACGCCAGCTCGAGGCAAGAGTGGCGCGTCTCAAGTGTGAGCCTGCCCGTCCTATGCAGCCCCCAGCACAGCAACCCTCGGGGCTGTGAAGGTGCAGTGGTGACTGCCCGTGGGTGGGGATCTCAGTTCCACTGTTACCATCTGTGGGCTCATGGCCTTGCGATTTCCAAACATCCGTCCCCGTCAATTGTGTTCACCCACCCCATGTGTCATACACTGCCCCTGTATGCATCTTGTCTGTTTACCTCCCCAACCTACCTCACCGAACATACCTACTTCCTCTACCTCACTTTCCACTCTCACCTGAAAAAAAAAACAAACAAAAAAAAGAGCAATCTGTACCCACAAAAAAATTACACCCCATACATAGCTGCCCATTTCGCACACATGTCCACTGGACATGTAAACTGATAATTATAATTGGCAATGCAACATACTTTGTTGTCCTCATCCCTCTCCCAGGGGTGGAAGGTTTCAAATTTCACTCCAAATTTATTGCATATGCACAGCTGTTGCTGGTAAAGAAATGGGCAGCTATGGACCTTCTCTACACCCGTCCTGCGCATCCTGAGCTTGTTTACCTACCGTCTTTCCCTCTTTGTGCCCCCTTTTTCACCACTTTCCTATCTCCCCATTTTCTTTTCTTTAAAAGAAATTAGCGCGGGGGTTAGTGGGAGTAAGCACTTTTAAGTGGTAGTAAGCGGGTTTAAGCGAATGTGTGCATGTGCGCAAACCCACTTGCAACTGTTTAAAAGTGCCTTAGTCACTCTATGGAAGGGCCCTTTTTCTGCTCAGCAGCAAAAGAAAAGACCTCTGCCAGTCTCTAATCCCAGACCATTGACACAATAGACTGCATGAATTACCACTAAGCCACAGCAGATATACAAATAACTTGGTGCTGACATAAATATATCATGCATTACAATGAGGGAATGTAAATGGAAATTAGGAATGGTATAACACAAATCCTGTTCTGTGGGTTTTTACCAGCAGTTGTTGTGGAATTGCATGACATGACTGTGAAAAGAGAACCAGCCATGCAAGCAGGGAATAATGTTACAGTAGCACCTTACAAACACCACACAGTATCAGACCAGGATAAATACTGGCAAAGTTGATTAGGGCAGAGGCCAGACACCCCAACTGTGACCGCTTTACAGGGATGTCCCCGATTCATAAACAAATGTTAGCTGTGCCCCACTGAATCACTCTGGAAAGTACTAACTTTAGGCAGACAAGCGTGGAATCACACGTAATGAATAATCTCAATAGGTGAGAGTAGACACTGCTTGCACGTCAGAAAAGGTGTAGGTATACATATGCTCTGATTCCCAAGAAAGTCTCAACTGCAATATGTCTGTAATATATTGCAGGTGTATCTAACGTACATGTACCTTTCACTGAGGCCATTTAAATACATACCTGAGAGTATCTGAGGCCTGGCAGAGGCAGAAACACACAGGCATATCAGCATTACTGCTGTTACACACACTGCAAATAGCTTTGCCAGGAGTTCCACAAGCATGCCCTTATGTAGGAGTACAACACAGAAATATCACAGGATGTAGCCATGTACTGCTAACAACCAACTGTGACAATGCCAATGTGCCAGTGCTGAAAAGACTGGTGTGGTGCACAGACAAAGTATAATAGGCTAACCTCTAGCTACCATCTGGATATGTCCACAGGTGGGAGCTATGCAGACAGACTACTTGCCTTGATAGACTAACAGGTACACAGCAATCCTGTATGTTAAGCAAGATAAACCTCACATGATAATAAAAAATGCTCTTTGCAGTTCTGCACCCCTACCCAAAGGTACAGCACGCCTGTGTATTCAGGCAAAAACCAGGGTGTAGGTAGGCATACTCATTACTGATATATGTCCAGTTATGTTGAGCAGCCTGTGCTAACTGCAACACAAACAAACCACAAACTGTTCAGAGATGAGTAACATTTTCTTTATTTTTTTATTTATTTATCATTTGTTGACCGGGAAAGTCCGACTAGGTTCCACAGAGCCTGTTTTCAGTGGAGGCCCGGGGAGAAATGTTCCAGATAATAATAATAATTACATAATAATAATAATGTAATAATAATAATAATAATAATAATCAGAATAATTACAGTATAGCAGTTCAAACACTGCATGTGCCACAGGAATACAGTGCACTAACCACATTTGTATGGCAGTTAAATGTCTAATTCAGAAAGAAAGTAAATACTCCCATGTATCCTGTGTTAGCATTTGGAGGGGTGAGTACATGTCTGCACTGAGAAGTGTGTACTGGAAGCAGCAACATTCAGGTTTGAGTACAACATGCATATCACTGGCTACAACCCTAGCTTCAGATAAGAGACATATATCAACCTTCTGATTGACACAACGGTGTCCAGAGCCAACAAGCATGGGCCCCACCTAGGAAAGCTGAAAGGGCTACGCCTACCTAACCTAGCATTTTATAGCAGTGGGCTGCAATCACAGTGAGTAATGCAATCAGCACACAGCAGGCTGCATGCAATTACTGAATGGTGGGCAGCAATTGGTGCAGAGGCTGTCACATGCACAAGTGCAGATACCTAGAAAAGCAGGCTGTACCTGCTGTCCACACATGCAATAATATCACTGCAGGTACAGGGAGACAGAGAACGAGAGAGAGACACAGACAAAGACAACAGACAGAGTAACCGAGACAGAAACAAAAACAGAGGAAGAAAACCCAAAACAAACCAACCAAAAAAAAAAAAAAAAAAAACCTACAAAACTGTAACAGACGGAGCAGGGAAATACAAAGGTAAGGTATGTAACTCATATGTATGTGTTGGCATGTAGTAGATGTTCCTAAAGAGTACTCTACACATTGAAAATCATCCATGTGTGGCAGCAGTACGTATCTATCTGTATCTGCATATGTGCATAGGGCAAGGGACATACTGCAACTGTTAGTGATGGCTGGACAGATATCTGTTGTTGAAGGTTATGTGCATATATCTATGTAGGTCGTAGTGTGTGGCATAGAAAACAGCATGCAGTGCTGATATGTCATGTGCTGGTTAAACGCTGTGGGACTGATTCGTCAGATCTACTGTGTTACAGCCAGTGAGGCCTGTTAAAGCTACATGGGCCGGGGACACCCACATGCATTCTGCACAACACTGTGCAATATAATCACATAACTATACATCCCACAACTGTCTGATATCCCCACCATGAAAGGTGGACTGTACATGTGCCTATATGTACATCTATGTGTACAGCAATGGATGTGTACATGTATGTGCATAGATATATATATATATATATATATATAGATATATATATAGATATATATATATATATATATATATATATATATATATATATATATATATATATAGATATATATATATATATATATATATATATACACACATATATACATATAGAGAGAGACATGGGGCCATATGTATTGCAACAGGTGTGTGGTGACCAAGGCATGGACTGTAGACAAGTGTTGATACTGCAGTGCCATTCCTCCTTTCCAAAACACTGTACCCATTAACTACCACATAGGTAGAGATCTACCCAACACCGAAGGTGTGATAAGGGAACATGGGACACAGGTGGACAGTAGCCACCTCTTTGATAAAGACAGTGCCACACTAGACCTGTAATCTGTCTGTGTGGTATGTGTCATGACAACAGGTGCGTCATCTAGGGATATATAGGTCAGTGTTCCCCTCTACTCATCACAATGCCCTGTGTGGTATGTACCTCACATGACAACTACAGCAGGTGGAAAGGCCACAGACATAATACTGGCTGCAAACAGATGCCCTATGCAGACTGACTCACAAAACCACATCTAGACTGTATTGCATGCCGGCCACACAGAGGTGACCTCTGCTGGACATACAGAGGTATGTCACACCCATAGCTGGGTGACGACCACCATGGCAACATATCACAATCCTTCCGGGATACACGCTCTAGGGCCCTAAACCTAGTCAGCTCACTAAACAGCACTTGCTGGAGGGATAGGTTCCTATCTCAGAGATATGCCATACACTGGGAATAGACCATCTAGCAAGAGCAAACAAGGCTCCTCATTAGCAGTTGTCATAAATACCCCTGATGATTGTTTGGGAGATTGGTAATACACCCCAGGAACCCCCTCTATGGTTCTGGTTGGCAGGGGCAAGTGAAATCAAAGTACATGCATGTCAAAGGCCAGGGTAGCATATGGCTAGGCTGCCATAGGCCCTAGAGCCAATTGCATATAACCTACCTATGACACTATGCACTCACACATGTACTCAATGCAATACCTGCTATGTGAGGTTGAATAAGTGTAACGATGAATGTGTGCAAGGTCTGTAAAAGGTGTGATAGGTTAGGGTGAAGTTGTATCTGACATGGTAGTGTCTATCCTAGCTGTGATGCCAGGGAAAGATGTGTATTGTGCTGTTAGGCAGACATAGTAGTATGGCATACTATGTGACATACTTCCTTGTTGACGACCGTGGTGTCTCATTGTAGGCTAAAGCAATACATGCGTGCTTAGTGAGTGGTACTGCTGGTGAATCCAACTCCCATAGGAATTGTAGTAGTACCTGAAGCTGTAGGCCTAAACAGCACGGTATGGTGTGTGTTCACATTGCTTGGAAATACTGTCTTGTGTGTTTCCTGTAGTCTGGACAGAGGACAAAACTCAGGCATAAGGGTCTGTAAGTAGTGGCACACAGTACTGTATGGTACACAGGTAATGCTCATCTGTGTTGGCTTACAGTGGTGCATTGTATGTTTGTCTGATATGTGTGTAATTATGCCTGTACCATGGCTGCAATCATATGTGTGTTACAGGGTATACGTGTGTATCCAGCAACATATATACTCTGTTACAGCAGTGCCACCTATAGTAATAACTGTACACATATGTTAGGCAGGGCTATGGCATCAGTGACTAGTGTGGTTGACTGGTACTACTGTAACTGTACTTACATTCATTGCAATGGATGACATCTCTGTTCGTGCATTGGCGTGATATATACCCCTGTGTCGAGGTTGTGCCTTGTGTCACAAAATGTGTGCCGGGTACTGTTGTATAGTGGTGTGATATATGGAGTATGCCAGGCACTGTTAGTCAGTTGTGGCCTGAGAACCAATAAGTGGTAGTGAACGTGTGTAACCCCTGACAGAGAAATGGATGGTATATATGTCAGTGAAGCGATATCTTTGGTTAAAGGTTTAAAGTGTGCAACAGGACTCGCCCACACATATTGTTCATATCTTTTTCAGCCAGATGGCCCACCAACGCAACCCATTGTATACAGCAGTGGAGGAAGATGAAATTGTCCAAACCCTGGTGCAGCAGTACACAATGCCGTTTTCCCGAAGCAGCCAGCACCAGCAGGAGCGGACTGCACTGTGGCAGGATCTTGTTCGTCGGGTAAATGACATAGGCATGCATAACCGGACATATGAGCAGGTACGCCATAACTACAGTGATTTAATTAGACATGTCCGGTGGCGTGCGTCTGATATCCAAAGACAACAGCTTGCCACAGGTGGTGGGGTGGCCATTCATCCCCCCTCACCAGAGTGGAGGAGCTGCTCCTAAGCGTGGTGGCTCCTGGACAACAGCAACAACAACCTGTGACATGTGTTGTCATGGAGGCCCGAGCCACCCAGCATGTTCACATGGAGCGAGCAGGTAACATGCCCTATCTGTAGACTACAGTTAACTGTATTGTTAGATTATGTCTACGTGAGATGTGTACTGTGTGTTTAGCAGTTGTGCTGCCTAGTGTTATGCAATACTGATATTTGGAATATTATCTCTACACCTGTGACTGTTGACTGTTGTTCCACTGTAGTTTAGCATACCCACTGTAGCAATGCCACAGTTGCGGCCACTGACGAACTCTCTCATATTCTCATAAGTCCCTTTGGTGTGACAGCAGGGTAGACTATCCATGCTGGTGAGTGTGGTATAACTGCAATGTTGGTAATGAAATGTGCATGTCATAGGTGAGGTGATGGCCATGTACACGTAACACACCTACGCATAATGCATGCCGTGCATGTTTGCTGTAAGATGTTGCACAGCTCAGTAATGTCAGTAGCTGCCTATACACAGAGCATCAGACATAGTTGTGGCAACACCGTACTGCACATTGGATAGGCATAGTTGCTACAGCTGTACACAACATAACATGTTTATCATACGCAGTACACAAAAACATGCTACATATGGCGTTACCACACACCCGCTGTAAGGTCACATTTCAGTATCCCACATGTCATCCACACACACATGATGTACCTCAGGGGTAGAGGCCTATCATGGGGCTGTGCAACACTCTTCAACACATAACATAGTCATGTTAGGCAATGCTCCCTATTGGGCACCTCACACACCCATGTACAAAGTGGCTGTGTAATTGTGAACGTAGCCACGGCACTGCAGTTCAGGTACAGCATGCTAGGCGGTGGTCTGTCACACATTAGTAGCCATGAGTGACCACAAGATGCATGATGATGACACATGGTACTACACCCCATCCAGTTACAGTGACCACAGTACTACACATAGCAGTCATTGCTTTGCACCTCAATGCTGTGTGTGTGCAAACATATGCACCTATGAGTGATGGTGCACAGGACATTGCAGAGCTGATAATACATGCACAGCAATGTTGTGTCCATGTACACATTGTGTTCCAGGGTGTAGCCAATCACTGAACAACTACACACATGCATCAAAGCCATGTATAATGTCATTAAATAGGGCCATCTACACATGCACTGCATGGTCTTGAGTAACACATATTCTGCATGCTGACACGTGTGAGGTGACTGTTTGCCTTGTGATACTGGTACCCACCTTCACCCATTATTGAGTATGTGTTGGATTGCTTGTGTGTGTGTGTGTGTGTGTGTGTGTGTGTGTGTGTGTGTGTGTGTGTGTGTGTGTGTGTATGTGCTGTAGTGAGGAGTGTATTTGTGCACAAGTGTGCAACTGTGCATGTGTTCATGGTTGCATGTGTTCATGATTGCATGTGTGCATGTGTGCTAACATCATGTACAGATTGTAAAGTGTGTTTCCTGTCTTCCTCTCACAGGTGCTGAGTTTGGGGTGGCTGAAAGCAGCCGGGAACCTGAAGTGACTGCCACTAACAGTGGAGATGATGAGACATGTATTTTGGCACAGGAAGGTTTGACAGGGTCTGTCGTTGGTCCACCAATCGACAGTACACAGCATTCAACCCCATCTATGCGCACACTCCTACTGCCGATACATCCCTCATCACCAATGGCCTTAGCCAAGTGGCAGCATACAGTTGGCATTGACCAAGAGAGTGTGGTACCCATGGCACTTGCATCCCCTCACAGCAGCCATAGCCAGACTCCTGAAACGGTACCACATAGGCGGATGTCCAGGGGTTCGCAGGGGAGCACCACTGGTCATATTGCCCCTAGCAGACGTGCCCCCAGAGGTATTACAACCTCCAGTATGTTCTGGGCTGTAATGCAGGCACAGGCACGTATGGAACGGTACACCAGTTAGGGACTAAGGGCGCAGAGGGCCCATTACAGCGCTATCAATGCCAGCATCCGTGACCTTGCCGGTGCCATCCGGAATTTCACCGAGGTCATTGATAGACATTGGGGGGGGGGACAATAGACACCCTCCACAATGTGTCTTCCATGAGCCAGGACCGTGCGGGATGGGTGAGATGTCGACGCGGATGCATGCCAGCAACAGCAACAGCTGGCAGTCGACGTGGACGGCACACAGATCACAGCCGCTCCCGTAGTGGCAGTACCTGGGGCTGGCCTGTTTATTGACCGTCCTAGTAGACCACGTGCACGTGGCTCTGGCCAGTCCCAGCAGGGACATGGGTCCAATCATCATACCTCTGCCTCTGGTGATAGTACCCAGTCAGGGTTGGTACCCTATACTGCCCGTAGCACCCCTGCCAGTCACAGGTACCGTGTCAGTGCCCAGAGACAGTGATCTGTACAGCCTAGCAGTCTGTGGCTGTCCCATAACCTCCCGTATATGGCAGCCACATGGTGGAACTGTGTGCAAGCAGACACACACACATTAACCAAATAAGTAGGGCTCACACACACACACACACACACACACACACACACACACACACACACACACACACACACACAGATATGTCGATTGGATGGGTCAATGTCGGGCTCTGGCAAACCAACAATACACCCTGTGCATATGATGACACCTGTGTCACCTCCTGTCATCTGTAACATTGATGCAGGAACAGGCTAACATGGTTCTGATGCACAGGGTGACATTATAGAAATGTAGAAATATTAGCAAGTTGTCAACAGGAAAGTGTAATGATATCCTTGTAGATATATCTGAGCAGGCATTATGCATCACAGCTCTGATTGTCAATGTAGCACTGTTTACACCAGTGTTAGGTCTAAGTATGTATTGTCCACCCATGTGCCACTTGGCTGAAGTGTACAGTGTTGCCAGCATGTGTTAGTGAGTGAACAGTACGTGTGTGGTGTGTGCATTACAGATTAGCATGTGTACATCTGTGAACATGGTGGGTGCACACTGTCTGCATGTACGTGCATAGTGGACACATGGGACGTATGACATACCCTGTTGTACACATTGTTAACATCTCATAGTATCTTTCGATGGCCAGTATGCATTCTACTACAGATATGTACTAACATGGGTACACATGTGTATAACATGGGTTGACAGTATGCTGTGGGGGATACTGTTGATACCTGTCAATGATTTGCAGTCTGATAGTATACACAACCTCAACAGCATGACTATAACCAATCATTAGATGATGTCCTGACAAATAACACATAGTTGCAGGGAACTCAGTAACAGTTGGATCCTTCCGGTACTATACTATAACAGTGACCAGTGGTACTGACTGCCACCCGTACCTGGGACCACACCTGTTTGGCATATAGCCCTCTTAGATATGTGCAAACACACTAGGGATATGTCCATCCACATCTGGAAATGCATGCATTGGCCTACAATGCATTCCCTGGATGGGACGCATATCCTACACAAGGGTATCATACAGACAGATACCTGCTGTCCAATACATGCTGTATAGCAGTAAGCCGACTATGGCATAGTCATCCACATTTACTATACATACTATCCTGACAGTACCAAATAGGTGGTAGCCCTCAACATGCATGTTGGGTAACAATGTGTACATACAGCCATGTGTTATGTCATCTGTGCCTTGGTATCCATTTATCCATAGGTATTGTGGAGTCCCTCGGTGTATCACATAAGACATTAGGGGCCTGAATGCATATCTACAGGGCTGTTGTACACCTATAATGACTGTCCATTATTGCCAGTCGTTGTTGTGTATGAACATGTCTGACATATACCCCAGGCATGTACCCTCACTCACAGTACTCTATAGTAACGGTCATGGGTGTGTGTGGCACAGATGACCTTGGACACAAATCGCTACAGTGGCCGGGCTTGTCACATGCATACATGTGACCTATGATCTGAGAAGCAGTGGCACAATCTGCCAAAGGAAACAAATGTATTCATGTAGTATGCAGGCTTCACACTTATGTACTGATTGAGGTCACATGTACACATATTTATTTGCCACGCAGATACCCGGTGTGCAATACACATACTGTTTTAATCATGATATGTCATACCATAGTAAAAGCAAAACCCACACTGCATTGACCAACTGTGTCACACACACACACACACACACACACACACAGCAACTGCAGGATTCAAACCCCTACCTATGTTATGATACTAGAGACATATGCATTAACACGGCACGCTATATGCTTTGCTGGGCGGTTTCTTTTCTCCTGCTATATTTGTAGGATGCTGACATCAGACTTTCCAAAGAGGAATGTACCTCTTTTAATTTGTTTTCCCAGTCTCCAAAAAGGGCACTCCTCTCAAAGGAAATCACACACATACCCCCCCCCCACACACACACACAAACACACACTGTCAGCGTTTGCAGGATTCAAACCCCTACCTATGTTATGATACTAGAGACATACGCATTAACACGGCGTGCTATACACTTTACTGGGTGGTTTCTATTCTCCTGCTATATTTGTAGGATGCTGACATCATCAGACTGGACATGGTAATGTGTGTACACTTTGTTTTATGCAATCCCAGGAATGAGCCATGTGTGGTGTTTAATGTTGCAACCATAACCACAAGTGCCATGTTGAGCAATGGGATTCCTTCACGTCTACATGCACCACTCATCCAGTGTGGGTCGGCAGGTGTCAACAGCTTGAACAGGACCCCATAATCCTTACCTTGTGTGATCTATCTGTGGACACATTGACATTCCTTCATATGTCAACACATATTTATGCACAGATTGTTGGTTTTGTGGATACAACATGTGTCAGGGGTGTTGATAAAGGGCTATTCAAAGTCTATGTGGGACATGTGTAGCTCTGTTCAGTGATGTATGTCCTGGGTGTCTACCTTGCAAACAGTCTAGCATGTTTGGGAACCATGATCTGCACACCCAGTTCGGCTTTGTTAAGGGCAGATCCTGCCTCTTAAACCTGGTTGATTTCTTTGAAACAGTCACCAAGGCCGTTGACGAGGGGAAGGTGGTCCACACAGCCTACCTGGACCTCGCAAAAGCCTTCGATACAATACCCCACTCGGGCATTATAGATAAGCTCACCAGCTTAAATATAAACCCCTATGTCACTAGATGGATTGCAAACTGGCTCAAGGACAGAACCCACATGGTTAGAATTGCTGGAGCCATGTCAGACTCCAAACCAGTTACAAGTGGTGTCCCACAAGGCTCAGTCCTGGGACCTCTCTTGTTCGGTATATATTTCTCGGAGGTACAGGCTAACACGGAAGGACTGTGGCTAACCAAGTTAGCAGATGACTGCAAACTGGGCGCCATAATCGACTCTCCAGCCGACACAAGCATCCTCCAAAAGGGCCTCATAGAAACAGACAACTGGTGCCAGAGCCATGGCCTCAAGCTAAATGCCAAAAAGTGTATAGTCATCCCCTTTGGCAAAAACAGTGCCACAAATTACCACATAGGTGGTAATCCATTAAGTACAGAAGAAGTAATTAGGGACCTGGGGACCCAAGTTGATAGCAATCTCTCATTTGACAACCACGTGGCCAAAGTGGTTAGAAAAACATTTTATATAGCCCACCTAATCATGAAGGGATTCACATCTAGATCAGGGAGGTTATCGTGCCTCTTTACTCATCCCTCATCAGGCCCATAATTGAGTACAATGCTCCTTTTGGGATGTACCTTACCAGACACCTGCAGCAACTGGAAAGACCCCAAAAGTACCTCACCAACAGGATCAAAGGGCTCAAACAGATGCCATATGCTGCCCGGTTAAAGAAACTCCAGCTCTACTCAGTGGCATACCGCCTGTTCAGAGGCGATCTGTGCCTGACGTATAAAGCCATGTCAACCCGGAATTAATGGACATGCTGCACCTCAGAAAATCCAAATCCCATCGAGCTATGCGCTCGAGAGACTTGAACCTCAGCACTGAAATAAATAGGACATGCTGGAGGGACAGATTCATAACCCAGAGGCTCCTTCACTCTGGAATAAAATCCCAGTCCAGGTTAGGCAGAGTCCCTCATTGACTCTCTTCAAGAGGAATCTTGATGAGTGGATGGGAGATCGTAGGTTTACCCCGGGTATCACTTCTGTGTCACTGTTAGACAGAGGCACAGTATACTAACCTTGAAAAAGGGCATAGCAAAATAAATTTAAAATGGGTGGCGAAAGCCAAACACATTCTGGCTAGGCTTATAAATGCCCTAGGGCAGATAGCCTAGTATGAACCTATGAACCTATGAACATACCACAGTTGGTAGGGTTGTGTGTTTGTCAGCTTCCAATAGCTCTGTGTATGACTTCAACCATGATGAACTCCATGGCCTTGTAGATCAGACTTCATAGGCTTACTGGACTATACTTCCCATGGTGTGTTGTGCACCTTCACTTGTGGGGAGTGCCATATGTTGCTGTAACACATTCAATGGTTCCAGATCCTGTGGAGAGGGTGAGGCTCAACAGACTGTTCAGGTGCAGGGTCTGTTTGTTCTGTAGTTCATGCAGGACACATACTGGGAAACAATGTAATCCAATTGCTGCCATGCTTTTGGCTTTGGGGGGAGCTGTTCAGCCATTCTACATGTGATATCCCCTGGTATGATGACTGGGACTATGGTCAGTGGGAGGTGGGTATGTCTATATGGGCCTGTCTGACAGGATGTCAGCATTGTCAGTCAGGTACAGTTGGCCCTGACTCAGGACATACATGAGTGTACATTGCTATTTATGACATAGCTGAAGGAGGTGTCATGATTCGGTTTGGAATCCTTCTCAGCTACTCTTTTAGTAAACACCAGCAAACTTGAGCACTAATCCCAGTTATACTCTTTTACACACTTAACACCCTACTGATCCTTAGCGATCAGGCTACGAAGTATGTCATCATAATATCCCGGCAAGCCCAGGGGTCGGTTTTGGGTGTACTCTCCAGTCCAGTTAGTGAATATTGCAGTTTTGACACAATGTCACATCTGCCTCATGTACACAGACAACCCTCTCCTCTTCCCAACAAAATCCAAGACAAAAGGGTCGTTGCTCTGCCAAAACCCAGCAAAACGTATGAGAAAGTCCAAAGATAAGCAAAAATTTTGCTCTTCCCAACAAACTCAGATATATGTGAGAGATGCAACAATATTGACATACAGGAGGCTGAGCTCTCTCGACCCATGACTGGCATAGTCTATCAGGTGGTGAAGATAACCACACACACCACATATCAGTCTCACATAAACCTTTAGCGACAGCAATCAAACCACATTGTCACACATAAACATACTCAGAGGCTCGACATAAACTCTGCCTAAGCAGCAGAGACCTCCAAAGCAGACACACAAACAACTGCTACCCCACTACAATACCCAAATATCACATAGTTCACAATGTTAGTGTGCCACACAGTCACTGCCCTTCGGGCTAAACAACACACCTAATACACTTGTAATAGGTGACACTTATTGTCAGACACACTGACGTCCCACTCACCAGGCCAAACAAGGGAATAGTCACTTTGAGCCGTCTCTCAGGTGGCAGGATACACAACATAACACATGCACTCAGGTCACTCCACAGCAAGTGCAGGACTGGCTCCAGCATTGTCCATGCTGGTGCGTACACCCTCAGACGTCCCTCCCTGGATCACATGACATGATACATAAAGGAACTCTCTGATCATGTAGCCCAGGCCAGTATGACCTTGACCTTGTCTAGCATCTTACACTCACCAAGTATGATGTCACAGTATACCAACAAAATGATCACGTTTAACAGTTGGCTAACATATTGGTGTCATTCACAGGGGATACAGTGTCTGTCAGCCTGGGGTGACATGCTCGACATGCCACGTAGCTTCCCTATGGACAGCTTGCACCTGTCACCCTTGGACTTTCAAATACTGGCTAAGGCAGCTGCTACCACCATACTGCCTTTTTTAAGTGGGGCTCAAAAAACAAACCCACCTCCATAGACATTACAGAGTACATGACACTGAGGGTAATGCTGCTCAACACCAGATGTGTTACCCTCAAATTGCGACCACTCAGGAATCTCCTCAGTACGGACAACAGCGATATCTGTACACTAACAGACATCTGGTTCAGGCTCCCAAATGCACACCAGCACTACCAGGTTATATTTCATACCATGCTTGCTGACCACAAAACTCGGAATGGCCAACACAAATAGGGGGAGTATCCATATACATCACAGATACACATACCTCCGGGTTGGTAGCACTGCACAAAGCATCACAGACCATACATATGTACCCAACATTGTGCAAATCTGCCTTTTGGTTAATTGCCTGCTACAGACCACCCTCCCAACTCATGAACCACACTCTGCTTTCCTGGGAACACTGGACAATATGAAGGTCTCCCCAAACACCATTATATTGGGTGACTTCAAATACCCACACATTGACTGGGGATAGTACTCAGGCCCCAACACCCTCGCCCAACAGTTGCTATTACTTGTACACTCATATGCTATGGCACAACCGGTCACCACACCCATAAGAGGGGACAACATATTGGACATGATCATCACCAACATGGGGACTCTATGTTCCACACCTGAGATATACCCCTCATTGGTAAGGTCAGAACATATATTTATCTCACTGGATATCCATATCCCGTCCACACACCCATCCTGGGTAATCTTGGTGAACTTCTCAAAAGCAAACGTCACACTTCTCCAAACCAAGGTGGTATACTTCAGAAACCCTGGGACAGTGGTAAGTATGGCTCTGACTGCTGAATCCTTTAC
The DNA here is from genome assembly GCF_019279795.1 of Protopterus annectens. Lineage (NCBI taxonomy): Eukaryota > Metazoa > Chordata > Ceratodontiformes > Protopteridae > Protopterus > Protopterus annectens. Next base: position 458,843,525 of record NC_056737.1, on the reverse strand, counting down.
ATACACATTCTATGGACACCTAGTGGACTGCATGGATCGTGCTATCCCAAATAACAACTGGACTCACTCCTCCAATGGCAGGTGACCTGTCTGGTAGACCCCGGCCATTATTAAGCTATACAACGAAAGGAAGACGCTACTACATGATAGAGCACAATCCCAGACAGGGAAGGCATCTGTGATCTGTACTACCAGACAGCTACAATCGCTCATGTATTTATGTCAGGCCCGCTTCTAATGGACAATTGCACCAGACACGTAGGACACTCACAAGGCCTTCTTCAGTTAATTCAAGTACCTGGGTGGACACTCACTGATATGCTGTGAGTTACTGCATACTGACTAAACATACCCTGAAACCACAGACATTGCCAACATCCTGGCAAACAGGTTCAGTGCAGATGTCTCCCTCCATCCCCCCTAAGGAGCTACTGTCCATCCCAACAGAGTGTAACCTCCCTGACATCACAAATAAACAGGTGAGTGCTGCCCTCCCCACAGCGGACAACACAGCATCAATGGGACCAGACAGTGTCTCGGCCTGCGTCTTACACAGGCTTCATGACAGACGTAACCCTCACATTACGTCACTGTTCAATATCAGAGTTTCTGCAGGATATGTACCCACGGAATGGCGTACAGTGATAGTGGTCCTGCTCCACAGAGTTGCTGCCACAACGGACCACAGACAATATCGGCCTATAAGGCTAACTAGCCTGTTCTGCAAATCTATGGAGTGTATTGTAATGGGACTCATGCACATAGACTTCGGGAACCTACAGACACTAGGTCCTACACATTTCAGTGTTGTTGTGGGCAGATCTTGCCTCCTGGACCTGTTCGTATTCTTTAAACAGTTACCAGGTCCATCAGTGTAGGGACGGTTGTCCACACAGCCTGCCTGGACCTTGCACAACCCTTCGACACAATACCCCACTAGGCCTTTATGCATAGGCTCACCGGCGTCAATATAGACACATATCTCACACGATGGATTGCTACCTGGATCAGGGATAGCACCCACATGCTCAGTATTGCAGGTGCCATGTCTGACTATACACCAGTTACACATGGCATCACACAAGGCTCAGTCCTGGGACCGCTCTTGTTCAGTATATATTTGTGTGACGTACGGCTAACACAGGAGGAATATGGCTGACCATGTTCGCAGATGACTGCAAACTGGGTGCCATAATCAACTCTCCAGCTGGCACATGCATACTCAAACGGGGTCTCACAGAGATAGGATGACTGGTGCCTGAGCCATGGACTACAGCTAATGCCATTAGTTGCATAGTCATCCCCTTTGGGAATAACAACATGCCCACACATTACCACATAGGTAGTAATCCATTACATACGGTAGTAGTTGTTAGGGGTTTGGGGACACAACTTGTTTGTACTCTCGCCTTTGACAATCACATTGCCAAAGTGGTTAGACAGAACTTCTATATAGCCCACCTTACCCCATATGGTTTCACATGTTGATCAAGTGAGGTCATTGTGCCCCTATACTCATCACGACCATGCTTGGTTACAATGCCACATTTGGGATGTACTTTACCCGACACCTGCATCAACTGTAATAGCCACAAATGTTCCACAACAAGCAGATGTAGGGACTCACATGGATGCCCTGCACAGTTCAGATACAGTAACTCCAGCTCTACTCAGTCACTTACCACCTACACGGATGTGCTGTGTGCTGTAGTTTAAGGAAATATCCGACCCAGATTTAATGGACATGCTCCACCTCAGGATATCCGACTTCCTTGGAGCTACACACTCCAGGGACATATACCTCAGCACAGATGTTAATAGGGCATGCTGGAGGGACAGATTCTTATCCCAGAGGCTCCACTCAGTCTGGATTGTAATCCCGGTTTTGCATGGGCAGAGCCACCCACTGACCACCTACAGGAGACATCTTGAAAAGTGGATGGGTGATCGTATGTTTACCCATGGGATATCTTCTGGGTCCCTGCTAGACAGAGGCACAATACACTAAATGTAAAAGGGCTATCTTGTGTGACCTACTATTCACAGGCACAGTGTTCTACTTTGACAGGTTTGCGAAAGCCAAACGCACTCTGGCTAGGCTTGTACATGCCCTAGGATGGATAGGCTAGTATCGACCTCTGAACCTGTGCTAATGTTCAGGATGTACAATGTTTATTGGTGATACTGTTTGCAGGTTTTATAGTCTTTGCTTTCCCACTTTCTATGAGCAATTTGGGTATCTGCAGAACATATTTCATTATGACAGGGTTCCACTATATTATATATGTGTCTATCCTATAACTGTGTGCACAGGGCAGATTGCTAGATAGTGAGAGGTTCCTGGGTTAACACATGTGACTGCCTGATATGTGTGGCCCACTGCTGTACTCCGACATGGCCTAAGTGTGTGAGCATGCCCAGTTCAGACTGTCAGTGTTCTGTTGCCTGACATTTGTCTCATTTATTCAAGTGTGTGAGCATGCCCAGTGTGACCTTTCAATATATTGCTGTCTGAGGTCCACTACATCTGTTGATGTATGTGTACATGTCCAATATTAACATTTCTACTGTGTGTGTTGAAAGTCAGGTTCTATTCTTACTGGGGGACTCACCTTTGTGTCATAACTTGACAGGGATTATACTGTGCCTGCAGGGTTTCCATGGAATACTTAGCATAGACTTATCAACATTTCTTCATACAGGCTGACCACTGCAATACTGTCATGGCTTAGTGGTTCAGTACTATGACTATAGTGCACAGTATCCTGGGTTCGAGGCCCATCACCGTTTTATATTTTCATACTGAGCAGACCAGACTGCTTAAGTGCCAGTAGAGCAAATATAAGCATGTTGCCTTTTGTTCAGCTATGCCCTACTTAGGTTCATAGATTCATACTAGGCTATCTGCCCTAAGGCATTTACAAGCCTAGCCAGATTGTGTTTGGCTTTCGCCACCCTCTGAACTGATTTTACTGTGCTCTTTTTAAGGTTAGTTTACTGTGCCTCTGTCTAGTAGTGACACCGACGTAATCCCTGTGGTAAACCTACGATCTCCCATCCACTCGTCAAGATTCCTCTTGAAGAGAGACAGTGAGGGGCTCTGCCTAACATGGACTGGGATTCTATTCCAGAGCGTAGGGAGCCTCTGGGTTAGGAATCTGTCCCTCCAGCATGTCCAATTTATTTCTGTGCTCAGGTTCAAGTCCCTCGAGTGAGTAGCTATACAGGATTTGGATTTTCTGAGATGGAGCATGCTCATTAATTCCGGGTTGGACATGGCTTTATACGTCAGGCATAGATCGCCTCTAAGTAGGCGGAATGCAAATGAGTAGAGCTGTAATTTCTCGAGCAGCATATGGCATCTGTTTGAGTCCCATGATCCTCTTTGTGAGGTACTTTTGGGGTCTTTCTAGTTGCTGCAGGTGTCAGGTAAGGTACATCCCAAATGGGGCATTGTATTCAATTATGTGCCTGATGAGGGATAAATAAAGGGACACAATGACCTCCCTCGATGTAGATGTGAATCCTTTCATGACAAGGTGGGCTATATAGAAGGTCTTTCTAACCACTTTGGCAATGTGGATGTCAAAGGGGAAATTACTGTCAACTTGGGTCCCCAGGTCCTTAATTACTTCTTCCATACTTAATGGATTCCCGCCTATGTGGTAATTTGTGTGCACTTTGTTTTTGCCAAAGGGTATGACTATACACTTTTTAGCGTTTAGCTTTAGGCCTTGGCTCTGGCACCTGTTATCCGTCTCTATGAGACCCTTTTGGGGGATGCTTGGAGAGTCAATTATGGCACCCAGTTTGCAGTCATCTGCAAACCTGGTCAGCCACAGTCCTCCCGTGTTAGCCTGTACCTCCAAAAAATATATGCCGAACACAAGAGGTCCCAGGACAGAGCCTTGTGGGATGCCACTTGTAACTGGTTTAGAGTCTGACATGGCACCAGCAATTCTGACTATGTGGGTTCTGTCCTTGAGCCAGTTTGCAACCCATCTTATGACATAGGGGTTTATATTTAAGCTGGAGAGCTTATCTATGATGCCCGAGTGGGGTATTATGTCGAAGGCTTTTGCGAGGTCCAGGTAGGCTGTGTGGACTACCTTCCCCTCATCAATGGCCTTGGTGACTGTTTCAAAGAAATCGACCAGGTTTAAGAGGCAAGATCTGCCCTTAAAGCCAAATTGGGTAGGATCCAGCAAGTCCCCAGTGTCTTTGTTTATGAGTTCCATGATGATCCTCTCCATAGCTTTGCAGACCAGGCTAGTCAGGCTTATGGGGCGACAGTTTCCAGGGTCCGTAGAGGCACCACCTTTGTGGAGTGGGACCAATGTTGCTGTACGCCATTCTTTGGGTACATATTCTGTAGTAAGGCTGAGATTGAACAGCAGCTTTATGTGGGGGTTTAGCTCTTCTTGGAGTTCATGTAGAACACAGCCCGGGACACCATCTGGTCCCATTGATGCTGTGTTTTTTGCTTTGGAGAGGGCGGCTCTCTCCTGAGCATCCGAGATGTCAGGGAGGCAGCACTCTGCTGGGATAGATATTTGCTCTTTAGGGGAGGGAAGGGGGGGGGAGAAGTTTGCACTGAACCTGTCTGCCAGGATGTTGGCAATGTCTGTGGGTTCAGTGTATTTATTGTCATTTTGGACCAACTCTGAGCATATCTGGGAGTTGCCACCCAGGTTCCTAACATAACTAAAGACGGCCGTGTGATTATCTTTAGTGTCCTGTGCAATTTTTCTCTCGAGACTTGCCTTGGATGATTTTATGAGGGATCATATGTTTTTGCTAGTACTCAGAGATGCGTTCCCTTTTAGGGATTTTTCTCTATCATGTAGTAACATCCTCCTTCTGATGTACAGCTTATTTATGGCTGGGGTCCACCAGGCAGGACACCTGCCTTTGGATGATTAGGTCTTGGTTTTGTTTGGGATAGCATGATCCATGCATTCCTGAAGGTGTCCACAGAATGCGTTTATAAAGGATTCTGCAGTTTGAGCCGTACTTTCCACTGGCCCGGGGGCCTTGAAGGATTCCACCTCGGTTTTGAGAAGTGTGACATTAGCTTTTGAGAAGTTTTTCACTGTGGTTTTCTGGGCTGTGGGTGGGATCGGGATGTGGATATCCAGTGGAATTGATTTATGGTCCGATCTTACCAATGAGGGGAATACCTTTGGTATGGAGCATAGAGTCCCCATGTTGGTGATGACCAGGTCCAGTATGTTATCCCCTCTTGTGGGGGTGGTGACTAGTAGTTCCATAGCATTTGAGTTTATAAATTCTAGGAACCTTTGGGCTAGGGTGTTGGGCCTTGAGTACTGCTCCCAGTCAATGTTTGGGTAGTTGACGTCACCCAATATAATGGTGTTTGGAGAGACCTTCATATACTTAGACCCAGCTTGTCCAACATTGCTCAGTATTAACCAACATTGCTGGACGTTGCCCAATATTACTCAACATTGACCACAGTTGTGCTAGCTGGTGTGTGCGATTTTCTTTACATATACTACATGGTGGTAAATGCTGTTTAGCACTGCTTTATATCGGTTAACACATGTCAATCATGCCTCAGGTGGTGCTGCAGGGCTGGCTATGTCGGATGCACATACTACACTCCCTATACATGTTTGGAAACAGGTGGTGTCAACTTAGGCATCCCTTTTACTATATGTGAGAGTCAGAGAAAGGTATAATTTCCAGGGTTCCTACTGAGCCAGTGTATGTGCTGTACGTTGCCCCTTTGCCAAGGCCAAAGCATACTGGGCACGCCTCCTTCTGCCTACTGGGGCAGGCTCAGGTTGTTCCTCCTCCGAGTCACGCTCTGCCTGTGATGGCCTTGGCAATGGTGGGGGGGCTGTTTGGCCCAGGCCTATGCTGGTCCTGCTGCAGCTGTTTTCGCAGGATCATATTATGTAGCATAGCACATACCATGACAATTTGGGTACATGTAGTTGGTGAGTACTGCAAGGCTCCACCAAATGTGTCCAGGCACCGGAACCGTGACTTGAGCAGCCCAAATACACGCTCGATTACATTTCGTGTTTGTGCATGTGCCTCATTATGACGTTCCTGTTCAGGTGTGTGTGCGTTTCTGATGGGTGTCATCAGCCACGGCTCCAGTGCATAGCCAGCATCCCCCACTAGGTGACCATGTGGGATGTCCCCATTAGCAAATGTCTGGTACAGCTGCGTCAGATGCCAGATATGGGAATCATGGTAGCTTCCAGGGCAGCCAGCACACACATTCAGTATTATGCCCAGGGCATCACACACGACCTGGTAGTTGATGGAGGGGAAGCCCTTGCGGTTGAACTAGACCCTACCCTGCTCACCGGCTGGTGCTTTGATGCGTGTGTGTGTACAGTCTATTGCACCCACTACCTCAGGGTATTCTGCTATTTGCTGGAAAAGACGCATATTGCTGGCCAATTCCTCACGGGAATTGGGGAAATATACATGATCACCGACATGTGCTGACATGGCATCCAGGAACTGGTGCAGTACCCTGGATGCTGATGCCTGTGATATCCCCATCATATCAGCAGTTGGTCTCTGGAAGGTACCTGTTGCTAATATTCTTAGGCCAGCACATACCTTGGTTTCCACTGGAATGGGTTCCCCTCTGTTGGTTCTGTGTGTGAGGTGTGGCCTGCACAGCTCAACAATTTACTGCAAGAGGTCTCTGTCCACTCTATAGCGCTCCACTATCTCCAGCTCATGTAGCCCCTGGTAGGTTACCCTGGGCCTGTACACTCTTCTCCGTCTCCTCACTGTGGGTTGTCCAGCAGTGTTTGCATTATCACCACCCTCAGCATGTTGCATATGTCGCCTTATAACAGCAATGGCAGCCCCTAACATTTCTTTGTCTCAGTGAAGCTTTTTCAGTTTTCACTTCTATTAGCTTACTGCAGTGTTGCAGTGTCTCTTGAGAGAAACATAATGGACTGTTTGCAGAGTTTTAAGTTCTGGGATGGGCTGGGCTAGTGTACTGCCTGTGTAATTGCCTGATTCAGATTTCACCTGCTAGGTCTGCTAGTACTCCCTGGTAACTTCCTACTATTTAGTGTGCTTCCTTTTTCCTGTTTCCTCAGGGGGGAGTGCCGTGCACACAAGGGCAAACACGCGCACACCAGCTAACATGCACGCACACATGCTTACACGGACTAAAACTTGCTTATTCTTGTTAAACGCTCGCACACCAGCACAAACGCGCTTACAACTGTTTACACAGCCTTACATATGCTTATTCCGGCTTACATGTGCGCACACTGTCTTACTTGGGTTTACTGGCGCACACGCGCATGCACGCTCAGCAAGAAACTTTGGTGTTATCCACGGCATACACCAATTTCTTTACTTTACCAAGCCTACCTGTTGACACGCCTCTTTCAATGATATGTAAATGTCACCCGACACATGCCACTCGGCTCCAATGAGCTTCACTTCTTTCAAACATGCCCCCCTCGTGATGTCACCTATCTTCTACTCTGTTATTCCCCTTATCCTACTCCTACACTTCACTGACTGTGCTCATTTGCTATGTAAACTTGCGATTCACTATCCTAACCCTCATTTAAATAGGGTTGCCTACTAATGCTTAGTTACATCTCTTAGACTGAGCTTCCCCCCTTAGCAACCTCTACTCTGTGGCCATGCTGTCTTCAGCCTTCCATTCACTTGTATTGTAAATTCATATCAGCTATAAAATCCACATTTGTGGATCTTAATTATTGATTTTCTGGTTTTTAGGGTGCAGAGCATTTGCGCGGTGCTGTGCTACTTAAACCCCGGAGATCGGGATGAAAAAAAAAAAGTTATTTTATTTTTATTTTGCATCACTTCACATTGCCAATGGCTGTATTTTTGGCCATTGGCATGCTTCCTCCTGTAAATGCATCCTTTTTTTTTGGAGCTGTCACGGCTCCGTTTTGCTATTTGCAGAACCGTACTCAGTTGTCAACTGAGTACATTTCTGCAAATAATACTACTCCTACTCGGACAGGTTCGGGTTTCCTGGATCGCAAATTTACCTCATTTACATAGCTTTTGCCTGCAAATGAGGTAATTTGCATATCCATGCCCTGTCTGTGTAGGACTAGTTTAAGGAGCTGTTACACGCCCCTACCGGCTCTTCCTGGATCGCTCGGCGGACATGTTGGCTGCATGGAGTCTTACTCTACTGTTAGACTCCGTGCAAGCCTTCGTGAATCCGGCCCATATTTTCTATGAATTGCATATTTTACAAAGAAAATCAGAGTTATGAATTTCTGGGGCTAGGTTAAGCATAATAATATGCACTAATGTAAACAGCCTCATTTTATAACTAAAGTTAGCTGTCATCATTTTTACAATGTAGCACAATGCTGAAAACACACACCTCATCTCACTCAATTTACATATTGTAACTACCAAATACAGTGCTGCAAAAACTCTGTACTTCTACATACCTCCTTCCCAAGTCAGAACCACCTGTAATCCTAACCAATTTTATTCTTCTCTGACCACTTTAATAGGAAATGTATAATGTTCTGGCAGCATATGCTTCTTTGCAGTCACACATCACCCTTTTTTTTCCTAAAAAAGAAATTCTATTCTTCCTTGGTTATACACCCAAAACATTTGAAACGTCTCTTATTTTTAGCAATACCTTTAAGAAAATGTTTGTAGTCCAGCACTCCAGAGGTACAGCTCCTACTGCTCAGCACATTTATGATGTCTTTTCCATGATCTGTGACCCCCCCTTTTACGTTGATGATTTACTTGTCAATTTTTCTGCATTGCTTGTTTACTGGGTGAATGACTGAGACATAAACAACATACAGTTGTGTTAAGGTTTGCACCATAACCGTAAATAACTAAACCATAATATGTATTTAGCTGGCTTAATGCTCTGCTCTCTAGGACAGCACTAACTCAATTTTTCCACAGCAGGGGCACAGTCCTTATTTCTCCAATATGGTTCCAGCTGGGCTGCTTCCTGTGTGGAGTACGATCATCATCATCTGTGTCTTTGTGGTTTTCTGCTGGATGTTCTAGTTTCCTCCCATATCCTAAGGGCATGCTGCAGGTGAACTGGTACTCATCCAACTATCCCTTAGATGTGCATGTTATGTATAAGGGAACATGTACGTGCGAGTGTGTTCCCCACAACAGACTGGTGTTCAGTCTTGGATAACTTTCCTGCCTTGCACAAGTTGTGTCAGGAATGGCTCTTCCTGATATCCTGAAATGGGTAAAGGGGATATTCAGAGAATGAATGAATGAATAACACAGATGATACTGCTGTGTGGTACTGTTTCACATCTGTCAGTCAAATCAACACAACTCAGCCCTTCTGCCCCCCCCCTCCCCCAGCATTAGGTACACAGCAGATGTCAAAGGCAGCCACCCTGACACAAATGAAATTAAAGTTATGTACTTACCATAACAATGAGGTTATTGGATCAGATTCTGACACCAGCCAAATGCTTCAGACTTCAGCTCCCTTACCCACAACTGACTAGATTTTCTAAAGGTTTTGGTCCTGTCTAGAAAGCCTCAATTGTCTATGCACATCCAAACAGTGTGAAAATATTCACCCTTGTTTGAAAAAATGGGGGAAAACATGAAAAAAATGGGGAAAACACTGGAAGGTGAACAGAACTATTGAGATTACTCTCCAAGGCCACCTTGGACTTAGTGTGGAGAGAAACCCTGTCTTTTTGAAACACCAGATAGGAAGGAGTGGAATCAAGAGCTTGTAGTTCTGAAACTCTCCTAGCTGAGGTAATGGACACCGAAAACAAGGTTTCCAAGATAACTTCAAGTCTAAATAGCAGAAGGTTCGAAAGGCGGGCCTGCAAGAAGCTGCAACAAAAAAGCCAAATGCTAGGAAGGGACTGTATCCTGAATGGGACGATGCAACAAAAAGGTACCATTGAGAAAAGCCTTGGAAATCTTGGATCAGCCAAGAGAACATTGTTTATATCAACATGAACATTAGAAATAGCTGCCAAATGCACTTTTTTTTCTTTTACAATTAAACAGCCTACATAAAACAACTAGAGCAAAAAAATCTAGAACACACTCTAAAGGGGAGGAAAAAAAAGAGATCAAATCCTCAAGATTCTACCCACACTGCAAAATGTCTCCATTTACTGGAATACACCTTCCTAGCTGGAAGCTTTTGTGATGAAGACAACATACGCATGAGACTATCAGACACCTTGGAATTCTTGGCCATCAAGAGAACTGGAGAAAACATGCGGTTTTCCTGAGGGGCTTCAGATTGGGAGGATTCAGACCTGCTGGATGAAAAATGAGATCCAGAACCCAAGGGAGTTACTGCAGAAGAGGTCTCAGAAAGGGGAATCACACCTGATGAGGCCAGAAAAGAGCTATGAGGATCACTGTCACTCTGCAGTAGGCTGCCTTCTGGAGAAATTTCAGAATCAGAGGAAATGATGATTAAGTGTACAGGAGTCCTGGGGTACAAGCATATAAAACAGTGCTTCTGGGTGAATGGCCCTGAGGAGGGACTAAGATATAATAGCTGCTACACTTGGTGTTGGATGGGGAGGCAAAGAGGTTGCAACACTGAATGGCCCAGCGCTGGAAGATTCAAACTGCTACTCTCGGATTCACAGACCAAAAGTCAGGAAGAAGAATTTTCCTCTTCAAGCAGTCAGTCAAAATGTTGGACTTTCCTGGGATGTGCACTGTAACCAGAAACCATTGATATAAGATCACCCATTGCCAAACCCTCAAGGCCTCCCGCCAAAGTGGATAAGAACATGTTCCCCTTTGCTTGTTGAGATAACAGACATATTGTCCATCCGTATTGAAATTACACAGCTAGGGAGGACGTCCTGAAAGGCATGCAATGCAAAAATGACAGCCCTCATCTCCAGACCAATGGAAAACTGTTGCAACTTTCTAAAGAGACATTTTGCCTCATCTGATTCCTGGAAAAGGTTTCTTGAGGGATGGAGAAATGTACTCTGTAGCAAACAGTGTCTTCCCTCCTTCCTCACTCACAGTATCCTTAATTTTTGGCCCTAACAAGGAAGCACCAAAGGGGGCATTAATAAATGAAGCCTTGAAGCAAACCGCAAAGTTGCATAGTCACATCCAAGTGTGGTGACCCATGACAATGCCAAAACCAGCTGCTCAAGGAGCTCCATCGGCTGCATTTGAAATGAGGCTCATGGAAACGTTGGCAATAGACAGCAGGGTAAACAACTGTGTCTCCAGAATCTTTTAAATTTCTGGAGACTATTACATTGTAACATTCCATGACACTTTAGACTCCAACATATGTTGGAGTCTAGGCACATGAGATAAATAGCTAAATGCCTTCAGGTCAAATGCTGCTGAGGCATAGGATTGCTTTCCTAAATGGTCCAACCCTGAGATCCAATGTTCAAGGGATGGACTGAGGAACTCGCCTCTGAGATATCTTGGCTCATACTGAAAGCCTCCAAAAATACTGACTCCTCTGAAGAGGGGTCTTCAGTGGTCCAGCCCCCATGTTGGCAAAGAAGATCCAAGAAGTCACCAAAGAAGGCATCATTCCGCTGAGACTTTGGTGACCCCCTCTTCTTCCTCGAGGTCACTATCATTGGTGACAGACTCCTCAGGATAGTCAAGATGCTTCCTATTGCACCACCTCTTACCTGTGACCTCCCATTCCAGCAAAGCCAGAGGAGAGGGGGGATGAAGCAGGAAGCCCCACCAGGGAAGCAGATTGGAGACTAACCACCACAGGCTGTCCCAGAGCAGATTGATGACTGCTTGCAGGCCCAGGTGAGACTGGCTGGGGCTGCCTGACCCATCTACTTAGAACAGAGCATCCTCTCCACAATGTCGAAGGCAGAAGAGGATGATGGCCTTCCAGAACAGACAGTCCTAGTACCCGAAGATACCAGAGAGCGTCCCGAGTCCAGGATTGCTACACCTCACTCCTCTGTCAAGACCAGAGCAGAACTGTTGAATGCTGAATCTCTGAGTTGGTGGATGATCCCAAAGCTGGGACCATTGACCCCAACCAGAAACACCAGCCTCATCTCCACAGCTCCAAGGTCTGATCAGCTCTGAAGTAGTCAGGAGTCAATGAGACCAAGGTAGGAACCGGAACACAGGACAGCCACGCTGTTGGATCTAGCACCAAGAACCTCTGATCCAAAGAGACTGAGGGAGAAAACCAGGGTGATGGAGCCGAGGTTCCAGGAACAGGTCTAGACCCGAAGCAATAAGACCTAATTGCATCTGGGTCCTCATCAGCTGCTCCAAGTCAGAAGCTTTGAAACTGCCCATGGACCTCAGCAACTAAACAGATGAAGCAGGGGCTTTGAGGATGAAGAACTCTTATGTCAGATCTGAGCCAGGGAAGACAAGGACTCCAGTGGAGTGGACGGGGAAATGGGAGAAAGTACCTGCTCTGATGGAGCCCCTTTAACCAAAAAAGGACTGGGAAGGCTAAGCGCCAGAAACAGAGCCTTGCTCATAGTCAGCACTGAGAGCAATTGACGGAGGTACCAAGGTGGCTGGCGCACCTGAAAGCCATGAGACCTTTGGGCCTGGCAAGCCAGAAGAAAAACCGGGAGCAGAGACAGAAGAGGACCTCTTAGGATCCTTGCTGGAGGTCTTGGAATCCTCAGAAGAGTGATGCTTATCGGATCCAACTCTTGGCACCAAAGAAGCGAAGGAAGAAGAGGAACCAGGTGGAAGAAGGCCTTTAAGGACCAACTTCACCTATCGTTCATTGACTGCCCTGGACTCAAACCCCTCACAGATGGAACAGCAGGAAGTGCAGATGGGCAGTCCTCAAACAATAAACACAATTATCGTGTGCATCTTAAGAGGGCAGCTTGTGCAACACATTTTTTTTTAAACCTTTACCCCCCCCCTAATAAACCAACACACTACCCAAAAAAATACTACCCTAAAAAAAGAGATTCTAACCCTAAATCTAATGTTACTACTACCAAATAGAACAAACACTAAGAATAAAAAGACCACCGCACAAAAGGGTGGGAAGGCCCGATAATACTGTACACAGACACTAGAAATTTAAGCCTAACCTAGCTGCCTACACTAAATGAATTCTAACTAAAATAATTCTAACCAGGGTAAGGGAGAAGAAAACAGATAAAAGAACTACCATAAAATGCTACTTGAAAAGTTTAAGCTAACACGGAGCTGGATTGAGCTGCTGACAGGAATGACAGCAAACCTGATTGAGGGGTGGGGGGGGGGGGATCGGCTGTGGAATGAGGGAGTCTGTTGAGCAGGGGATTGTGGGTACAGGAGGTGGAGCCTGGCGAACTGAAGTCTGAATGATTTGGCCAGTGTCTGATCGGATAACCCATATGTTGAAGCCAAAAGGAAAAGGCAACATCAGATCTGTTCCCCAAAATGTTCAGTGAAAGAGCATGTGGACCCCCACAATCACTCTCGTAAGCAAAGTGCATAATAAGGTCTGGTTCTCTACCCAATTAAAAGAGACTAACTGAGAAGATGCATTTCTCAGGAGAAACTGCCACTCTTTTGGGGGTGGAAACATTAGTTTTTATTACTGCATTCAGGTGCAAGTATTTACAAGAACCAATGAAATACCTACGGTCAGACTGACAGTCTTTAAAAACACTAACAGGACATCATTATCCATACACTGGCAACCTTCATTAGCCATTGGAGTTATGCAAAGACTTTGGTCACCATTCAACTTAAAAAAACAAGAACAACACTCAAACACCGCACCAGAGCTCAACAACAGGAAACACTAAAAAACATTAAAGCTAGCTTAACAATAATGAGGGGAGGCATAGCTAGACTAAGAATAATGAGAATTCAACCACTTACTATTCTGCAGAATGCCTAATCTTTCATCACCCATGTCCTCAAAGTCTTTACTTGGTTGGGTAGAATATCAAGCTATGAGTAAAATAAGATGGAGAGTTCAGCTACATCCCTGGATGACCACACCACTTTCAACTAAGACACCACATCAGCGAGTTTCCTAGCTTCCTTCAAAACTTGAAATGAGAAAAATGCACATCTAGAATCAAGAAGAGAAAACTGGCTTTCCAAAATGGTTGCACACTGATCAAAAGCTTAATTTCATCTCTCCCAAACTGAAAAAAAAGTAACTGAGTTAATGGCTAGTAATTCTGCCCATTTTAGTAAAATTCAGCTACTGGCTAGTAAGCACACTGCTTGGATGACAGCAGACAAGAAACTTAAGAACCTGAAAGGAAATCAACTAGAAAAAGGTGAAGAGAAAACACTGTCTGGGAAGAATCCTGCAGCTGTTCAGCAAAAACAGTTCATGCTCCAGCTTTGGTAAAAAGAGATGGCTTCCAGTAATTTAGAAGAAAAAAAAAAAAGATAAACACGCACAGAGTGGATAAAAATAAATGAAATGTTGAAAGTCATATCTACTGAACTTGGTGGACTTCAGAAGGTCATCAAGGCAATGGATGAGGGGGAAAATGGTGCATACCACCTATCTGAACCTGGCTAAGGCATTCAGTACAATACCTCACTCTGTATAGTTGACAAACTCACTGAACTGGGCATAACCCCCTACATAACTCACTGGATTGTTAGCTGGCTTACAGACAGGACCCAGGAAGTCAGGATTGGTGACACCACCTGCACTAAGAGACTGGTTACCAGCAGGGTACCTTGAGGGCTCCATGTTGGGACTGTCTGTATTTGGCATCTACTTCTCAGAGGTAAACGTTAATGTCAATGGCCTTTGGCTGACCAAGTTCGCAGAGGCCTGTAAATTGGGAACAGTCAGATTCCACCCACGACGCAAACATCTTACAAGAGGGTGTAACATGAAAATGACTGCTGCCAACATCACAGATTAAAACTCAATGTATTATAGTGCCTTTTGGGATAATCTGTTCTCATTGACCTTCTCTGCAAGTGAAGCTATTTGGCTTTTTTCTGATGTCCTCATTTATTTGTCTGCCTCACACTGTCTATCCTATCCTCTCAGGCTCTTCATCCCCATCATCTATAATTTCCTCAGTTTCTCTGTTTTCACTGCCTAGGTTTCTGTACCACATAAATAACACTAGTCTCTCTACTGGTTTGTTTACTTTACTTGTCAGTTTTTTGGCGTTCTTCTGTCACATACTACCCCTGACACTGTGCTAGCTGGCTGCATCCCCTCAGATTCTAGCTTCGACTTCCACTCCACATTAAGACTTCCCTTCTCCTCAATCATCCCTCTCAGATACTTGAAGCTGTCCAGTATTTCCCTTCCGTCTCAATTTTCAGTTTCTTCTGATTTCCCCCAAGGACTGCCATTAGCACAGTATTTTTTGTATTCAGTTTGATCCCATCTGCCTTCAGTTTTGCATTCCATTCTCTTATCTGCTGAAGCTCACTCTCAGAATGTGCTTGCAAATGTCACATCATTTTGACATGGCATCTTTGCTGATTTGTCTTCTCTGACCCATTTGCTATTGCAGTCCATCACCATTATGAACTGTGGTGGTCTTGGAGCTGAGCCCTCATGCATACCCATTCCCACTGGGAACCCCCTCTAAGTCTGACCACTGTTCATACTGGTGTCATCAGGTCCTTGTACATAGCTTGCACCAATTCTACCAACATTTCTAGGTCTTAGAACCTTCATAAGACTGCCCATATCAGCTTTCATGGGACTTTGTCATATGATTTCTCAAATTCTTGGAATGCCCAGCTGAACTCTTTCCTCATTTAGTGTCTTCTCAGCTATCTGTCTCACTGCAAACATCAGGTCGGTTGTGCTTCATCCTGATCTGAATCCAAATCGTTCATCTCCAGTCTTACTTTTCTATTTCTCTTTTTATACATTTTTTCACTCGCCCTCTCCAGCACTTCCACGCAGTGTGACAGGAGTTTGATATCGTTATACTAGCCACAGTGGTGAATGCCCCCTTTGCCCTCATACAGTGGCATTAGAATGATTGTTCTCCAGTAATCTGGGATACGCCTTTCTCTCCATAATGCTACGAGTGCCCTAAGGAGCCATTTTCCCTTAACTCACCAAACATCTTGAAAGTACAGTTTTGTACCTACCATAAATGTAGATGTTTGAGTGTTCACACTGCTGCAGTCATCACACTTGGGTTATCCTGCCGTCAGGTGGTCCCGCAGTCGGCCAGAGTTCCAAAGTCTTGGTCTGACGTTGGTTGCTGTCACTTTCCCCTGACGTCAGTGCGCCAGGGGTATACAAGAGGCATCAGATGCCATTTTCTTCAGTTTTTCTTGCCCCAGATGTCAGGTGCCCCCAAGTAGGTAGGCAATACATATTGCTAATTAAACATATAAAGGAAATAAAAGGAATACCTTCAGTTACAAGCAAATACACCACAAAGGTTGTGCAAGATAGAAAGGTATAGAAAAGTTCAGCTAGGTCAGAGGGGATGGAGGGATGGTAACCTGGACTGCAGCAGTGTGAACACCCTAACATCTACATTTATGGTAGGTACAAAACTGTACTATGTTCATCGTGTTACACTGCTGCACTCATCACACTTGGGTTGAGTCCCAAAGCTAAGGATGGGCGGTGGAACTAAACAGGGTTTGGAGAAGCTAGTAGGCCCTACAGAACTGCAGTGGCAAAGCCAGCTCTGGTTTTAGAGTATAGAAGTAAGTGATAGTGCTTGGTGAAGGTGTGCACTGAACTCAAAGTTGCAGCCTCCAAAATATCCTTGGTTGGTACCCCTCTGAGAAAGGCTGTTGATGTAGCTGTAGCCCTGGTGGAATGGGACCTAATGTTACCAGGTACAGGTTTCCCATGGTGTGTGTAGCAGAAACTGATACAATGTCCTATCCATTTTGAAATGGTCTGTTTTGAGATAGCTTTTCCTTGTGATCCTGCAGCATAGGACACAAAGAGCTGGTCAGATTTTCTGAAAGCCTTAGTTTTATCCAAGTAGAAACGTAATTGCCTGTGAATGTCCAAAGAGTGTAGGAGCCTTTCTCCTTTGGGGGTTTGGGAAAAAGGTGGGCAAATGAATGGTTTGGTTTAGGGCCACACTGGATACCACCTTTGGCATAAAGGAAGGGTTAGTTTGTAAAGTGACTCTGTCTTGATGAAAAATGATGAAAGGCTCCACTGCCATTAGGCCCTGTAGCTCTGAGACTCTTCGTGCTGAAGTTATTGCTAGCAGCAGGGCAGTTTTCCATGACAGAAACTGTAAATCAGCTGTAAAAGCTGGTTCAAAGGGCGGCAGTGTAAGTTTTTCCAGAACAAAGTTGAGATCCCAAGCTGGTGTTGGTGCTCTCCGGGGCGGTCTTATGTTCTTAGCCCCTCTGAGGTACTGTCTTAGTAGTGGATGTGAAAATATAGGAGGATCCGTGTTGTACTGAGCTGAAATAGCTGAGGCGTGGATCTTAATAGATGAAAAAGAAAGTCCTTTGTGCAACATCTCAGTAAAATATTGTAGAATCTGAGGAATATTTGGAACAAGGGGATTTTGGCCTTTAGCCTGGTTCCAGGCGCAAAATCTTTTCCATTTGTCTGAATAGGTTTTCCTGTTGCTGGGCCTCCTTGCCTCCAGAATGACATCCATAACAGCTTTAGAGAGAAGTGTTGACTGGTTGCTTAGGTAATTTGCCATGCAGCCAGATTTAAAGTCTTGAGCTGGCTGTGTAGAATCTGATTGTTTTGCTGAGCGAGCAGGTGAGGAATTTGAGGCAAAATCCATGGTGGGCCTTGAGCCATGTTCCTTCGTATTGGATATCAGTGTTGGCATGGCCAGTCTGCAGCAATGAGTATCATTTGTGGCCTCTCTAATCTGGCTTTCAGCAGCACCTTTACTAGAAGAGGCAGTGGAGGAAAAGCATACAGGGTGGTATGTCCTTGTGCAAAATTTCCGAAGTTGGTAGTTTTGGGGGTTGGTAAACAGATCTATATCTGGGCGCCCCCATGTTTGAGTTATCATTGCGAATACTTGTGGATCTAGTTTCCACTCGTGAGGATCCATGATATTTCTGCTTAGATAGTCTGTCAATGTGTTTTTCTTTCCTGGCAGGAATTGTGCTTGTAGTTGAACTTGGTAGGTCAGTGCTATGTTCCACAATGTCATTGCCTGCCTGCATAGGGGGTAGGAATGTGTGTCCCCTTGCTCGTTTATGTACCACATTACTGTGGTGTTGTCCATCTTTATCAGGAGTTGTCCTGGATGTAGGAGGTCCTTGAAAGCTGTTAGGGCATTTTGTACGGCTAGCATCTCTTTTTGATTGATATGTAGATGCCTTTGATCTGTAGACCATTTGTCCTGAATGCACTGTCCTGCCATGTGTGCTCCCCAGGCATAATCCGATGCATCTGTTGTTATAGTTTGCCTGTCTATGGGTAAGGTAAAAGGCTGACCCTTGTTGAGGTGACATGCCTGAGCCCACCATAGAAACTCCTGTTGAAGGCAGGGAATGAGTGGTATTATTGTTTTCAAGCTGTGGCTGTGTTGAGTCCATACGCTTTTCAGGTACCACTGTAATTTCCTCATATGCAGTTTTGCATATGGTATTAGTAGTATGTAAGATGCCATGAATCCCAAGGCCTGCAGAATTTTTCTTGCAGGGAGTTGGGTCTTTGTTGCCATCATTTTGAAGTATTGAGTCAGTTGTCCATTGAGTCAGTTGTCCTTGCTTGTCTGGCGTGAGATAAGCCATCTGGGCCGTTGTATTTAAGCTGGCACCCAGGAATATTATGTCTTGTGAGGGCACTAGTTTTGATTTCTTTTCGTTTACTGTGTACCCTAGGCAACTTAATAGGTGTTTGACAAATGCCAGATGCTTTAAAAGAATGTCCTTGCTTTCTGCTTGAATAGGGCAGTCGTCCAGGTATGGATATATTTGAATTCCTCTTTGTCTGCAGTATGCAATTACTGGTGCCAGGCATTTTGTGAAGACCCTGGGCGCAGTAGATAAGCCAAAGGGCAGTGCAGAGAATTGGTAATAGGTTGAACCTGCAATAAATCGGAGGTATCTTCTGCAATTTTGTCTGATAGGGACATGCAGGTATGCCTCCTTGAGATCCAACGTTACCAGCCAAGCCTTCTTGCCCAGCATGGGAAGAAGTTGCTGTAGTGTTAGCATCTTGAATTTGGGTACTTGCAGATATGCACTTAGAATTGAGAGGTCCAGAATGGGTCTCCGGGCTTTGTCCTTTCGGGGGACTAGAAAGAGTCTTGAGTAAAATATTGTCCTTTGTGTAGGTACCAGTTGAATGGCTCTCATGTCCATGAGAGCTGTAATTTGTTTTTGAGCCTCTGCCCATTGATTTGGCGGCAGGTTTGGCATTCCTTTTATCCTTGGTAAAGTGTGAAAGTGGAATCTGTATCCTTGTGAAACAATGTTTAGGACCCATTTGTCTTTTGTGATGATGTGCCAGTTGTCTGCAAAAAAGTGCTAATTTTCCTCTCAATGGAGCTGCCAAGAGGGATTTGCTTGGCAGTCTGAGGGCTAAGTCATTGTGTTTGTCTTCTGATAGCTTGAGACCTGTCTTCTCCTCCTTTCTGGGTTGTGGTACCCCATTGTCGAGGCTTGTAAGGGCCTTGTGACTGACCTCTGCCCCTTGGGCGTCTGTATTTGCCCCTCTGTGGTCTGTCAGAAGCTGGAAAGGACCAGTTTTTGGATGGCCAATTTCTGCTGAAACGAGGGGGTTGGACCTGTAAAAAATCCTTGACAGTCTGCATAGATTTTGACTTATCCTCCATTTTCTTTAAAACCTCTTCTGCTTTTACACCAAATAAAATATCCTGCTGTAAAGGTGCATCCAATAACTTTGCTTTAACATGATCAGGTAAAGTTTGTTCTTTTAACCAGGCATGCCTACGTATGACAGACCCTGTCACTTCTGTTCTACAAGAAACTTCCAATGAATCAAATCCACATTGCAAAGTATGTTTTCCCACTTGTTCAGCTGCATGCAACAAATCTTGAATTTCCTTGTAATCAGGCTGCTCTGTATGTGTGATCATTTTTTGTTTTAATTGAGACATCAGGTATTGCTGATATTTCAGCATGTGAAACTGGCAATTTAAGGCCCTCATAGCTAGAGTACCCGAGGTATATACTTTCTTTCCCCATCTGTCTAGTGCTCTAGAATCCCTTTCAGAGGGTACAGGATTTTTAGCAATAGAGGCCTTTACCCCTTTGGGACACTGGGAAATTGTTTCTGGGTCAGCAACAGGGCTTTTATATAGGAATTTGTGTGAGTCAGGGACTCTGTAGTATCTGTCTGGTTTGGCTGGTGCAGGAGGTAGTGAGTCTGGGTTAAGGCTAGATTCTGAATAAACATCATCCACAATGTCTAACATGGGTGGGATAGCAAGTGGTCTGTGCTGGGGTAGTAAAAGGAACTCTCGGAGCCTTTTCTTAGAATTAGAGTAATCCTGGCCTTCCCAGTGGAAATGTTCCCTCATGGTATGTAAAGTTTCCCCAAAAGAGTAGTCTTCTGGGGGAGATGCTGAAGGAATAGACTCTTCAGCATCAGAGTCTTCATAAGGGAGAAAAGAGTATTACTGTTCCTCAGAAGAAACTGAGGAAATTGAAACCTGGTCAGAGGAAGCGTAATCTTCCTCCTGTCTTGGCCTTTTATCAGGAGGGGGTTGGGAACCCCTGATTAGGGTAATTAAATCTTCAGCCATCTTAAGCATCTGTTTCTTAGGCATGGGGCCTTGTACTGGAGACTGCTGTACAGTCTTTTTTGCTTTTAAAGGAGTTTTCAGATTTGCATAGGATTTAATAGTGAGTGTAGTCGGTCTGAAGACAGCTTCTGCAACTGAAGGCGTTTCAACTGCACTGGAATCTCCTTCAGCCATGGAGTCGGAAGGGCCTAAAGATAAAGGCTGTGGAGGCCTAGTAATCTCCGCTTGGGAATCGGATGCTGCCTGAGGTTCTAAATCAGCGGTCGTCAGGGGCTGCGTAGGCGCCTCACTGAAAACCGGAGAACCGGCAACTGGCCCAGCAGAGGCCTCGGAGTCTGGTTTGGGTCTCGGCTGCCTGTCCTTATCCTTGTGTTTTTTATGCATTCCAGTCGCCGGTTGCTCCGACGGCATGGTATAATTAAATTTCCTACCAAATTAATGTCGGGCGAAATCAAACCGTTTAATTCGTTTATTAAACCTAGCACAAAACCGACAACCTGTGACGTCGTGGTCTGGGCCTACGCAAGGAATACAATAAGAATGAAAGTCCTTATGAGGTATTTGCTTCCCACAAGAAATGCAATTGTTAACTTTTTCTGACATCGGACTGAGGCAAGAAAAGGTTCCCCAATGGGGTACTTAACTTTATTGAAGACTTCGGTCTGAAATTAGATTTGAAAATCTCAGGAGTCGGCCAACCAGCACTTGCGAACTGCTTCTGCGTCGGGCACTGCGCGGCAAGAAAGACTGAAGAAAATGGCGTTGGATGCCTCTTATATACCCCTGGTGCACTGACGTCAGGGAAGAAGTGACAGCAACCGATGCCGGACCAAGACTTTGGAACTCTGGCCGACTGCGGGACCGCCTGATGGCAGGATGACGGCAGGATAACCCAAGTGTGATGACTGCAGCAGTGTAACACGATGAATATCATATCTTCTGTGACCTCATCTGAGCCTCCTTTCCCCGACTTCATTTTCCTTAGTGCTGCTCTTACGTCTTCTATACGGTGGGTTCTTTTTCCTCTTTCATTGTAGGCTTAATCTGGGTCATCTTTAATAGATTCTAGGTACTCTTCTATTGTCTTATTCAAGTTTCTATTGAACAAATATTTACATTTAAAAATCAGGAATAGCTTGATTCAAAATTTTGATTCAAAACTTCTATCTTGCAATTTGTAAAGCACTCAGATGTACATCAAAATAATATTCCTCCAAATTCAGTACTTCAAACCCGCCCTCTTGCTGCAGTCCAACCATCATCTTCCAGTCTACTTTGGAGAATGTTAAGAAAGCCTGCCCAAAATAAATCACCGGTGGCACTACAAACATCTTTTCTGCTCGAATCCTCTGGTTCATATTTATTTGTAGCAGCTCCCACTTCTTTATCATACTTTTTATTTCAGTTTTCATTTCAACCCGCACCCTTTTCACTATTTAGACCCCAAGTAATTAATTTTATAGTGTCCCTAGAATGTGAGATAATCCTGGATTAAATGGCAGGCAGAGGTATAATTCTCTGTAAATAGCCTTTGTTCTGCCTTCATTTATTTTAAAGCCTGCCACTTCTGTGAATTGCCTTAGCATTTTAAATATAGTCCTGATATATCCCTTTCTGGCTCTGCTAAAATTATTATTACGTCATCTGCAAACATTGCAAGTTTATATTGTTCTCTCCTAAATGGCCATCACTTAATGTCCAATTGTCTTATTTTGTTTGCTAGAGGCTCTAAGTAGAGCACCAAAAGCAAAGGTGATAGAAGGCACCCCTGAGGAGTGTCCTTTTGAATTGGCACCTCTGTGGTGAGCCTCCCATTTACCCTTAGTTTTGCCCTGACTCCTTGGTAGATTGTCTGAAACAGATTCATCATACTTTTACTAGAAAATTCATTCTTCACAGTACATCCCAGAGGTATGACCAGCAGACTCTGTTGAATGTCTTTTCCGCATCTAAACTAAGCATAATCCAAGGGCTCTGGAGCTCCTCTGCATCTTTATGTATCATATTAACTAGTAGGACATTGTCAAATGTTTGTGTCCCTTTAACAATACCACCTTGTTCCATTTGTAAAATCTTTGGAAGCACTTGGGTCATTCTACTTGCTAATATTCCTTCAAAAACTTTATGTTGTTCAGTACTGTGATAGGCCTACATACCCCTGCATAGGATGGGTCATTCTCCTCTTTTGGGATGACGCAGATAACTCTTCCCTCTAAGATCCTGGCCATTCCTTAGTTTCTTGTACTTGTTTAAACAACCTAACTCATAGTGGTAATACTTTTCTCTTTATGATTTTCCAAATTTCCACAGGTATTCCATCGCTACTCAGTTTTACCAACAGCTTGCTTTTTAATGTGTGCCTATTTTCTGGGCTATTATTGGAAAAACTAGCTGGGCCCCCCTCCTCTTCTGTGAGCTTACAGACTCCCATCCCTTCCATGAAGTCCTCAATATCTTAAACCAACTTCTCATTTTCCTCTTATTATGCATACAAGTCTGTATAAAATTTCTAAAACACTGCTATTTGTTCCAGTGCTTTGAACATTCAAACTGTTATACTGTTCCTGATTTGTGTTATCTGCCTGTCTTATTGCTGTGTTAGTCCTGATGATAAAAGCTTTTGCAGTTTTGGGATATTGCCAAAGTACCTTAATTTAGTGGCAGTTTGCACTCATTTTATTTTCGCGATATTTATTCCATCCTTGCATTAATTCTAATTATTTTCTTTGAGTGTTATCTAATCTATCACATTGCTGTTGTAATGCTGTCATTTTATTATCATTTGTATTTCTGACATCCCTTTCTTTTCTCCCAATCACATTTCTCTCTTTCCTGCAAATACATTTTCAGCTCTATTTTATGACACTCCCAGGATGTTATAAGATTTTCTACATCATTATTGAGACTGTCAAGGTCCTTAAATACTCTTTTAGCCATCCTTTTCTTCAGCTGTTCCTCCATCACCTAGCATCTGTCCTCCAGGGCCCAATTATCTTATTCTTATCTTGTACCTATAGATTACATTCCACCACGAAATGATCAGAGATCAACTTTGGATGTGTCATCAACTGCTTTACCAGGTACTCTTATTCCCCAGAAATACAGAATCTGTCTAATCTAGACCAACTTTGATACCTTCCAGCGTAGAATGTGAATTTTCTGTCCTTTCCTCCCCCTAAATTTTTCCAGCCTAGTATTTTACTAGCTCTGTTAAACCACCTACCCTTACATGAAGTGTAGGATGGGCCACGCTAACATCTTGTGTACGAGTTACCAGGTTCCAATCTCCACCTCACAGTAACATTGCTTGATGAAATGCTGCATTCTCAATTACTGCTTGTAATTCATCTTTCTGTATCTTTCGCTGCATATACATATTCCCTAGGATAACTCTCCCTCCCGCCCACTTTCCCCTCAATAGTACATATCTTCCTCCTTTAGCTATAGTTGTATTCTCTATTTTTATCCATTGACCTGGTTGCATTAAGGTGATAACTCCCCTTCTCTACCTCAGCGTAGGAATCCTTTCCTCCCAGCTTCTTATAAAGGTTTCACTGTCATCTTTACTTAAGTGACTTTCTTGTAGAAACATTACATTGAACTGCCTTTGCCTTGGATACAGCAGTGCTTTCCATCTTTTAATATCATCGACCAGCCCATTTGTATTTCTTGGTAATAAACTTCTAGCTATAGCTTCTCTTTAATTTTCAGCCTTATTACCCTTTTATTATCCGAGGCCTTTCCAATAGTCCTAGACAAATGTTTATTCACTGCAGTTTTACTGCTTTTGTTCCAAAACAGAGGAACTTAATCAGAGACTATTGGTGCGGCATTTTTATTTTTATTTTAAGTTTACATACCACTCTGTTTTGTGGTTTATTTTAGTTGAGGCCTTTGTTAACCTGCATCTATTTATAATTATTTTATGGTCCATATTCATGCTTGAGAACTCTCTGTCTAGACTCTTTATAACCTTCATAGGTGTCGATTCCAGTTGCTACAAACTTAACAGTAAACTTGCTAAAACTTTGCTGACAAACTATTTTCAGCTCTATAGAAAAATACCCTTTAACTATATACATATCCTCCTCCCACTCTGTCTCTTTCATTCTTAGAAATGAGCATTCACTCTTGCAACATTGAGGTAGTACATCACCTCTTTGTGCACTAACTCCCATCTAGTTTTCATCTTTATTCTTACATTTCCCTATTCCATCCCCTTTAAATAATTTATTTTAGTCAGTCAGTTTCCTTCCCCTCCTAGGCATTCGTATTTCAGACTTGTGTCCATCCACACAGATGGTAAGCACATTTAGAACCTCTCCTAATTATTCTTGATCAAATGGTGTAAAGCATGCCTTTTTCCTCCTCTGAGTTGCATTTTCTTTCTGAAATCCCTAACCCGATGTAAACTCTCGAGTTTTTAACCATACTGCCCGTTAGTTCATTCTGCTTACCCCGACCTTACAGCTGACACATTGGGTGTGTCAGCTGACTTATGCTGCCCTTCAGGTGGATCAAATTAAATATACTGATTGCCTACTATCACAGTGTAAGCTTACATTGGCTAGCATATCTATATACTGTTTTCCCCTTTGTGTCATGTGGTATATACTTCACTCAACCCCTCCCCTATACTCTGACCTCATATTCCTTTTACATTTTCACATCACATTTTTTGAATCCTACCCTGTTATGTCATCCAGGTTTGCAAGATGACCATTATGTGATCCAGCTCGCCATAAGCTAGAACAGCCCTCCCAAGAAAACTGAAAATTTTACTTTTTCAACTTTACCTTCAATGTTGAACTCCACCTATTGTCCAGTTTAGCTGTTCTTTTTTAATACAAATGTCAATAAAGTGAAATATACTGCCGGATGAGCAACTACTCAAATTGTTTGTCCACTTTCTGACTTGTGCTTACTTGGCAGCACCATTTATCCATTTCTTCTTCTGTTTTGTCTATTTTTTGCAGCTGTTCTCATCCCTGGATCATCCAAGCTGTCTTTCTCATGAGTTGTTCAGTCAAGGTTTACAGTTTATATGCATTTACTTTTCCAATTGTAATTATTCATACCAGTCTTATTTTGTTTCATCATGTGTAGCTGATGTTTTCCTTATGAACACCTAAATAAAACTAAATTTAAGTTGAAGTGCAAGAATTCAGTGCAGAATATGACATTCTCTAAGCACAAATAAGAGAGTAAATAGACCAAAGGCCACAATGCTCAACGATGGTATCAAATGCCCTGAAATGGAAAACAGCACTCATAACAGCAAGTCCCTAACAAGATCTGTGAATGTTTTTAGGGGGTAACAAATAGCACATTTTTGGTTTTGGAGGGGATGACCATTTATTTTTTTACTTTTAAGCCAATTGCGAAGGGTGTAAAGGTCCCCTTGCAGTTGTGATTAAATGTGAGAGAGATTTGGGCTTGACCTGCAAACGACTATGTTATCTCCATAAAGGAGCGATGGAAGATGAGATCGGTCAAATGGGAGTTTGTTAAAAAAGTTGGTGAAAAAGGAAAGAGCAAGAATAGATTCCCGTGGGGTTGGGGTGTTGTCAGAGACAGAGGTTTCTATTTTTACTTGGAAAGATCTGTTTGAGGAAAGTCTTCAAACCATGGAACTGGGTCTAAACTGATACTCGATAAACAGATGATAATGGGTGGTCACTGAAATCAAAGGCCTTTGTAAGGTCAATTAAGGGTGTTCCTGTAAGGTTGGTTTTGTCTGTATTTAATAATATGTTAGGCCTGAAGCCATGTTGTTTGAGGGAGAACAGTCAGTATTTCTGGATGTGTTGAGTTAGTCTGTATACAATTTCTTTACAGCAGTTTATGTAGGCTGGGAAGAATGGATAGCAGTTAAAAGTGGGATGTGCTGTTGGGGTTGGTTTGTTCTGAAGAGGTTTGATTAGGGCATTATATTTTTAGAGAGGCAGAGACTGTAGATGTGAGTGAGTGGGACAGTGAGTTGTTCTCTGTAGTGATGAATAAACAAAAACTTTAGAATGTCTGATCAGGGGAAGGGGCGTCAGTGGGGAATGCAGCTGAGCTGTTATTAAGTTTACTTATTTCCTAGAACGGATTAAGTTTTCTGAGAAAAGAGGTTTATTTGGTTTTGTTACAGAAGGCTTTGTGCCTACAAATGGACTATTATGCCAGGTTGCACAGAGAAGTATAGTTAATTCAGTGATGGCATTTTGCTTCCATTTTTGGCAGGCCTCATCTCAGAGTTTGAGTAGCTGTTTGAACTTTGTGGACAGCTAGTCAATTTGTATGGGTTTACAAAACCTTTTAATGAGCGGGAAGAGATCCGTCTTGGAGGAGGAAAAGGGGATGGGTAAGAGTGCTGCTTTTAGTACTGAGGTCTTCGTTTAACAGTATTGCAGACCACTCATATGTGGACAGGTGAGATTTTAGTTTGGAAATGTTATTGCTGGACTGGGGCCTAAAGTGTTGTAAGATGGGGGGTAGGCAACAGCTTGGCTATTACTGGTAAATGCAACAGGGCCACTGGTTACTAAATAAGGGGAGGGGGTAGAATAGATGTGTTGGTTATGTCTGTAGGAATGTGAGTAATAATGACGCCTAGTGTGTAGTGCTTGGATGATATGAGGTTAGGACACGTGGGTTCAGAGAATACTTATGCGGTAGCAGGCCAAAGACAGCCAAGAATTCTGAAATGTCTGAGGATTTTGGATCACTACAGTTAAGGCTAGTGTTCTTTAGCATTGAGTGTAGAATGGCAGACTGAGAAACTTGAATCTGAAAAAGAAAGAAGGGGTGGATGATAAGCAGCTGCTAGAAGGGGTTTGTCCTCAGAGGAAGGAAATTTTGTGAGTGTCCAGTTTTGATACATCACCAGTGACGTTAGATTGAGTTAAGGTAGTGAGATTATGTTGATCTTTGAAAAAATAATTACAGCTACCACCTATTATTCTACATGGTCTGGGGTCATGGCTGTTTTTGTAGGAAGGAATCAGGTGCTGGAAACTAGGGAAGTCTTGTCTGAGCCACGATTAAGTCACTGCCGATATGTCTGGGTTGTGTGGAAATATGTAGACAGTAACTGGATTCAATTTGTTTTTGATACTGTGGGCATTAATCTGAGAACAGGTGATGGTGGACAGCAAGTGGTTGTGGGGCAGTAGAGTTGATGTAAGTTAATGTTACTTCTTAGAAGTCGGATGACTGATACAGGTTAGGTAAATGCCAGACTTAGGAAGGTTTTGTAACAAGCAGATTCGTTTCGTAGATGTGGTTATTATACAGAATGGAGATTGTGGTAAGCTTGGAGTAGGCAGGTTGATGTTAGTGCGGTTGTAAAAGTTACTGTGGTTGGGAATGTATAGCACAATTGACAAGGATGGAATCATGGATGAATCTGTGAGGTCTTGGAGGGGTATAGGCAATGGGTGTGCAATACCGGATTGGGGGGGGGGTTAGAGAGGGTGCAGAGAAGGATGGTCACATGTCCTAAAGTGAATATTTTGTTCACTGTAGTAGTGTGTATGGAGATGGTAGCAGATAATATGCAAAAGTTAACTTTTTTTACTGGCGTTGGGTTTAGCACAGTCATAGTTGAATTTGAGGGTAGTATACTGTGTATCCTTGAGTTAAATTGTGGTTTAGTTATTGTTGAAACAGTTATGTGTGTGTACCATGATAGTTTAAATCCTTCTTGTGTTAGGGGACAAAATACAGGCACACTTCTACATACACATTCACAGTACCTCACTGCCATAAACCAGTGAAGTGATTACAAAAAAAGGGACACTACATAATCACTGAAGTTGACAGCTCTTTGGCATTCAATATTCCACAATCAAAAACTGAGTACAGTTGGCAATATGAAGAGAATATTCTGTGGTAGTACAATAAACTCATATGTGCCATCTTGACAGCACTTCTATAATATAACTTGGTTTCAAAACAGCTGATGTAGGGAATTTAGAGATGCAAAGTAACATGTACTCAGAGGAATTTTAAATATACCGTGGCAAATTTCAAATAGTCACATGCTATGACTTATCCCCAAGTAAGGCTGCAGTATGTCAGAATATCCACTAATGCTTCACCATATTGATCAGTTTCTATTCTGTGATAACAAATGATCGATAACGTACTGTGTGTAGGATCAGAGGACTAGATTAAATTGACCAGAAGTGCCATGGCAGTTTAATTTCTTCAGCTTACTATCTCCTGACCAAAGCTAACATGTGCCCTTTACAGATCAGCTTGTTCCACAAACACATCTATTAAACTCCACATTCTTGCAAGACATGGCAAATGAGAGTTTGTACAGTTTCTGTTTCTGTCACTTGCAAGTACAAGACAAAGGCACTGTTTCCCAGCATTATACAGCCATATGACACCACAGCATATTCACTAGTGTACACTGTTATCAGTACAGTGCCGTATCCATTAGAAAGAACCAAGACCGAAATAATCCTGTCAGGTTTTAACAATAACAAATCTGCAAAGGCATTTTGAGAGTTACATCCCCCCTCCCACCCCAAGAAGATACACGTATGACCAAGAAAAGGGAAACCATACTGGATTTCAACCTGGTGGCCTGTGGCCACCAATGGAGTCAGTATTACAAAAGAGTACTGCCACATACATAAGCTGTACCACATTGCTGTAATTTTCTAGTGTAGTGGAATGAGTCCTGCAAATTCTAAGAAGAGGTGTTCAATGCATTTATGATGGTAATACAATTAGCGAACCACTTGAAAAGGGTACATTTCAATACTTTTCTTCCATGCTTGACTTGCCAAAGGAAATGAATAGCTGGTCATCTTTACAAAATGATTTAGTCCTATCCGCATAAAATGTATGATGGCTACGTACATCCACACTTTTAAGGCTATATTTACACAATTAGATTATATACTTTTTTCTTGAGTAATGAATTGCTTCACGTCAGACTGTATCAAATTCTGGTACACAGGAGATATTAATTCCAAGCATCGCCCTTTCCTTATAGGAGACTAAATAAGGTGGTGTGATAGAAAGGGCTTGTAACACAAAAATCCTGTTACTGAAGTAATGGTTACTAAACGCAGTCTCCAAAGACAACAATTTATGGCAGAGGCTGGAAGTTCAAAGGGCAGACAGAGATGAGCATTTATAGCATGTCAGATGCCCTACAAAGGGGTAGAAGCTCTAACTGAAGACCTGTGGTGGAACATACCTGAAAAAAGCATTATATACCTCACAAGGTTGACTAAAACATAAAGGAAAGAGAAATGCTTGACTTCCAAAATTGCTGCACACTGATCAACAGCTTGAGTTCAGGTCTCCCAGTGTGAAAACTAAAAATGAGAAACTGCAGCAAAAGATACGTCAATCTGAGCAAAATTCAGGTTGTTGTTCCTTCGGCTTTTCCCGGATAGGGGTCACCACAGCGGAACTCCTGTCTGCTAATGATTGGCAGTAGATTTTCACGGTGTCGAGGTGCCAGCTCAACGCCCAACCTTCAACGAAGGCACGCCCATTCACGCATGTGTTTCGAAAGCCACTCGACCACGGGGAGGACATGCAGACTCCACACAGAAGGCGCTCCATCAGAGAATCGAACGGGAGAACCTCTTGCTGTGAGGCGACAATGCTACCACTGCACCACCGCGGCTGTCCTAAGCAAAATTCAGGTACTGGCTAATAAATACACTGCCTGGATGACTGGGAAGAAGAAACTAAGAGCTTGAAAAAAAACACCCAGAATAGGTGAAGAGAAAATACTGACTGGGAAAATCTTGCAGCTGTTCAGCAAAAAGCAGTTCAAGCTTCAGCTTTGGTGCAAGATGCAGCTTTCGGTAATCTAGAGGGAAAAAATAAGTCAAATGTGCACAGAGCTGATTAAAATAAAAAAAAAATAAAAAAAACACTGAAGGAGTATAGCAACTCAAATAATAAAAGGCTGTAAAAACTGGAAAAAGCTTTAAATATATATTCATATGATCTGATAAAAGCTGAAATGAAGAAAAGGCTGGCTGAGTAGGAGACTGTTGAAGAAGAGATGTTTCAAAAAAATGTTATAATTAGGAGGACAGAGCACATACGAAAAATCTGAGATTTTCTTCTGTACCAGAGAAACTAGAAGGAAGGAACAGCCTGCATTCATTTTATGATGGCACAAATAAGCAAGTGGGCTGGTATTTCACACAAAGTACTAATATTTGAAAGGGTTCACCATGTATTTACTCCAAATATAGCCATAGGTGTGTACTAGGCTAATGGCCCTGGGGGCTTTACAAGCCTAGCCATAGGATTACAGTACCACTGTAGAATAGAGCCACTGGAGTTTTCTATTTCCCATCCACTCAACAAGATATCTCTTGAAGAGGGTCAGCGAGGTAGTCTGCTTGACATGTATGGGAAGTTTATGCCACAGCATGGGCAGTCTCTGGGTTATGAACCTGTTCCTCCAGTACGTTCTGTTGAGTGTGGTAATGAGGTTGAGGTCTCTGCAGGGTGTGATGCAGAGGGATTGGGATTTCTTTAGATGTAGCATTTCTAACAGAGCTGGGTCAGACATGGCTTTGTAAGTAGAGCAGAGATCGCCTCTAAGTAGGTGATAGGAGACCGAGAATAGTTGGGAGTTTTTTGAGTCTGTCCATATAAGACAAGTGCTTAAGGCCAAAGATCCTCTTTGTGAGGTACTTTTGCAGCGTCTCCAGTTGTTGCAGGGGTCTAGTGAGGTACATGCCAAATGGGGCATTGTACTCGATGGTTGGCCTAATGAGGGAAGAGTAGAGGGAGACAATGACCTCTTTCTTCCTGGATGCAAAACCCTTAGTAATGAGATGTGACACAGAAAAAATTTCTGACTACAGTGGCAATGTGGTGATCACAAAGAGGATCCTGTCAACCTGTGTTCCCAGATCTCTTATAATGCCTTCTTTGTTCAGTGGAATACCAACAACATGGTAATTCATGGGAACTGGATTTTTCCCAAAGGTGATGACAACACATTTTTTGGCATTCAGCTTAAGGCCATGGTTCTAACACCAGTTGTAGGTCTCAGTGACGCCATTCTGTAGGATGTCAACATCACTTGGGGAGTTAATACCTCCCAACTTGCAATAGTCTGTGGACTTTGTTTGCCAGAGTCCCTTCGTGTTGGCCTGGACTTCAGAGAAGTAGATACCAAACAGGAGAGGACACAGGACCGAACCCTGTGGGACACCACTCATGACTAGTCGGCAGTCTGACTTGGAGTCCGCTACTTTCACACTATGGGTTCTATCTGTGAGCCAATTTGCAACCCACCTAGTGATACAGGGGTTGATGCCTAGCTTAGTGAGTTTTTCTATTATTCCTGAGTGGGGAATGGTATCAAAGGCCTTGGGCCAGATCAAGGTAGGCTGTATGAACCATCTTGCCTTCAACCACTCAAAGAAGTCAACCAAGTTGAGCAGGCATGATCTACCCTTCACAAAACCAAACTGTGTGAGATCCAGAGTTTGGAGATTCCCTATATCCTTGGGGCAATAGTTCCCAGGCTCCGTAGTCACTCCTCCTTTGTGAACAGGGATGACTGTAGCAGTGCACCATTTGGTAGGAACAAAGCCTAAGGTGAGGCTGCAACAGGGCACACAGGTGAGGTTCATGTAGAACACAGCCAGGGATATTGTCAGGTCCCATAGATGTTGTATTCTTGGCCTTGGACAGTGCTGTTTTAACCTGTGCAGCAGTAATACTGGGTGCCTGGCAATCTACTGGTATTGTGATTGGTCCTTTGGGGTGAGGGGTAAAGTTGGCACAATCTGTTGGCCAGTATATTTTATTGGCAATCTCTGTTGGCTCGGTACAGGAGGTCCAACTGTAAAGAAACTCTGCATGTACGGCTACTGCCAGGTCCCAAAAGCCATGAAGAGCAAAGAACTAACAACGAGACCAGCAACATTAGTTAGCTTTCTTCAGTGTGAAACCATTCACACTGAGGAAGGCTAACTAATGTTATAGCTGAAACCGGTCTGTTTTTTTCACTCTTGTATGTGCTTTTGCACTTAAATAAAAGGAATGATTGCTGCCTGAAATGCTGGTCCCATTGTTAGTTCTTCGGTATAGGAGGTACCCTCACATGCAGTAGCTCAGAGCAAATCTGGGTATTGCCGTGGAGATTCTTTAACTATAGAAGGCCTTGTGGTTGTCTTTACTATCTGCTGCAATTGTGTTTTCATAGCTAGCTTTAGAGAATTTGATGAGGGTTCTCAACTTTTTGTTGAGGATGAAAAGGGAGTTTTTCCAGTCTTGAGACTTCACCTTATTCCACATCAGTTTCCTCTTTCTGTTTATGGCAAGGGACCACCAGATTGGCTTCCTTTTTTGGAGGAGAGAATCTTGGTTCTACTGGGTATGGCAAGATCCACGCATTTGTGTACATGTTCGTACAGTGCATTAGTGTAAGATTCGGCAGTCATGCAACTATTCTCCATTTGCATGGGTGCCATGAAGTTAGCCACCTCTGTTTTTAGGAGCCCAAAGTTAGCTTTGGAGAAGTTTTTCATGGTGGTTACCTTTGCAAGGGTGGGAGGGATGTGGATTTCCAAGGTGATTAGCTTGTGGTCAGATCTAACCAGGGAGGAGCTGACTATTGGTGTAGAGCAATGGTTGCCCATGTTAGTAATGACCAGTTCAAGGATGTTGCTACCTCTTAGTGGGGGTAAGAACGAGCTGGTCCAGGGCACTGGAATTAATGAACTCCAGGAAACTTTGG
This sequence comes from Protopterus annectens, assembly GCF_019279795.1. Classification (NCBI taxonomy): domain Eukaryota; kingdom Metazoa; phylum Chordata; order Ceratodontiformes; family Protopteridae; genus Protopterus; species Protopterus annectens. Next base: position 458,810,144 of record NC_056737.1, on the reverse strand, counting down.
GCAAGTGTACTGGTACATGAGTAGTTTTCCCATTTAATGGAGGGGTAGTTGAAGTCACCTGGTATGAGAATGTTAGGTTGGACCCTAATATTCTTCCAGGGTGCTTAGGAACGCAGAGTGTGAGTCTTGGACATGGTTGGGGACCTATAGTACGCTACGGCCTGAAATCGCCATCTTACCCAATGTTAGCTGCACCTGAAGTATCTCTGATGCGTTATGTTGGGCTACCATTCTGGAGGTGTGTGCATCCTTTATGAATATGGAAACACCACCACCTTTGGAGCTTCGGTCCAAAGGTGGTGGCGTTTCCATATTCATAAAGGAATAATGGAAAGAGTTATAGCCCATTAGTGTAGGGCTGCTTTCTGCTGCCTTGAACCACGTCTCTGTTACAGCACAAATGTCTATGTTCTCCATTTTAAGGAGTCCTTCAAGCGAGTGCATTTTGAGATTTAGGACTTCTAGCATTGAGCAGTGTGACCCTCAGATTGCATTTGTTTGTAGCGGTTACGTCTTTGGAACACCGCCTAAAAAGGCACTATAGGGGTGACAACAGCCTTGTCCAGTATCCGGAAGCCCAGGGGTGACAGATGCAGGCCATCTCTGGCAAAGCATCGAGGTCTATCAATCATGTAATCTCAGGCAGACAGATACTGGATCCCCTTAGAATGACACCAGAAACTTAGCCAATTGTTGAAATGAATAATTTTCTGCTTGTACTGTGGTATTCTGGGTGATGGTAAGATGCTGCTTAGGACTAGGGTCATACCCACCTGGGCTACATAATCCGAGAGCTCCTCCATGTCTTTTTTTCATGTAGTCCGGGGAGGTATGTCTCAGGTCATTCACATCCACATGTATAATGACCGAGTCATATTTGTACCTGTTGTTGAGGGACCCAAGTGTGTGCATTATGTGGCAGATCCTGGCAGCTGACTGTTACTTTCTCCTTGTTTAACCTAGTGAGTGGGGCATCAGTGTGCCTCACTATCGAGTCACCTATGACTAGTTTTGGGCATGCTGTTTTGCCTTGGGGGCTTTGGTTGCATGGCACACTGTTTAGGAGAGTTGTGCGTTTTGTGATTAGTGTTGTGTTGTGGTGGTCAGGTGCGTTTGTCTTGGAGGTCTCTGCTGTTTGGGTAGATTTTTATTGAGAGCCTCCGTGAAGGTGGGTGTGTGGTTTGCGTTTTTATGTGAAGGCAGTGCTGGTGTGTGTTCTGGAGGGCTATCTGCTCTATGTGGTGTGGTGCAAGTGTTGACCTTCTCCTCTTGACCAGCTATTCCGGTCTTGGCTGGAGAGTGCGTGGCTTCCAATTTGGATATACAAGTCCATCTCTCACAAGTCTGAGTGTTGGGAGGTAAGACAAAAGGGTTGTCTATGTACATGAGACAGTTGCTACATTGCCTCAGGATGCCCAAGTTCACCAGGTTAATAGGAGAAAGCACAAGGAACTGACCTTTAGACATGTCTGGAGGGGTGGCCATTAATAATAAGTACTGGATCTGTTTCCTTGAAAAACATTTAGTGCTGGAAGCACTTTTGTGTGCTACAGTTAATTGCTACAAAAAGTCTGGGAAAGTGCTAGACTAATAAGCTAGTAAAAGTGCAGGAGAGGAGAGAACTAGTAGATTTAATGGAAAAACTGAAAAGCAGACTTTGGCACCATGAGAATGCAGCAAAGACCTTTACTAGTAAAGGTGCAAACCTACCTGCAGAAAGAGCTGATCCTGACAAAACTGTGGCTAAAGGGTAAATTATTAAAAGTTTGAGACAGTGGAGTGTTTGTGAAAATTATCATTCACTGTGCACCAGACAGAAGAGAAGCAAATTTATTCCAGTAATCAGGGAATGCTGAGAGGCAGGTGGGAGATTCAAGCTGCTGCATTCAGCTGTCGTCAGAATATCTTTCTTGCAGGATCAGTCATTTTTTGATGTAGAACTGACAAAGGAAGAAAATCAAAAGTTTGTCCAATAAAAAAAGAGCCATCAAGCAGAAGGGGACTCTGCTTCTCATTCTTCTGATAATAAAGCACATGGAGAGACTTTGCCAGTGGAATCTTTTCCACTATTCCACAGGAAAAACCTTGAGAGAGAGAAAAGCACAGGAGTTGACTAGAAGAATTTGGGGGGGGGGGGTGCTATTGAATTGAACCAGAACCTAGGTTTGAGAGATGGAGATAAACAGGAAGAAGACCATCAACATGGAAATTAGTAAATAAATGTGACACTGCAAAACATCAATCACATTTATGAAATACGGCTGTATAAGAATAAGTGAAAAGAGTGGACTTTTGTTGACTTTGTTAAATTTGGCTGGAACTGAAAGGCACTTGCCTCACAAAGTCATTACTGTTTGGAAGGACTCTGAAGTGAGGTGAGGAGAAAAAAAAAAAGGATAACTATATGTAAAACGTTTTTTTTAGTATTTATATGACACTTTTCACAATATAAAATTGCATATCTTATGGAAGAGTATTTTTAGTTGTTCTTGTATGTGATAAAAAAGTAAACAGATGCTTTTCTTCTTTTTTTGTCTTCTCTTTCTTTCTTTCTTGGTATTAAGAAATATAGGCATTACAGTGAAAAACAGAAGAAATGCTGGACACAAGTACACTCAATATATACCTCTGACGAACCAACTGTTAAAAGTACACAAACCAAAGCAGCAGCAAATGGAGCAGATGATCCTGTAGCCAGCACACCAAAAGGACCAAAAAATCTTATTAAAAACGTAGTTTAATAATCCACAAAGTCACATACGTCTGAGTTTAGAGCTTTCTTTCCTTCTGGAACTTTATCAGAACTCATAATGTTAAAAACATTTGGTATTTAAATACAAATTTTAAAAAGTCACATGTTGCTTCCCTCCAATAAAATCATTTATATTCTAATTGCTTCAGTTTCAACACAGGGAGTATGGATATACTATCATTTAAACCTGGATGTTGCGTTGCATTTAGTAAAATTTGCCATTTCAGCTCTGCCATATAGTACAGTTTTGTACCTACCATAAATGTAGATGTCCGAACTGGATAGCATCTGCAGTCATAACAACTGGGTTGTCCTGTCGTCAGGCAGCCCTTCGGTCGGCCGGATTCCAAAGTCCGGGTCCGGCTTCGGCTGATGTCGCTCTTCACCCGACGTCATCTCTGCTGGTCTTCGGGTATAAAGGCATCAGCCGACGCCATTTTCCTCAGTGTTTCTTGCCCCAGATGCCAGTTGCCCTCTTGGAAGGCTAAATTTTGGGTAAATGCCAATGTTTCCCAAAGAGATAGAAGGCAAACACAAAAAATAAGCATGTATGTACATATATACAAACAAATACACCATAAGAGACTCCCCCCACCAGCTAGCTATTAGGAGGGTAAATACCCTAGGAGTACCACAGAGGGGAAGGAGGGAGGGTAATCCTGACTGCAGATGCTATCCAGTTCGGACATCTACATTTATGGTAGGTACAAAACTGTACTATGTCCTTCATGGATGCATCTGCAGTCATAACAACTGGGTAGAATACCATAGCCAACTAGGGGAGGAGGATGGAAGATTATGGTGTGGTTAGGATCCCTTGCAGTACAGCAGTGGCAAACCCTGCTCGGGATCTGGAATACAGAGGTAAATTATAATGCTTGGCAAATGTATGCACGGAGGTCCAAGTAGCCGCCTCAATAATGTCCTTGGTTGCCACTCCTCGTAAGAAGGCTGTGGTAGTAGCTGTTGCCCTTGTAGAATGAGGCCTTATGTTCTGTGGAATTGGTTTTCCATGGAAGGAGTAACAGAATCGTATGCAATTTCCTATCCATTTGGAGATTGTCTGTTTGGAAATTGCTTTTCCTTCCCTTCCTGTTGCATAGGCTACAAAAAGCTGGTCAGTTTTTCTGTTACTTTTGTTCTGTCCAGGTAGTAGCGTAGCTGTCTATGTACATCCAAGGTATGCAGCATTCTTTCCCTCTGTTTTGTGGGTTGGGAAGAAGGTAGGTAGGTGGATTGCCTGGTTTAAAGACACTCTGGATACCACCTTAGGCATAAATGTAGGATTAGTCCTCATGGACACTCTATCTTGGTGGAAGATTAGGAAGGGTTGTACTGCCATTAGGGCCTGAAGTTCAGAAACCCTCCTTGCTGAGGTTATTGCCAGTAGGAAAGCAGTTTTCCATGATAGATGCTGTAGGTCTGCTGTTGCTGCTGGTTCAAAAGGTGCGAGTGTCAACTTTTCTAGCACAAAGTTCAAATCCCAAGCTGGCAATGGTGGTTTCCTAGGAGGTTTTACATTCTTGATCCCTCTGAGGAACTGTCTGAGTAGAGGATGTGAAAAGACAGGTGGATCAAAGCTGTATTCTGCTGAAATAGCTGATGCATGTATCTTGATGGAGGAATAGGACAGGCCTGTATGTAGAAGCTCTGCCAAGTACTCCAGAATGTTAGCAATATCTATATTCGACACATCTTTTCCTCTTTCAGCACTCCAAATGACAAACCTTTTCCATTTTCCTGCATAGTTCCTTCTTGTTGAAGGTCTGCGGGCTTCAAGGATAATGTCTTTAACCCTTTAGGAGAGATCTGGAGTAGCTGCTGCTATGTGATGTTCCATGCAGTCAGTTGCAACGTTTTTAGGTTTGGATGCATGATGCTGTAGTTGTTCTGAGTTAACATCAAAGGCATCAGGGGTAGTGACCACATTTTGTCCCAAGACATGCTCCTCAGCAGTGGGTACCAGTGTTGTCTTGGCCAGTTCGGAGCCATCAGGATTATCCGTGGACGTTCCTCCTTGATTTTTAGTAATACCTTGTGTATCAAGGGAAGAGGTGGGAATGCATATGCTGTCAGACCCTTCCAGCTGAAGGAGAGCGAATCCACTTTCCATGCAAGTGGATGGAATGTCCTTGTGCAGAATTTTTTGAGCTGGTGATTGAGAGGGGAAGCGAATAAATCTATCTGTGGCATTCCCCATTTCTTTGAGATGGTCTTGAAGATGTCCGGGTGTAGCATCCATTTGTGAGCATCCGAGGTGGTTCTGCTTAACATGTCTGCTAGAGTATTCTCCTTTCCCGGTACAAATATTGCCTGTAACTGGATGTTGTAGCTGAGTGCCAGGTTCCAAAGGTCCAAAGACATTCTGCATAGGGGGTATGAATGAGTGCCTCCCTGTTTGTTGATGTACCACATGTCTGTCCTTATCATCAAATGGCCTTCTTTGAGAAATGGTCTGAATTTTTGAATTGCCAGTTTTACTGCCAGCATTTCTTTTAGGTTGATGTGCAGGTGAAGCTGGTCCTGCGTCCACAATCCTTGTATGCATTTGTCCAGCATGTGAGCCCCCCATCCTAGGTCTGAGGCGTCTATTGTGATGGTTTGGCTTGCTTGATAGTTGTGAAAGGGTAGGCCTGGGTTTGACTGGCATGCTTGAGCCCACCATAGGAACTCCTGTTTTAGGCATGGGATTAGTGGAATTTCTGCTTCTAGGCTGTGCCTGTGTTGGGACCATAAATTCTTTAGGTACCACTGTAGTTTTCTCATATGCAGTCTGGCATGTGGAACCAAGATTATGCATGATGCCATGAAGCCCAAGGCCTGCAGAACTTTTCTTGCTGTTAGCTTGTTCTGTTTTGTTAGTGCCAAGAAGTAAAGAGGTAGTTCTTTTGTTTTTCTGCAGTCAGGAATGCCATTTGTTTTACTGTGTCCAATTCCGCCCAAGAATGTCCTTGTTTGGGATGGTATCAGCCTTGACTTTTGTAAATTGACTGTGTATCCCAGTGCTTGTAGCAAGTAAATGACCCTTTGTAAATCTGTTGTCAGCTTGCTTTTGTTGTCCCCTTGTAGCAGGCAGTCGTCCAGGTATGGATAAATTTGGATTCCCTGTAGTCTGCAGTGGCGATTACTGATGCCAGGCATTTTGTGAATACTCTGGGCAGTAGATAAGCCAAAGGGCAATGCTGAGAATTGATAGTGCTCTGATCCTGCAAGAAATCTGAGGTATCTTCTGCAAATTGGTCGAATGGGGACGTGCAGGTATGCCTCCTTGAGATCTAGAGTTACCAGCCAACACTCCTTGCCCAGCATGGGAAGAAGCTGCTGTAGGGTCAGCATTTTGAATTTTGGGACAATGATGTATGTGTTTAAGGTGGACAGGTCGAGAATAGGTCTCCAACTTTTTCCTTTCTTGGAACTAGGAACAGTCTGGAGTAGAATCCTTTGCCTTGTTCTGTTATTGGTACTCTTTCCACAGCTCTCATCTTTGTTAATTGCATTATCTGCTGTAGAGCTTCTGTTTTTTGTTTTGGAGGCAGGTTTGGCATTCCTCTTTTGACTGGTAAAGTGTGGAAGTGGAACCGGTAACCTTGGTCTATGGTTTGCAAAATCCACTTGTCTTTTGTGATATAGTGCCAGTTCTTCGAAAATAAGGTTAATTTTCCGCCTAATGGTGCTGCTATTTGTTCCCTGGTAGGCGGAGTTAGAATCAAGTCACTGTGATTGTGTAGTTGTAGTGGTAGTGGCTGTGTCTTTGCCTCTGTTATTACCTTGCCACTGTCGTCCTCTGTAGGCACCCCCTCTGGGTTGATTTCTGCCTCTGGTGCGTCTATTCCTGCCCCTTTGGGATCTTGTGGAGTCAGGAAAGGACCAATTTTTGGCAGGCCAGTTCCTGCTAAACCTTGGGGCTGAACCTGCAAGAAATCTTTAACCGTTTGTACAGATTTTGCCTTTTCTTCCATTTTCTTCATTACCTGCTGGGCAGGTGTACCAAACAAACTGGCCTTATCCATAGGAGCATCTAATAACTTAGCTTTAACATGATCCGGTAAGACCTGTTCCTTCAGCCATGCATGTCTTCTTATCACTGTGCCAGTCATGGCTGATCTAAATGAAGCCTCCAGTGCATCATAGCCACATTTTAAGGAATGGTTACTAACCTGTTGTATGTTATTTACCATTTCTAATACATATTTCTTATCTATCGAGTCATCAGAGGATAACTTTTTAGTTAACTGTTCAAGCATAAACTCTTGGTATTGTATCATGTGAAACTGACAGTTTAAAGCTCTAGCTGAGAGAGTAGCAGAGGTGTAAACTTTTTTGCCCCATCTGTCTAAAGACCTGGCTTCCCTTTCAGAAGGAATAGGATTTTTTGCTGAGGTCGAGGCTACTGCCTTAGGCCCCTGGGATATAGTTTCGGGGTCTGCAAGTGGGGCCTTGTATAGGTGATGATGAGTGTCTGGCACCCTGTAAAATCCGTCTGGTTTGGCCGGGGCTGGAGGTAAGGAATCTGGTGCAGTGCAGACATCATTAAATGCATCGTCCACAACAGGGAGGACAGGAGGTATAGCTAAGGGCCTGTGTTGTGGTAGGTGCAGAAAAGTCCTAAGTCTTTTTCTGGAATCTGAGAAATCCTGTTCCTGCCATTGGAATTGTTCTCGCATGGCATGTAAGGTTTCCCCAAAGGAGAATTCTTCTGGTGGAGAAGCAGCTGGAATGGATTCTTCAGCATCTGAGTCTTCATAATTGGAGAAAGGAGCCTCTGGCAGGTCTGTAATATCTGAGTCATCCGCAGAATCATCAGAGGACACAGGCTCGGGGGGCTCTGCTCTAGGTCTCTTTTCTGGGGGCTGAGAGGCCCTGTCAGGGTGAGATTGAGATCCCCTAATTAAGGATATTAAATCTTCTGCCAGTGTAAGCATTTGTGAACTAGAAGTGGGCCTGGTTGAGGGGGGTTTAACAGGCACTGATTTAGTAGATTTGGCTGCTTTAGCCCTGGCAAAAGCCTTAATAGACATGGCTGCAGGAGGCCTAGCAGCACCACGTGCTGGGGTAGAGACATCCAAAGGAATGGTGTCTGATAAGTCACTAGTAACCACTGTTGTAGGTAAAATTTCTGAGGCCGATTCAAGTAAAGTAGCAGGAACCTCAGTAGTAGTCATTGATTCTGCTGTACTTTGATCAGCTTTCTCGGTTTCGGCCGAAACCGAGACACTCGCGGTTTGCTTAACCATGGTTTCGGCCGAAACCGCGGACCGCGAGTGTCGGTCCTTTTCTTTGCGTTTTTTAACAATTTGGGTAGTCGGAGGATCCGACGGCATAATGTACGCAAAATCGGAGCTGAAAAACTGTTCAACAAACTCCGACCGACGCCTAAGCGTTCGTCGGTTGAAAGAAGCACAGGCCGAACAGGCTGCTACGTCGTGGTCTGGGCCTAAACAAGGCAAACAGTAAGAGTGGAAATCTTTATGAGGTATTTGTTTCCCACAAGTTAAACAGTTATTGACTTTTTCTGACATCGGCTGAGGCAAGAAAGAGTCCCCAACGGGGTACTTAGCTTTTAGAAGTCTTTGAAGTAGTACTCGGTAGTAGTAATCTCTGGATCTGACCGACCGTCACTTGCGAACAGCTTCTGCTTCGGGCGCCACGCGGCAAGAAAGACTGAGGAAAATGGCGTCGGCTGATGCCTTTATACCCGAAGACCAGCAGAGATGACGTCGGGTGAAGAGCGACATCAGCCAAAGCCGGACCCGGACTTTGGAATCCGGCCGACCGAAGGGCTGCCTGACGACAGGACAACCCAGTTGTTATGACTGCAGATGCATCCATGAAGGACATCCAGGTGCTCATCCACCACCCTCCCTTGAATATCCTTTACCAACTTTTCCACAACCATAAACTTAAAAAAATGAGTAGGGTTATCTTTAATTTGTCTATACAAAGCATTGCTCAGTTTACAATTCTTAATATCAGCACAATGCTTATATATATGTTCACGAAACCTTATCACAGTCTTACCTATGTAGAAACTTGTACATAATGTGCATTGTGCGAGGTAAACAACATTTTAGTCTCACAATTATATCTCCCTTTTACTAAATAAGTGACATTTGCTATTGTAAAATGATCACAAATCATAATAAAAGGACAGTGTGTGCAGGTTCCACACATTTTAGTCCCATTTATGGGTGTGTTGTAAAAACCAGTGACCCCTCCAGCCTCTAAATTTTGTTTCAAAAGACCTACCCTTCCTATATATGAAGGTAAGCTTACTACCTATTCTTTCAGTTAACTTATCAAGTACTTCAAGGTCACTTGCAAAAATACACCATTTTTTTTCTGTGATGCATTTTATGGCCTCCACTATCCAAACTGTAAGTGGAAATAAAACTTGTGCTATTATGCCTCTCTTCTCTGTTACTTACTACAATAACCTCACTCCCAGAACCCAATATGAGCAGACCCCCCCCCCCCCCATTTTGTCTTTTTCTGACTACTTCACCTCTTACTTCTTCCAGAAAACCATCTGGGTAACCTCTGTTTTTAAACATGGTTAAAACTTTTTCATATTCATACATGAAATGTTCCATGTTAGATACCATACGTGCCACTCTCACCAGCTGGCCTTTTACAACTGCTTTCTTTTGGTGCATTGGATGCCAGCTGGTGAAGTGCAACTAGGTATTAGAAAAAGCAGGCTTCCTATACATGTTAGACACAAATTGATTCTTAGTTCTGTCCTTAGATAATATATCCAAATAATGAATATATTCATTGTGAAAATGTAAAGTAAAGGACAAAAATTCAATAGTGGTGTCCAAATCAATAGTGTCATTCCATAAAAGAAAAATATTATCCAAAAATCTGGTGTATACCCCCCACGAATTTGCAAATGGGTTATTAAGGACAAACCTTTCCTCCCACTCAGCCATTACAAAATTAGCAAACAGGGGGGTACATGCTGCCCCCATTGCTATACCTGTGGCCTGTCCAGTTGTCCTTCAAAACAAATATAATTATGTTTGAGGACCAACTCCATCAAGTCAACCATGGCTGCCACTCTCCAATTGGTCATATTAAATATCTTGTTTAACTGATGTTCGAAGTACTCCAATCCTTCCCCATGGGGGATCATAGAAAACAGATTTTTCACATCAATAGTAACAAAAATGCTGTTAGGATTGAATGTTAATTCATTAATCTTACTCAGAAAATCCCATGAATCTCGGCATATTTGCTTAATATTGCCCAAACCAGTTTTTAAGTTCAAATCTAAAAATCTTGCTATAGCACTGGTTTTTGACCCCCCCCCCCCAACCACAATCGGTCTGAAGGGTGGACTGTTGATGTATTATTGGAATCCCAAACATTTGAGCTAACACTGGTTTCTCATTAAACATATATCTGTATTCCTTCTCTGATATCTGTCCTTCGGTGACCATATCAAGCAGTGCTCTACCAATTTTGGCATAAGCTACATTGATCTCACACTTGGACACATCCTCATATGTTTCAGTAACCAACAATTGATTCATTTTATTCAAATAATCAACCCTATCCATTATAACACCACCTCCCCCCTTGTCCGGTTTCATAACCCTGATGTTATGATCCTCACTAACATCCTTCAACAGTTGTCTCTCTTGTTTATTCAAATTGGAAAAATCATTTCCACATTTATTGTGCAACACATTCCCATATGTCTAACTCAAAAAACTTTTTAAACCGTTGAATTAAACCATGCAAAGGGGGGTTATAAATACTAGGCTTGTACAATACATTTCGATGTTGAACATTTCCAACCATAATTAAACTTAGATTCAGTTTTCGACAGTACAATTTTAAATCAATCACAGTCTGTACAATACTTGCTCTTTTTGCCGGTACAAAAGTTAATCCTTTTGACAATAAATTAGCATGATTTACATCTATGCTTTTTTGTGTGAATAGTTAAACAAATGAAAGTCACCTTTAACATTTGAGACTGTAGTATAGCGTAAACCGCAAACTTCAGAGTCAATGAAGGCATTAAAAAGTTAATTTACCTCCGATTCTGCTGATTGTAATATTTCGGCTTGGCTCCTTCCCTCCTGTATTGCTCTTCCTGGCCGTTCCTTCTCCCTGTTGGAAATCCTCTCCGACCTGCGAGGACCACCATTCTCTAAAGGGACCGCTTGGTACTCATTACGCTGGGTCGTTGCATTATTTCCGGTAGTTTGAGGCGGAGCTACTCTTCCTGCGTCGACTTGATTCCCTTGAACATTACCATGGTAACCTGCACACAGTGTCCTTTTATTATGATTTGTGATCATTTTACAATAGCAAATGTCACTTATTTAGTAAAAGGGAGATATAATTGTGAGACTAAAAATGTTGTTTACCTCGCACAATGCACATTATGTACAAGTTTCTACATAGGCAAGACTATGAGAAGGTTTCGTGAACGTATATATGAGCATTGTGCTGATATTAAGAATTGTAAACTTTGTAATGCTTTGTACAGACATATTAAAGATAACCCTACTCATTATTTTAAGTTTATGGTTGTGGAAAAGTTGGTAAAGGACATTCAAGGGAGGGTGGTGGATGAGCACCTGGATATGGCAGAGCTGAAATGGCAAATTTTACTAAATGCAACGCAACATCCAGGTTTAAATGATAGTATATCCATACTCCCTGTGTTGAAACTGAAGCAATTAGAATATAAATGATTTTATTGGAGGGAAGCAACATGTGACCTTTTAAAATTTTATTTAAATACCAAATGTTTTTACCATTATGAGTTCTGATGAAGTTCCAGAAAGAAAGAAAGTGCTAAACTCAGATGTATGTGACTTTGTGGATTATTACACTACATTTTTAACAAGATTTTTTGGTCCTTTTGGTGTGCTGGCTACAGGATCATCTGCTCCATTTGCTGCTGCTTTGGGTTGTGTAAAAGGATGCTTAAGTTAATAGGCTGTAATCTTGATTTGTTGAGATGCGTATAAAAGTACACAGATCATTTAGAGATGTGTTGTCTCTTACTTTAGAGCACGTGAATGCAGAATTAAGACCCTTGGCTCAATCTAATCACACATTTTACGTGAAAACAAGTAAGTATGAGGACAATGGACATAATAAAAAAGAATTCCTTTAGGAATAAATGTTTTAGCTTATCTTTCAGGCTGCAATAGAGGACTTAATTTATATTTTATTTCTCTTAGTTTTCTATGGAGGCAAGCTGATATTAGGGCAATAAAAGACAACACTGGTTTCCTCATGACTAAAATATTATGATTTCTGAAAGTATGTAAGTAGTTTTCACATCTGGAGAGGTGAAAAACGATAAAAAAGGAGCAGACACCAACAAGTGTAAGTAGAAATATAGGCAACAACATGCGTCTTAGCATTGATAACCTAAATTTCAGATTAAGTAGGGCTTTTGTTAGCAGTTGTCAGTTTGGCACAAATGTTCCTATTAGAAGGATTAAATGAGTCATTGTTTGAACATGTACATATTTGTGTGTGTTTGTAATACTTTAATAGGTTATGGGGTTTTTCTGGGGGTGTGTTTGGTTTCCTGTTTGAGGGCTTTTATTAAAACAAAAAGTATTGTAAAATATAACACTGGCTCCAATGTAAAAAAGGATTAGCCTGCCAAACATTAACGAGTACATGCATCTCAAAAGCTGGAACTGGACATTTAAAAAAAAAAAAAAAAAAAAAAGCTGACATATATAATGTGTGGGAATAATTACATCTCACCATAATGATTACTCTTTCCATATTATCTTGGAATGTTAATGACCTCACAGGTATAGACAAAAAAAGAAAGAATAATTATATTAAAAAATGCAGAGTGCATACAGCAATGCTGCAGGAGTCAACATTTGAAAAGAAGTGAGCATGTGAATTTGATAAAGGATTTCAGGATGGATATTTCAACAGAATATCAAGTAAAAAATAAGAGAGAAGTACTTAATATTAATTGCCAGAGGATCTCCAGTAGTGATAGAAGATGGAAAAAAAAAGGTAATGAAGGCAGATTTGTAGTAGTAAGGGGCTACTGGCATGTATTTATATTCTACCTAATACCGCTACTTTGGATTTTAAAAAAGATTGGGATAAATAATTAGCTTTCTGCAAGGAATATTACTTATAGGTGGGGACTGAAATTTGATTTGCAACAATAAGGATGTACCTGGGGGGGGCCTAGAAGAGAAAATAGAACAAGAGAGGGTAGATTTCTTAATACATTTCTAAAAAATATTTAGTAAGAAAGATGTGAATTCAGTAACAGTAACTCAGGCAGAATTTACATATTATTCCCCAAAGTACAATAACTGGGCTACACTTGATAGAAATTATATTTCAAAGGAACAAAATGAGAACTTTGACACATATCCAATAACTATTTCAGATCATGCGCCAATAATTGCCAAGATAAAAATGAAGGGCAATGAAGTAAAGATGAAACAGCACTTCCCCACTTATCTGTTAGAGAGAGAGGAATTGATAGTGGAAATTATTCAGGAGTTACTAGGGAAGACAGGAAGTACCCCAGAAGTTACAGCTACTGAGTGTGATAAAAATGGAAGTGGAGTTAAAATAAAATAGTAGAAATAAAGGAAAAAGAGATCTGGTTAACAAGTAATAAGAATTATTTAGAGGGCCTAGCAAAGGTTAAAGTATTACAAAAGAATGGAAATATCACAGAACAAGAGGAGGTGCAACTACAGAGTGCTAAAAAGAAAATAAGGGAGTACCTGGATAATACGCATGAGTTTAGAAAGACTGCTGTTGGGCAACTATTTCTGATAATAACTACAAAGCACAAAAACTTCTGGCACAATGACTTAAGCAACAGAAAGTAGAAAGGGTTGATGCCAAACTTAGGGAGCTTATAACAAAAATGATAACCAGAGATCTTGTAGAGGTATTAGAAATATTTCAGAAATGTTATTAAAATTTGTATAAAAGCAAAGAAGTGGGAAAATCAAGAAAAAACACAAATGGAAAGATTTATGGAAGATTTAAATATGTCAAGGTTACAGGCAAATGAAGCTACTCAACTAACAGTTAATACGGGAGGAGATGAGATAAAAATGGTGATGTATAATCAATCTGCAGGAAAGTCTACAGGAACAGATGGTATTCCAGTGGAAGTTTGTAAGCTAGCAGGGAAGAAACTGACAAAAATCTGGAAAGTTTTATTTAACAGTATTTTAAAAGGAGGGGAGGCACCAATATCCTGGGGAAAAACAGCTGTGGTGGCTGTAATAAGAGGGTAAAGACCCATCTGATTCAACTTCATATAGACCCTTCTCAATTCTAAACCTTGATGGCTAAAAGAATGGCAAAGGTGTTGCCAAAATTGATAGACATAGACCAATGTGGTTTTGTGGAGGGATGACAAACATTTGACAACATTAACAGAACAAGGGTGTAAACTTTGGCTCTAGATGATTGCCACTGTTGAAGAGACATCTTGACCCCATGTGTAAAAAATGGGAAAAGGGGTTGTGGATGGATGTATGTATGATCCAGAGGGAAGCAAAATGTAAGAAAACACCATTGTTACTGGTAGGTCTGGATGCAGAGAAAGCATTCGACAAAGTAAGCTAAAATTTTATGAATAGGGCAATGAAGCATTTGTATTTCCTGATAAAATAATAAGGTAAATTAGAAGAGTCTACATTACATTATCGTATGCTTACAAAAGCAAACGATAATTAAATCGACCCCTATGTAAGCAAAAGCTTACAACGTCGAAACCTCAGAACAGCGATTTTTTTCCAAGGTAAAAAAAAAATCGCTGTTCCAAAATAAACAAAACTTTAAAACTGTGGGGGGCTGTGCCCCCACCACCCTACTTAAATATACGAATTCTGAGATCACACTACAGTGCCGAAAATGGCAAAGTAATGAAAGCGGCCAAGTGGATTCTTTCCCAGGGAAAGAATTCGCTGAAAAGCCGCCTCACTGTTTTGCCTTTTCGTTCTTTTTGGTTCGATCAAGACGCATTCGACAAAATGCATCTGTGATAACGCGATAGGAACCCAATTAGAAGCATATATGAAGGATCGGACATAGAGGGTTCCTCTTTGATAAGCTGTGTCTGAACAGAAGAACCAGGCAGGTTGTCATCTTTCCACTTTGTTATTGCATTACATTTAGAATCACTAGCAAAGAAAAGAAGGGACTGAAAATTTCAAGGCTATAACTGGTACAGTGTTCAAGAAAAATTGGCATTATTTGCAGAGGATGTTATTTTGACCCTGATGGAACCAGAAAAGGACATCTCAGGGTTGTGGAACATTCTGAGACAGTTCCATTTTTTTTTTTCAGGATATAAAATTAATGAAGATAAAACAAAGACTATAGCTATAAATTATGTCTGCACAGGTGAATTAGTCCAGCAATACCCATATTTATGGGGACATGATAAAATGAAGTATCTAGTAGTATGGATTAAAAAGGATTCAGTTATGGCGCCTAAGGATATGTGGGAACAGACTAAAAATGTAATAAAAAAACTGAGAAACTGGAAGCACTTACCTATGGATATGGACAGTAGGATACAAGCAATAAAAATATTTTCAGTCCTTTTGGTTTTATAAACAGGTCAGGTATACTTTTAT
Organism: Protopterus annectens; assembly: GCF_019279795.1. Taxonomy (NCBI): domain Eukaryota; kingdom Metazoa; phylum Chordata; order Ceratodontiformes; family Protopteridae; genus Protopterus; species Protopterus annectens. The sequence goes on along the minus strand of NC_056737.1, from coordinate 458,794,769 downwards.
CAACAAGAGGAGAAGTTGTGGACAAGTAATTAATAAAGAGTTGAAGGATTTTACTTGGAAGAGGAAGAGGGCAAGAGTCAAGTGGGATAAGTTGATCCTAAATTTCCTTGTTCTTTTGGGAGGATTACTTGATTTGAAGGGATAATTCAGAGCTACACAGATAAGGCTCTGACACATAACAAGCAGAAAACTGCAATGGAAAGTAGAAAGGGATGGTGATGAAGCCGGGAGTAATTCAAGAAATAATGAAAGAATGGTATGTTGGACATAGATTCTTAAGGAGACTAACAGTCATACAGAATATGATATTCACAAAGTAGCAGAAAGTATACTAAGACAAGGGAATGCATAAAGGAGATTATGCCGATAGGGATGACTGCGATTGGGGGGTAGAGAAAATAGACAAGAGGGCGCTGGAATTTACAGGAGGAAGCTAGCAAAGTAACCAATGTACTGGGAACAAATAAATAAATTAAGAGAAGGAAAGATAATAGAATGGGACAAAAAGACATTTACACTGTAGGCTAGTGATTATTCTGACATCAGTCACTGATAAAAAAGGTAGAGGCAAAGAGAAAGAGAGACATGGGGGGATGCTAAATGACAAACCTGCACTGCTTGAGCTTTTAATTGAATATAGAATAGAAGCTGCTGTTAAAGGGATAATTAGTAGGGCATATAAAATATTGCATGACAGTTACATGAATCAATCAGAAGAGGTCAGAAAAGACTGGGAAGAGAGATTGAGCTAATTCACAAAGAAACAATGGAACAACATATGCATGGTGTGATGCCCATGCACTGGCCTAGCAATCAAGGAGCCTCAATCCTCACCAATAACACCAGTGAGGGGCGTCCATATAGGGAAAGGATAATAAATACACACAAAGTAAAGTACAATTTCCGTTAAGAGCACACAGAGATCACAGTCAGTCTGGGGCTGGTTTCTCCCTTTCTCTCCAGGTCCCCAATAAGACTCCCCATTGACACAGCTATAGGGTCCAGATCTCGGCCAAGTAGGCAAGCTAAAACCTACAGCACCCTCTCTGTCCAACTAATGCTTTGTGTCCCTGTCCAAACAGCTGACACACACACACACACTTTGAGATAAGAGTTGTATACAACCACACAGACACTCCTAGGGGAGGCTGGCACAGGTTCTCCAGCTGTACCCCCTTTTCTCAGACTATACGGTAGTACCACTTGCCACCACCCACTAATATTTATCAGCTACCAAAAGGCCTTTATAAAAGGGGTGTCCAATTATACTGTGCAATATTATTATCCAAATCGTAAGTGCAACTGAACAGTCAAGGCTTATCTGGAGTGACTTTGTACAGTATCACTATATTATATATATATATATATATATATATATATATATATATATATATATATATATATATATATATATATATATCTATATATATACACACACACATCACATACATATACATACATATATATATATATATATATATATATATATATATATAAACATATATATATATATATATATATATATATATATATGCAATGTACTCTAGAAATCAAATTATCTCTACACAAAACAGCCACAGTTGAAAGGTTTAAAAATATTTAATAATAAATAATAAAAATACAAGACAATACTTCTTACTATACAGTGCTAGTCAAGAGTTCAGAGATCACAGAGAAATACTTAAAATAATACAGTAGAAAAGTTCTGACATCAATACAGAAAAAAGACTAATCTAATCTTCCTATTTCGTAGCTATATCTAAGAGAAAACACAGTTCTAAAATAAACTTCCATATAGAGCAAGACAGTGCTGGTGAGTTGAATGTTCAAGAAAAATGCTAAATGCCCTGTGATTCTCTCTCTTTAAATTGATAACACAATGCCACTGATTCATTTCAGATTACATCATTTTTTCTGCTTCCCAAGCTAACAGAAACTCAGAGGTTAATAGCGCTTTTGATCTTGCAGCTGGTCAGGAAGCCAGAGCAGTAAAAGAAATTATTATACATGTAAATTCTAGCCATTAACTCTGGCCTCAAAACAATATGCAGAATGCCTCCCTCTTGACATCTCAGCTCAGAATTTTAGATCAAAGAATATCTCAATGCTTGACTTATCAGCTTTCTTACAGGAGAGTGCACAGTTACATTTTTGCAGTTCAACATCCAATGCAGTCTTTTCATGTTTAAAAGAACAGACCTGTAGCTTACATTAATATTTACAAATGACAGAATTATCTACAAAATTCTATCTAGCTAGGCTGGCAGCCTTCACCTATCTTCACACATCACCCCCCCTGGAGAACTCAAGCTAGTTTTTCAAGTGACCCTTGAGAAACATTGCTTGAGAGGGCTAGGTCTGAGTATACCTTACCCCATTCCCTGTCTTGAGAGCCCATCTGCGATGGCATTGCTAATCCCTCTGTAGGGCTGCACTGACATATCATATGCTTGCAACCCTAGGCTCCATCTTAGCAACTTGGCATTTTGCTGGCTGGCTCTGATTAACTATGTTAGGGGATTCTGATCTGTCACTACAATTAATTTTCTTCCATAAAGATAAGGTTGATGTTTCTGCAGTGCCCACACTATGGCTAGACATTCCTTTTCTACACCTGCATGGCATTCCTCCCTAGGTTGGAGCTTACGACTGAGATACCACTGGGTGCTCTTTTCTCTCTGAAGAAATCTGGCTAAGTACAGTCCCCACCCCATGGCTCAAAGCATTCACCTGCCCAACAAATTATTTGCTGTAATCTGGACTGGCTAACACAGGGGTAATCCCAAAGCTTCCTTAAGCTTCTGGAGTGCCTGCTCACAAGCTGTGGTCCACGCTACCTTATCTGGCCTGTTCCTTCTTGTCAGGTCTGTGAGGGGAGCAGCTACAGTACTCTAACTGGAGATGAACTTTCTGTAGTACCCTGCTGTCCCCAAGAATGCCCTCACCTGCTTTTTGGTAACAGGTGCAGGCCATGCCTGAATGGCTTCTACTTTGGCAGGTTCTGGCCTGATCTTACCACTCCCCACTCTATGTCCCAGGTAGGAGACCTCTGCCATACCCACCTGACATTTGCTGGGCTTAATGGTAAATCCTGTCCTCTGCAGTCTGCCCAGCACCTCCCTGACATGTTGAAGGTGCTCTTGCCAAGAATGGCTGCAGATGGCAATATCATCTAGATAAGCAAGGGCAAACACTCCTGCTAGGATGTGATCTACCAGCCTCTGGAAAGTCACTGGGGCATTTTTCATCCCAAAGGGCATCTTTGTGAACTCATACAAGCCAAAAGGAGTCACAAAGGCTAACTTCTCTCTAGCACGGAAGTCAAGGGCACCTACCAGTAACCCTTGGTAAGATCAATGGTTGTAAGATACTTAGCCTCACCCAGCTGCTCTAGGGCCTCATCTGTCCTAGGCATGGGGTAAGCATCTGACTCTGTGTGACTATTTAATTTCCTGTAGTCCGCACAGAACCTGGTACTGCCATCCTTCTTTGGCACTAGCACCACTGGGGAGGCCGAGGGACTGTTGGACTTGAATTATACCTAGTTCCAACATTTCCTGCATCTCCTCCCTCAGAGTCTGTTTGACTCTCTCATGCACCCTATAAGGGGCCTGCCTAATAGGCCTTTGGGGTCCTGTATCTGCCTGGTGCTGCACCAGGTGGGAGCACCCTGGTTTCCCAGTGAACATGTCCCTAAACTCCTGTAACACTGCTCGGATTTCTCAAACCTGGGTAGGAGATAGCGGTTAGGACATTGCTACCCCTTCCACGGAGGTGTCAGTCAGAGATCACCCTCAGACCCCTCTTGCAACCCACTGCAAATACTCCGCACAAGGTCCTCCCTATCATGGTAATGTTTCATCATGTTAACATGGTACAATTTGTGTCCCTGCCTAGCAGTTCTACCATGTAGTTAACATCACTTACCTTTCTTACCAACTTGTAGGGTCCCTCCCAAGCTGCTTGCAGCTTGTTGTGTCTGACAGGAATGAGAACCATTACCTGCTGCCCTACAGCATACTCTCTAGCTCAAGCATTCCTGTCATACCATACCTTTTTCTGTTGTTGGGCTTCTGCCAGGTTCTCCTGGGCCAAACCCATGAGTTCCCTGAGCCTTGTCCTGAGGTTTAGGACATATTCCACAACAGACTCCTTGTGAGATTCACACTCACCTTTCCACTCATCTCAAATTAAATCTAGAAGGTCCCTTCACCATATGCCCACACACCTTTCCACTCATCTCGAATTTAATCTAGAAGGTCCCTTCACCCTATGCCCACACAGCAACTCAATGAACCTTTCTGTAAGCAAACAGATGGGGTAAATATTTGTCCCACTCCCTCTTAAACTGGTCTGCAAATGCCCGTAGCATGGACTTGATTGTAGAGTTTAACCTCTCAACAAGACCATTAGTCAGGGGATGGTAGGGGGTGGTCTTCTGATGCTTCACTCCACAGTACTTCCACAGACAAGTGCAACAGCAGAGTGCAATGTTACATTTTTGCAGTTCAGCATCCAATGTAGTCTTTTTACATTTAAGAGAACAGGCCTAAGGCTTACATTAATATTTACAAATGACAGAATTATCTACAAAATTCTATCCAGCTAAGCTGGCAGCCTTCACCAATCTTCACACATGGCTCCTAAATATACAGCAAAGTCTAGAGGATTTAGGATCTTTGCCAGGAAGTGTTTGCATTGATACTTTTATACCCCAAGTGGACTCCAAAGAATTTTTCCTCAGGTAGATGTCAAACGCTGTGATGGGGAAGGAAGAAGTAACTGGGAGCGTATGTTTTGGGAGTGTAATGAGTTGAAACTACAAAAATTCCCTACAGAGTACCCAGTCAGGAATACTGGGTGAGCAAATGACTGTAACCAAGGAACCAATTTTTTTGAGCTGGGATACAGGATTTGAATTGCCCAGTAAGGCCTTTAAAATTTAATTGTGGTGGCTGCCAAAAAAAAAAAGCAATTACTAGAAAATGGAAATCAAATTCGGTTCTAAACCAGCTATACTTGAAGTAGTGAATATTGTAGCAGAGATAAAAGAACAGGAAGTGCTTTAGAAAAGGGTAGGAGTAAAGTTACCATATTTGCTTACATGATAAAGAGGACGAAAAAATATGTGCTGGTAGCTGCAGCACATACTTAGGGTTGAAGAGCAAAAAAAAAAAAAAAAAAAAAAAAAAAAAGTTCTTTAGTCTTCAATGCGGAACATTGCACTGCAGTTCCACATTAAAGACAAGTAGCTCCATGTTTGGCAATTTTTGATTGCCTCGTAGGGGCAATCAAAAACTCGCACAGCGGACCCTCTGTTCAATGCGGAACATCAAGCAGTTCCGCATTGAACAGAGCTCCGCTTTTTGATTGGCTCGTATACCGGTATACGAGCCAATCAAAAAAAAAAATAAAACAAAGCAGAGGAAAGACTCGGAAATAGGAACCCGGACAAATTGCAGAATTTTCAAAAAACGCCCAGACAGGAGCCCAAAAAAGAGGACATGTCTGGGGAAACCCGGACATATTGCAACCCTGGGTAGGAGTAAATAACATAGAAAAAATGGAAACTGTGGGAACAATACATGCAGAAAAATGTTTCAGAAGATGAATGAGGTATAAGAGATTGCAGGAATTGAATAATTTATATAATGTTGTTTAGATTATACATCATATATATTGTTACATATCTTATGTTTGAATATGTGAACTTGTTAATATGGTTTAATTACTTTTATATAAATTTAAGTTTGCCTCTGTCACACGCGATAATTCAATAAAGGTGTTTAAAAAAAGAAAGAGAAAAGCTTGAGAAGAGACTCCCTCATACAAAACAGATTGCCTCAAGATGGAGACAGTCTTGCAGATAAGGGAAAATACTTGACTCTTTGTAGGCCTTGATGAATGCAACTACTACTGACACGTACTTGGTGAACCCCCTTGGGGCTGAAGTTGAATAAAAGGGAAGCATAGAATGCTAGTAATGACTGGCTCCAAAAGGAAAGCAAAAAAACCTCCTGGACTATCATGAAGTACAGGCACAAGTACAGCTACACTCAGACACACTTCTACCCATGGTACTTCAAGCCCCTTCCGATAAGGAAAAAAAGGTGGACTGCACCATGACCATTCAAAAACTTCTTTTAGGAAAAAACATTTAGACACTTGAGATCTAAAATGGGACTAAGGTCCTTTTCTTTCTTTCCAGAACAAAATCAAATCTTGAATAATGTCCTCACCGTATGTGGTCTGGTGGGACCTTCCAGATGGCTCTTTTGTTGAGAGGCTTCAGTGCATTCTTTTACTGAAAACTGGTTTTGGAGAAGTGGAACATGTGGCAAGACAAGACATGGAAATCAGGGAAGGAACACAAATAGCAATTTGTAATCTCTAGAGTGACACAAATTGTATTATGGAGTCTCTGACTATTCATCTCCCTGAGAGAGAGAGTGAGAGAGAGTGAGAGAGAGTGAGAGAGAGTGAGAGAGAGTGAGAGAGAGTGAGAGAGTGAGAGAGAGTGAGAGAGAGAGAGAGAGAGAGAGAAGAGTTGGGCAGTCAGGCAAGCCATCAGGAGGACTACAGTCCATCCCTGGGCCGATTGTGGCCTCCTGGTGAGCACCAAGAACCCAAACTACTGACCTCATGACTTGATGTAAACCAGATGGAGGGATTTCACTCTTTCTAGCACCTTCCTTTTGTTGCTGCTGTAGCAAACTCTCTCTAAACCACATTCATCACTTGCATCTTCAGCTAGTATCAAAGATATATATATATATATTTTTGTTCATTGCCCTTGATTCTTCCCTTCCCTTATCTCTACCCACTCCTTTCACCCTGACAGACTTCTACATAACCAGCCTCATATTCTCTCCATTTCAAAAATCTGGCTTAAGCCCCACATAACAGATTCTGAACTAACTCCTCCCAACTACCACATGTTAAGGAATGACAGAAGACAAAAAAGGGGGGTGGTGTAGCACTCCTTTACTCAGCATCCCTCTTAGTCACCCCCTGTATACCAAACCCTTTCCCAAATTTGGCAAGGCAGAAATGATACCAGCCCTATTCCACCTAACCAAGCATAAATTCATATTTGTTTTCTCCCTCTATATTCCACCTGGAGACAATATCTCATCCCTTGAAGATATTCTCTCCTGGGTCTCCACTAACATTACTCATGAAACCTTAATCCTGGGGGAGATGAACATAAACTGGGCCACAATCCAATTTCCCGCTAACTCACTCAATATTAACTTATATAACTTTACGCAACTAATCAATTCCACTACCAGGCCTTCCAAAAACTCCATTACTGGAAGTGCAATAGACTGGATTCTAGTATCCCATCCTCACTATATCTCTGATAGTGGTATTCTCCCAGACGCACTAGCTGACCACTTCCCCACTTTTGCCCGCAGTCTCCCCTCTTCCATACAACTAACTCGCACCTATATTTCCACTTGCTGCCTAAAAAACTTCAATTCTGAAACCTTCTCAAATGCACTAAAAAGCACAAACTGGAACCCATTAAAAGACTCTTCCCCTAGATGATGCTCGCTCCTACTTGAAATCTACTTTCACAAACCTGCTCAACTCCTTTGCCCCTCTAAAAACAAAATGTACAAAAAGTAACCCTGTACCCTGGTTAACCAAAAACACCTTAGCTACTATGTGACTCCATGACAAAGCCTGGAGATGTTACCATAACAATAAAACCACCATCGCACTTCAATATAAAACACTACGAAATAAAGCCAAAAAACGTATTACCTCAGACCGCAAAGCATATTTCTCCACTCTCCAAACCAATCACACCAATCCCAAACTATTTTAGAAAGGAATCTCATCTCTCCTCAACCAAGAAAAAAAAAAACCCTTGCCCTAATCCAGATGCCAACTTAGCCACCCAATTTAACTCTTTCTTCACGAAGTCCATAAGCAAGCTATCATCATCCTTCAACACCTCTGCGACCCCTCCTCAGCCTGCACCCATCCCTTCCTACCCTAGCATCTCTTGCCCGCAACCTCCACCCTTCTCTATCAATCCCATCTCTATATCCAGCATAAAAAAACTTCCAATGCCCCAGATGAAATTCCCTCCTACTTCCTAAAAGTAGCCACAGAAGCCATTGCTCTCCCTTTCAGCATACTAATTAATTAATTGGTCCATCTCAGAAAGCCAGGCCCCCCAGCTCTGGAAGAAAGCCTTTATTATTCCTCTACATAAAGGAGGCAATAATAATGACATTCCAAACTTCCACCCTATTGCTATCTTATTTCCTATTTCTAAGCTTCTTGAAAAATGTATCCACAAACAACTCTTACCCTGTCTCATCAACAACCAACTTCTTATCCCCACACAGCATGGACTTAGACCTGGTCATAGCACCTCCACTGCCCTCCTTCTCCTTCCTTGAAACAATTAAAGCCCGCAATTCCGGCCATTTCATGTCCACCCTTCTCCTCCATCTCTCCAAGGTGTTTGACAATATTTCCCACAACCTGCTTCTTAATAAACTCTCCAAACTAAACCCATCCCCTTCCTGTACCAAGTGGTACTCCAGCTACCTCACAATCAGACAACAAGCAGTCAGATGGAATAAAGCCACTTCACACTTCCTTAATACTCCCACAGGTGTCCCCCAAGGTCCATTTTAGGTCCCCTACTATTCAACATATTCATTAACGACTTCTACCAAGCCATTCCAAACTCCAGCCTCATACCAAGCCATTCCAAACTCCAGCCTCATCCAATATGCCAACGATTCTACCATTATCTGCTCCCCCCTTCTATCCCCACTCTAAATACGCTTACCCAAAGCGCTTTCTCCCCTACTGAGCAGGGGGTGCTAGACAACCATCTGGCTTTTAATGCAACCGAAACTAAACGTGTGTTATTCACCGCCTCCAAAACCTCCTTCCTAGATAACACTCATTCATAATCACCAGCAAAAATAATACTCCCCTAGAAATAGTCTCTGGCACTAAACTACTAGGAGTACTCATAGATGATAAACTAAAATTCGACAAACATCTACAAGTTGTTGCGTCTTTCAGCTTTTCCCGGTTAGGGGTCGCCACAGTGGAACTCCGGTCCACTAATGATTGGTAGTTGATTTTTACGTGCCGAGTTACCAGCCCTGACGCACAACCTTCAACAAAGGTACGCCCATTCACGCATGTCTCCACGCAGAAGACTCTCTAGCTGAGAATCGAACCGGACAGCATCTTACTCTGAGGCGACAACGCTACCGCAGCACCACCACTGCGAATATAAAAAAAAAACTACAAAAAACTTGGTATGTTATACCACCATAATCATTATCTTTCTCCTTCTACCAGGCTCATACTAGCCAATACTTATCCCACAAAATCCCTCCTATATGGTGCATCTATCCTCACCAACCTGCAATCCTCACTCAAAACAAAACTCTCTTCTTGCTGTAACAAGATATCAAAATTTGCGGCAGGTCACAAAGCCATTTCTCACCATTATAATTCTCTTCACCAACTAAACTGGCTTGAGCTACCTAACCTCCTCACTTATACCAAACTCGTCCAAGCACATAAACTCATTTACAACCCCTCTCTTTGTCCCTCCCTAACCACTACCTTTGAAATGCATTAACCAGAATGACGTCTGAGATCTAATTCCCTAAAACGAATTAAATTGCACAAACCCACACGTTCAACTGGGAATCACCTAATGTCCTCACTTGCATGCCTCTGGAATTCTCTACCATCTCCTATCCGCATCACCAGCAATCTTTCCTCATTTAAAACCTTGCTGCACTCACACCTAACTTCACAATGGAAGTGCTCCTGCTCCCACCCTACCTAATCCTTCTAATACCACTTCCTACTCTCCTACAACTAAATGTACCATCACTGCCTCCTATAGTTCCACAGCTCTATTGAACTATTTGAACAACTACTTAACAGTTATTTTTTTTAAAGTGTTTAATGCTGTTTAATGAACTATACTGATGTATTCTATCATTGTTAACCTTTTCTTATCATATTTACTTTACATTCCTGTGAGATAATCTGATAATCTGTAATGTATATGTGCAATGTATACTACGTATTTGTATTTTTCTGGAGCTTTTCTCCCCATGACTCCATTGAAAATGGGCTCCTTGTGGATCAATGGACTATCCTGGCAAACAAACAAATAAACAAATATGCTCTGGTGGGTAGAATTTTATACCTGTAATAGCAAGGGTCTGGCCCTCCTCCTTCATAACTGTTAGATGCTCTCAGACTTCAGGTCTATATATGAAGGGGTTATCTAGAAAGACTGCTCTGGTATTTTCAGTGAACTGGGTTTATCAGTCAGTGGTACCGGTGTATACCAATGTAAGATCCTGCTGCTCTGACTGCATCTTCTGCTGCACTGCACACTACACGGAACACAAGGCTGCCTAGGCTGAAGGATGCAGTAGTCTGGGTCCGGATTTTGTCCTCTCAGTTGATCCTAAAGTACCCCTCCACCACACCTCACCTATTTCCCATGTCTCTTCCTAAATAATACCAAGAGGGGTAACTAGTTTAATGCTGTATGGATAGAATGATGGATACAAGCATACCATTTCTAAATATGTACATTACTCTGGACTCCTTGTCTAGTGGACAAACAGCTGTGATCTAGAAAATGGTAGCCTCATGGAGGGACTATGGATATAGTAGTATCTAGTTTGGGAGTCTCTGCCCAAACACTGCACTTCACTTGTGGATAGAAAGCATGGTCTATGTGACACTTTGTCTGGGTTCTTCTTCTTGGGAGGTAAAGCAGCAGACCCGTTGTAATCTATACTAGGGAGAATGAATGAGGTCAGACCCGCTCCATGCATCATGTGTGAATATTCCCCAGATTTAGGGTCATCAGGGGAAGGAGGAAGTGAGCTGTCCCTTTCCTCGTCATCAAGGTTGCCATAAGAGGTTTTAAAGGATGTTCTGGATGCCTGGTTTTGGCAAGAGCTTCATAGTCCATTAAAGTTCCTGGTGAGGACCCCCGCCCAAAGACCATTTGTGTAGAAAAGACCACCAGTGGCAGACTGGGAAACACAACATAAAAAAAAAAGTGATGCTGGTAATTGTGGGGAGTTGAATGAAATATTCTGCAGCCAGTGAGACAAAACTAGCAGTGGAGGTACTGGTACCAGTCAAACAAGCACTAGGGAAGAGTGTCTCATAAAAAATATAGAACTTGCTCTGGTGCCCTTATCCAGAGTGGTCAGGTGAGGTGCTGTTTTGATCTTCTGACCTCATACCTGCAAACAGTTGACAGATATGCGTTTCAGGCTTTAAAGCAATAGAAGTGGCATGAATGACTAAAGTAACAGGAGAAGGAGATAGCACCACAATAGTAAAATGGATTGTTATAGCATCCCCAAAGACTGACCAGCTTGACAATTAACTTGGGGCAAGTCTGCTCTTGATCCCTACAGGACATAGCAGAATCAGTCTCCTCTGTCTCAGAAACTGGAGTCATCATCTAAAATGAATCCCACTTCTTTATGAAGACAGCTTTCTTAAATTTCTTCTTAGAAGGTACAGGTTTAGCAGACTTTCTAATAGTCAAGCAGCTTTTGGTCACTCTCCCCTATTAGTATGTCCGAATGGCAGATACAGCTTGCAACAGCTTTTTCCCCTCCTTTCTGTTATTTTGTTAAATCTTATGGAAACAGTACCCTGAAAATTACTGTGACATTATCTAAATATTAACAGCAAAGGGTGTGCCCACAGGAGTGCAAAACAGCCCAAACACATGCACACTTTTTGAATAACTGAGGAGACATCTTAAGGACATGTTCTAGGCACAACTGCACAGAAGAAAAGAATGAAAATAAAATTTCTGAAGTGGCACAAAACTATTAAATCACAAGGTGGATATAGAAATGAAGATGACATATTAAGGTTGACATACTTGCAAAGTGAAACAGCACAACACTGCAAAACAGTATCCATTGAAATGGATGGGAACTTTAAATGGCCTTGGTTTGATGTTAGCACCAATTTCTATGGGCCAGTTGCTATTGAAGACTGCTTAAGAGTCCCAGTGACAGAACCAGTACTTTCCACCTCACATTTAGTAATAGCTCCAGCTCTCAAAACATTTGCTACTTTTGGACCACCAGGGACAGTGAGGAGTGATAAAGATCCACATTTTAACAGCCATCAATTTAAAAAATATGTGTGAATACCAAGGAATTACACACAGGAAGGCAACTCCACTTTTGCCAAGAGGCAATGGGCTAATGGAGTGCTTTAGCTAGCAAAACAATGAGAATGAACACATCCAAAGGTATTCCCTGGAAACAGCAAATACACAGTATGATAAAAATATAAGTATTCATTTGACTGTTGCATCTATACTACATAAATCTGCTGTTAAAACAAAAAATGTCAGAAGTAACACATCTTAGATAAACAGGCTAGACGGAGGGCAACACGACAGAGCATGCTGATGCAGGAAGAGCTAAGGATAACTTTTCAAAAAAGGAAAAACACTTGTCAGTATGAAGTGAGAACACACAAGGATTTCACTTTACTCAGCAGAGAACTCTTAACAAAAGTGAAATAAAAAGCCCAGTGATTGCTGTGACAAATGGCAAAAGGAAAGTTGTGCAAAATCTTACCATAACCATAGATGTCCTTTCTCTTCACTGCTGCAGTATTCTTCACTTGAGGGATACCTCTCTGCTAGGAGGTGATGCGATGTCGGCCTGTATACAAAAGTCTTTACTGTAGGGTACGTGGTACGTCATGTGTAGGCTGCAGTCGGACGTAGGCTATAAAAGGGATGTATGCACGTACCATCCACTGAACTGAATGCCTCAGGAGGGATGCCAGACTAAGGATTTGAGTGGTCAGAACATCCAAAGAAAAGTAAGAGTTCAGTGGAGAAGTCGGGAGGGACATAATACTGCAGCAGTGAAGAGAAGGACATCAATGGTTATAGAAAGATTTTACACAACTTTCCTATGTCCTTCTGTTCACTTGCTGCAGTATTCTTCACTTGAGAGAGAGTGCCAAAGTTCAAGAAGGAAGGGAGGAAGAAGGAGCAGAGGAGCACTCAATGAAGCCATGTAAAATGTCTTTAGCAAAACCGGTTCTGGATTTGGAAACAGCAACCAGTTTGTAGTGTTTGGTAAAGGTATGAATACTAGACCAAGAGGCTGCTTCAAGGATGGCACTGTTATCCAATCCTTTGAAGAATACCTTGGATGAACCCATAGCTCTGGTGGAATGGCCATTCACTGGTGAGGGAAGGTTCCACCCATGGAGCGTGTAGCAAAAGGGAGTAGTCTTCAATATCCAAGAAGAAACTTGGAGGCAGGCAGACCCAGATCCCCGGGATGAAAGTTAACGAAAAGTTGATCAGATTTCCTGAGTTTTAGTCTTATCCAGGTAAAATCTCAGTTGTCTATGAACATCCAAGGAGTGCAGGATATTCTCACTGTGGTTTTGTGGAGAAGGTGGGCAGCTGAATGGTTTAGTTAAGAAACAGCTCATTAACCACTTTAGGCATAAAGAAGAGGTTACTTCTGAAGGATACCCTGTTCTTATGGAAGACCAAGAAGGGGGAACAGCCACGAGGGCTTAAAGCTCTGACACCCTTCTAGCTGAAGTCAGGACCACTAGCAAAACCGTTTTCCAAGAGCAATGCTTAAGAGAGACTGAAGAAGTGGGCTCGGGGAGGGGGGGGGTCAATTTCTCTAGAACAAAAGTACAGTCCCAAGAAGGAGGGACAGGTTTCCTGGGAGGCCTAATGTGGAGGACGCCTTTAAGAAATTCTTTCACCTCAAACCTGGATGTTAGAGGGGGAGATAAAGGCAGGCAAGCTGAACTAGCTGACATGTCAGCTTTAACTGAACAGTAAGCCAAGCCAGCAGAGAGCAATTCACACAATCAGGACAGAACCACTGGGATTTCCACTGCCTGTGGGTCTTGGTTCTTAGGAAGACACCATAGTGAAAATAGTTTCCATTTGGAAATGTAAGATTTCCTAGTACTGGGTTTTCTGGCCTCCTGCAAAACCATGAGCATATCCTCCGCACTGAGCAATCACTGGAGCTAGACATTTTGTAAAAACTCCCAGGGCTGTAGAGGCCAAAAGGCAAGGCAGAGAATTGAAAATGCCAGAAACCCACAAAAAATGGAAATATTTTCTGTACCTGGGGTGAACTGGGATGTGGAGGTAAGCATCTTTTATGTCTAGACAGGCCACAAATCCCTGTGGGAGCAGCAGAGGGAAAAGGTTTTGGAGAATTAGCATTATGAAGGAGGGAACCTTTAAGAATGTGTTGAGGTGTGATAAGTCCAAGACTGGCCTCCAGGGACCATCCTTTCTGGATACTAAGAATATTCTCGAGTAAAATCCTTTCCCTCTGGTGGTACAGGGAACTTTTTGAATGGACTCCTGTTGCCACAACTCTGACAGGAGCTTTGGAAAGAGTCTATTTGGTCTTGGGAGAGGTTGGGGAATGCCCCTAAAGGTGGAGGTGGATCCTTTTTTGATTATGGAGAGGACCCAACTATCTTGGGTGATACTTTCCCAGGTCTTGAAAGCATTTGAGAGGCGAAGGGAGAGAGGAGGAAATGGGACGTTTGCGGGGTAGTCACAGACTCCCTGCTGTCAAGAAAGGGCTTTTTTGTTGGGAGGAAGCCTGAGGAGTCCTAGACCCTCTGTGGTCTCTTACCTCCTTTGGAAGCTTTACTGGAGTTGTGCCGAGAGCATCTGTGAACAAAGACAGGCTTTGAAGGGAAGTTCCTATGGAAACTATGAACAGGAGAGACTAGAATATGTTTCAACTCCTTAAGTTCTTTAGAATTTTCCTGCAGGGATTTAAAAAGTAAAGCAGCAGCTGGACCACACAAGGCTGTACTGTCCAGTGGGGTATCCGTTAATTTTGACTTGAAGTTGTGCCATAGTGGCTGAAGTCTAAGCCAGGAGAATCTTCTAAGGACTGACCTGGTTGCAGCTGCCCTAGCACAAACCTCAGCAGCATCATAGCTGCATTTGATGGAATGTCTTGCCATTGGGAAGAAGCTCCTAAGAGACAGAGGGACAAGTTTTTACCCTCAGAGTCCGGAAGGTCTGAAATAGCAGAAGATGCATGGGACAGCAGTTCTAAGGAGTATTTTGTCATATGTGTCCGATAATTGATGGCCCTGAAAGCCAAAGTGGCTGAAGTATAGGCCTTTTTCAGTAGTCTTTCAATGGTTCTACTCTCCTTGTCCAAAGGGAGTAAGGAAGTGGAAGGGAGCATTCCAGAAGGTTTATCAGTTGCAACAGAAATGACTGCTGGATCTGCAGCAGGGCATCTAAAGAGGAATTTAAAGTCCTCAGGATCTTTACAGAAGCGATCTGGCTTCTTGGGGGCTGCAGCCTGAGAATCTGGCATTTAGGAGGCATTATTAAAAGGCATCTAAAAAGGCTGGATGCATTGGTGGCACTGCAGAAGAGCTGGGTAGGTCAACTTGCAGGAGTTGGTAGTACCTTTTTTGGACATCAGAAATTTAGGAAGTATCCCACTTAAAATTATTCTCCTATTTTCAGGAGGGTTTCCCCAAATGAAATTTCTTCCATGGGGGATTCTGCACCCAGACTCCTCTTCAGGAGAGATATATTCCTGAGGAGAGGGAATTTATGTAGCATAGTCCATGGATTCTTCTTTGCCCAAAGAGAATTCATCAGAACAGTCACTGTCCCTAATCCTTTTCTGAGAAGGATGAGAGGCTGGAGTAGGGGTAGGCTGAGAGGAAGGCTACTTGAGTCCCATGAAGGCCTGAAACTGGCAGGCCTTCTCACAGAGCCCATCTGCAAGGGCCTCATTAGGAATACATGGATGCTTTGCCTTTTGTCTTTTCTTAGCAGGAGACACTATTTTATGCAACGTCAGAGGACCAGATAAAGGCCTGTATTCAAAGGTTTCAGGCTCGATGTCTTCGGTCGCTAAAGTGAGTGTTAACCCCCTAGGGCCCTCAATACATTTCAGCCTTGGTTCCCCCTCAATGTCCTGACTGGACGTCTGTTCCATCTCCAGAGACATGCTCGCGGCTGAAGTCAAGGCAACCTCAGAACTGGGCTTGGCCTGTGACTCCATTGCCAGAAGTCGGACATGCTTCCAGGCTGACAAACACCTTGGGGGATACATTAGATGGCAGAGGTGCAGCAGAAGGCACAGGCAAAAGATTTCTGGGCTTTGTGCTTCGATGGCTCAGTGTCAGACCTCAAAGTACTTTGGATGTGCTTAGTTAATAGTTTAAGCCAAATAGTTTTGGATGCAAAACCCTTAGTAATGAGATGTGCCACATAGGACTTTCTAACCACAGTGGCAATGTGGGGGTCAAAAGAGAGGTTGCTGTCAACCTGTGTTCTCAGATCTCTTATACCACCTTCTGTGTTCAGTGGACTACCATCGATGTGGTAATTCATGGGAACTGGGTTTTTCCCAAAGGGGATTATGACACATTGTTTTGGCACTGAGCTTAAGGCCATGGTTCTGACACCAGTCTTTGGTCTCAGTGAGGCCTTTCTGTAGGATAACATGCCTTGGGAAGTTAATAATGGCTCCCAACTTGCAATAGTCTGCGGGCTTTGTCAGATGGAGTCCCTTCATGTTGGCCTGGACTTCTGAGAAGAAGATACCAAACAGCAGAGGACCCAGGACCGATCCCTGTGGGACTCCACTTGTAACTGGTAGGCAGTCTGACTTGGAGTCAGCTACTTTCACACTGTGGGTTCTGTGAGCCAGTTTGCAACCCACCTAGTGATATAGGGGTTGATGCCTAGCTTCCTGAATGGGGAATGGTATCAAAGGCCTCGGCCAGATCAAAGTAGGCTGTATGAACCACCTTGTCTTCATCCACAGCTCTGGTGACGGACTCAAAGAAGTCGACCAAACTGAGCAGGCATGATCTACCCTTCACAAAACCAAACTGTGTGGGATCCAGAGTTTGGAGATTCCCTATATCCTTGCTTATTAGGTCCATGATGATGCGTTCCACAGCTTTGCATATCAGACTTGTCAGGCTAATGGGGCGATAGCTCCTAGGGTCTGTAGTCGCTCCTCCTTTGTGGAAAGGGATGACTGTAGCAATGGGCCATTCAGTAGGGACAAAGCCTGAGGCGAGGCTGTGAGGTGCCAGTTCACTCTGTAGTTCATGTAGAAAACAGCCAGGGATATTGTCAGTTCCCATAGAAGCTG
This sequence comes from Protopterus annectens, assembly GCF_019279795.1. Classification (NCBI taxonomy): domain Eukaryota; kingdom Metazoa; phylum Chordata; order Ceratodontiformes; family Protopteridae; genus Protopterus; species Protopterus annectens. The sequence continues at coordinate 458,777,553 of NC_056737.1, read as the reverse complement.
TATTCTTGGCCTTGGACAGTGTTATTTTAATCTGTGCAGCAGTAGTACTGGGTGCCTGGCAATCTACTGGTATTGTGATTGGTCCTTTTGGGGGAGGAGTAAAGCTGGCACTGAATCTGTCGGCCAGTATATTGGCAATATCTGTTGGCTCCATATAGGAGGTACCATTCTGCAGCAGCTCAGAGCAAATCTGGGTATTGCCTTGGAGATTCTTTGCATAACTATAGAAGTCCTTCTGGTTGTCTTTACTATCTGCTGCAATTCTGTTTTCATAGCTAGCTTTAGAGGATTTGATGAGGGATCTCAACTTTTTGTTGAGGCGGATAAGGGAGTTTTTTCAGTCTTCGGACTTCACCTTATTTCGCATCAGTTTCCTCCTTCTGTTGTAGAGTTTGTTTATGCCAGGGGACCACCAGATTGGCTTCCTTTTTTGGAGGAGAGCATCTTGGTTCTATTGGGTATGGCAAGATCCATGCATTTGTGTACATGCTCAGTGATACTTTTGCGAGATTAAATCAAGCCCCTACCTGATTTTGTGAGATTAGATCAAGCCCCTACCTGATCTTGCTGAATAAGAGTAGACTGGATATGGCGCTAGCAGTCTGTTATCCTCATAGTCATTGGGAGTTTGTAATTGGCTCACTGCACAAGCAACAGACAGACCCTGAAAACGACAAAGCAGAAAGTCAGTCCAGGAAGCTGATGTTCCTGAAATGAGCATGAAGGGAATTATGTGGCCATTTCCAAATGGCCAGTAACGGATACTGCTATTCTCTAACAAAAATCAGAACTTCCATCTAAAAGACAATTCTATAAAGATTTATTTGTTTTGGGTTGGGAGGGTGGCCTAATGGTTAAGGTGTTTGCCTTACCAACACAAGGTGCAGGGTTTGAACCTCACAAGGGATAATTGGCTAGGCTTAAAATGGCTCACAAGGGCAGTTAGCTTAGTACTAATCTATGAACCTACGGACCTATGGAAGTTGGAATAGTCAGCCCACAGTTGGCAGACAAATATCTTCCACTGCCATCATCCTCCTTTGCTGTTCCTAGCTGCAAAACATGCCCATCAAAAGACTGTCCTTCTCCACTGATGTATCCTGATGCCTGGAGGCTGGTAGACAGTGTCCAGCCATCAGCTGACAGAATATCCTACCTGCAGCCTGACTGCCAATGTACTTACTTTCTCCACTGTCACATTCAACCTTGTTCACCCATTACAATACAGGGCATGCGTTATCTTACATAAATCAGTCACCCCCTCCCTCTTTCCAGTACTTTCATCATATATCCTCCAGTGCTGGACCTCTTAACCTCAGCTTCACACCAGTTCTTGCCTTTTCCAAGCTACCTTCTAGTCTACTTTGTTCCCCTCTTTAGTCCTGCATTATCAACACTTCACATCTTCTCTTTAGGCACCCACCCTCGGCTCCAGTGTCTCTGTCTGTCTGTTCCTAATTAGTTGTATTATTTTTATTACTCACCCATTTCTTCTTTACCAACTGTTTTCTTCCTGCCTCCTCTTCTATTTCCTATTGTTTCCATCCACCTGTCCTCCCTTTACCACCCAACCCTTGCCTTTTACTGAATTCCTCAACTCCTCTATTCCCTCTCTCATCAGCTCCTTACTTCTCTACCCATTGTTTTGACTTTTTCCTGTTCCCATCCACCCCACCACTCTTTCTCTGGTTCTTACATGTACCACCCTTGGGGTCCATCCAGCACTGGACCCTTCCATCCATGTACTACTGCTGCATGACCCTGTTAAACACCTGCCCATACTGTCTGATTCTCTGATGGCCACTTCCTACTCTCATCTCATACACTACATTTCAGAGTTCTTCAGCTTCCCAATTCAACTTACCCATCTTCCCACATGCCACACAATCTGGCCCTCCCAGCAAGTCCATTAAAAACACTGCCAGCCCACACCTGAAAACACCTCATCGCCCTGCTCTTTCCGTCTTCTCCAGCCTCTGCTACCCATATCATAGGTTAGTAGCCTACCTCAATGACAGTGAAAAAGTGCTGGCGATGGTAGTTCTCCAGGGACCCAGTGGGTTTGACACTCAGTCTATCACTTTTTTGTATCCTTTCCTGTCTGTGGTTAATTAACTTACTGGAAATGTTATGTTTAACCTGCACTACAAGTGCTTTCTGTGCTTATTTGATGGATTAGGTCCTAAATGGACTTGCTTATGTGGTTCTGTTTGTCTGATACAGTTTTGCCTTCTCTGCTATTTATTTATTTTGTTTTTATTGACTGGGAAAGTCAGGTTGGGCATTAAAGAAAGAAACAAAAGTGCAGCTCTGGTACTGGAAGAAAACAGTAGCTAATAACAGCAAAACAACCAGTAAAGCAGCTACCAAACTGAAAACTTGTCAAACAATATGTTTAATACCAAAAGTAGGTTAAAAACATCCACAGTTTAGCACTTTTGTCTGTAACAGGATGGGCATTAAAAAAAATAAATAAAAATAAAAAAATTCAGCAGAGGCCCAGGCAGAAAAGCTCCACAATGAAATCACGTGTTACATAATGATAAATCATTTTTAGTCTGTTAAGACGCTTTCCTACTTTTACTGCGCTAATTTTTCATTTCAAGACAATGTATTTGTGCACAGTCATACAAAACTTTTAAATGCAGTGGTAGACTTTACAAATGTAAGTAAATAGTCTGAGCTAGTTAGTGTGGCGGAAAAGGGCTCAAGAGGGTATGCATATTTGTGGTCTAGCTGACCTATCTACATGCAGCGTCATTACCACTGGAATTCCTGACTGACTAGAAAAAGCTGGTTCCTGACAGCCCGTTCACCTCTTCATAGAACTCCCTACAAGCTGCACTCCTATCCCTCTTTTGTGCTGAACTAACATCCAATGGAATCTATTCCCAGAAACACAGTAGCAGTCTGATCTTTGTCAATCTATAGGGAATCTGGACTCATGTGCCTGCAAATTAAACTTAATTCACATAGCTACCCTCCACCAGGGTGATGTTACCAGGCTACTTTCTTCCCTAGCACAGGATTCACTCAAAAAATAGCCACGTGTGGCTTTTTGGCCTAAAATACCTTTATTTTTTTACCTTTCTGCCTTTCTTCTGTCTGAGCTTCCTCCGGACAGCATTCTCTCTGCAGTTCCCTGCTCAACTTTCTCTCAAAATGCTTAGGTGATTCAGTACAAATGAAATCTTGACACTACAGTAATGATACAGACATTCACAGTCCAGTAAAGCAGCATTCTACTCACAGAATACTGTCAAGTACATAAATAAGGAATTCTTCTTCTTCTTTCGGCTTTTCCCGGTTAGGGGTCACCACAGTGGATCACCTGTCCGCTCATGATTGGCAGTGGAGTTTTACTGTGTCGAGTTGGCAGCCCGGCGCCCAACCTTCCACAGAAGGCACACGCATGCATGCACTCACGCCTAGGGCCAATTTAGAGTGTGCAATCCACCTACAGCATGTTTTTGGGATGTGGGAGGAAACCGGAGCACCTGGAGGAAACCCACGCGACCACAGGGAGGACATGCAGACTACACAGAAGGCACCCCAACTGAGAAATGAACCAGATAACCTCTTGCTGTGAGGTGGCAACACTAACTGCTGCACCACCGTGGCTGCCCCAAGTACATAAATAAGGAATATTTCTAACAAATTCCATCAATATCAACGAATCTTTTTTCTTTCCTAGTCAGCCACAAGCTTTCAGGGTTCCACGAGGAGCTGTGGCGGAGGAGGAAGCAGTCTACAGTGATACCCCATGCGTTACTCTGCTGGGTAAGTCCATTACCACTGGTGAAACTGGCAGGCTCAGTGGATTACCACCAAAACAAGAGGGAAAGTAAATGAGCCGATTCTGCCATAATACTAGCCTCTCCACCTTGTGTATTCTTGTGCCTGCTTATGCAGTGAGGTCATTCTTGCCCAACCCCTTCCACCCACAAGTGCTCATGATACAGCAGCTTTCAGTCCATGACAGCTCAAACCATTATCATGCACCAGGGCATTCAACTTTCATTCTACCCAGAAAAGGGCAAGCAGCCACTGCCTCTTCGATCTTCCCGTCACAGCCTCTTTGATCTTCCCTCTCTCGGTCAGCTAATACATTACCCACAATGCTAGTCAAATCAGGATTATCTGGACTGTGATCTAAGATTCGCCCATCTAAGCCACAAAACCACCAATGTATCCTTTTAAACCCTCCAAACATTCTATCCATACCAAAAACTGCTATCATCCTTTTTATATCATCTCTTTTCTCCTACCTTACACCTTCCCCCAACCACGCTATCAACTTTCCTATTCCTCTTATTGCTACTTATTAAAAACTCAAAACTCTGGTGCTACTACTTTATGCCACCCATTTTTCCACCCCTTGTACATTAAGGAACACACACAAAAAAAAAAAAAACTTTTTTACTTGCCCATGCTGTGTGCAAACCTTTGCTGCTAGATAAGAAACTAGCTTACATTAATCCTGTTCAAAAATCCTCTTTATTTGCTCACCTAATAGAAATTTTACAACAAAACTGTTTCATCTCTTTCCAACTTTTCAATTAATTTTTTTTCTTTTCTCCCCATCTCCTTCATTATTTCCTCGTGTTAAACTAAGAAACATAGAACAATCTTCTTTATTTACCTTACTTAGCTACTGAACTAATGGATTACTGAATTTTCTTTTAATTATGTTACTATTATAATACAGTTATGCCTCACAGCAAGAGGTTCTCCGGTTTGATTCTCGGCTGGAGTGCCTTCTGTGCAGAGTCTGCATGTCCTCCCTGTGGTCGCGTGTGTTTCCTCCAGGTGCTCCGGTTTCCTCCCACATCCCAAAGACATGCTGTAGGTGGATTGGACACACTAAATTGGCCCTAGGCGTGAGTGCATGCGTGTGTGCGCCTTCTGTGGAAGGTTGGGCGCCGGGTTGGCAACTCAACACTGTAAAACTCCACTGCCAATCATAAGCGGACATGTAATCAGCTGTGGCGACCCCTAACTGGGAAAAGCCGAAAGGAGAAGAAGAAGATTTTTATAATACAGTTAACTATACAAGTGATTGTCTTTTGGCCGAGGTTATGGCGGAAAAAGGTCCTCAGCCAAGCACATTCATCAGACAACAAATGATAAATAACCGTTGTACTCATCATTGCAACTCACTGACTACTTTGGAAATGATAAATGACTCCGTCAGAAACAGACTTCAATCATTTAAAACGGTCAGACTGCACCTTTATGATCTTTATTGGGAAAGCACCATAAAGAGAAATAAATGCAATTAATGTTGTTGTGTCTTTCGGCTTTTCCCGGTTAGGGGTCACCACAGCGGAACTCTGGTCAGCTAATGATTGGCAGTAGATTTTTACGTGCCGAGTTGCCAGCCCTGATGCACAACCTTCAACGAAGGTACGGCCATTCATGCACGTCTCCACACAGAAGACGCTCTAGCTGAGAATCGAACAGGACAACGTCTTACTGTGAGGCAACAACGCTACCGCAGCACCACCACCGTAGTCCCAAATAAATGCAATTAATACTCACTGAAAATACAGCACTAATTTACAAACACTGTAATTACTCAAGTAAGAATTATGTTTTAAAAACATGACTATCATTCTTACAGAATATTCTACTCCTGTGAACAGCACTTTTGGAAAACAAAAAAGTTTAAAAAAAAAAGAAAACGGAGAAAGATAAAGCCAAGAAACCACATGTATTTGCAGTCAAACTGTCTGATCAATGAAAAGCAACTTTTGTTCACCTCTGCCAGTTTTAAATTATGGGAAAAGAAGTGTGTACAGTGTGCAAAATTTTATAACAGCTACAAGTACGTAAAGTATTTGCACATTTCTAAATCTGGAACATGGTATGAAGGCTGATGGGACCAAATACTTACAAGTTATTTCCCAGTACTGTTGTCTTCCTTGCACCCAAATAAGCCATCAAGCTTGGATCAGAGTACTCATCCCCCACCATCGTTGGTCCAGTTTCCTAAACAAAATAGTTTTAATAAATTAAGTTTAACAGCTACATTACAAGCTAATTTCAGAAAGACCGCACAGCACATGACTCTCCATACATTTCATAACTTATTTACTTAAGTTTAACATTTAAATCTGTTTATTAAATTATCTCCTTCCCTTCTCAGAGTCTAGACAACCTATTAATTCAATGGCCCCACCAAGGTAATTAATGAATGCAAGTACATGCCTGTCCACTGCTGACTCATGCTCCACAAAGCCAACCCTGCTCTTGTAAGTCAGAAAAATGCACAAACTTTGAATGTGTCAATGTATAACAAATACCCTAAAGTACTGACATGCGTCTGGTTATCATGAGAAGTAGTAGTGGAGGACAGACAGGCCTGGTATGCTAAAGTACTCCAGAAGATGAAAAGTTGAAATGGACTAAACAACCACCACCTCCAGATGACGAAAAGTTGAAATGGACTAAGCAACCACCACCTCCAGATGATGAAAAGTTGAAATGGACTCAACAGTAACAATATAATTTGGTAATTTTTGACAAGTAGTAACTGAAAAATGTTATAGATAGTCCTCTGCTGCACAATTAATACACAAGTCATGCAAAACTACTAGCAAACAAAGCAAAACGTGGTTACAAAAGTAAATGTTTTACAGGAAATGATAAAATGCATTAACAGTGAAACGAATTAGTGCGTACATCATTTATACAAACTAAGCTTGCAACAAACACTACCAGTATGACAAAATGAGATTAAAAACCTTCAAAAAAGGTTTCATTTTAGGGTTGGGGGGGAGAATGGGCACACACGGACAAGAATAAGTGTGACAAACAGGAAACGAACACTGACAGCAGAAGCAAGCACAGTACAGAGAAAGTTATATTCACTGGCTAAAAGGACAGGAAGGCATGCAAATATCAAAGCAGATGCTCTTGAAGCAGGCAAACAGTATAAAAAACATTCAAAACGTTGTATAAAGTCTCCTTCATGCTTGGAGAAATGTTTTTTTCTTTTGTTCTTTTTACATATTTTATTAATCAAATGGGCGGATTGGTTGAAGGACCCTTTTCGGACCAAACCAAAGCCAAACAGCAGTGATACTTTACAGAGAATGGCATACAAAGTTAAAGTACACAGCAAATGTATGACTTGTTTATAAAGTACACAGCAAATGTATGACTTGTGTATTAAGTTAAACTAACAGTATACAACATTTAGTTATATTATGTTGCAAACAGGATTTCTCCTTTGAGTTAAATATATCAGGTAGATAGTTTTAGTCAAGTCTGCATTTTCAATCACAGCCTACATATAGTTATAAAAACATTATTATCAGAGTCAAATTTTATTACAAAAAGGAATTAAAAGACAGGCAATGCTACAAAGTCAGAATTCATTATAATGACAGAGGAGATACAATGTCCCCACAGCTGACCAAGTGCAGACTTTCAAAGACTGAAAGGACTTGTGACACGAAAGGATGTAAAAAATGGATGGAGAGGCAGTAACACATGGCAGAAGAGAAACATGACTGTATTCATTCTTGCTGTGCTGTAATGTAAACACACAGTAGCACTGAACTGTACTTAACAGAAAATCTGAAAAACAAACTGTGGGATTCTAAATGTAATAATTAATTCTATTCTATTTATTAACTTCAGTTTGATAACCAGTTAAGTGGACTGATCAACAGACCCTTTTCAAACACAACCCAGACACTATGGTTCAAGACAAAAACAGAAAATTATACATACACTAAAGAATACACAGAGTTATATATAGTGAAGTACAATTAGAAATTCAAGTGATATTATTATTTATAGTATGCACAATTAAGATAGGCATTCAACCAGTGGTCATTTATTAAAAGTATGTCATCTATATAACCAGTGGTCATTTATTAAAAGTATGTCATCTATACAAGAAGGTTCTGACTACAGTGTGAGCTGCAAGAACTAGCCATTGTCACAGAAGCAAGAGTATTTGTTCTCCTTAAGCAGTTCTTTTTAGTTTGTTTCTAAATAAAAGTTGTGTCCCTTACTACCTCACTTCTGCAGGTAGCCGATTCTAAACAGCTAGTCCTAACCTCGAGAAAGCTTTTTCTCCTATGCAGGTTAAATGAGGTCTACAGAAGGTAATGCATTCTTCTTGGCTATCTCTAATTCAGTAGTTAGGCTGCTTGATTTATTTTGTTTTCAGGGCAGGGTAGGCGACAGTGTTCCATTTTAACACCTCGTAGATTTGACATCTAGCTCTGTCATTTACAGGTACACCTATGCAGAAGTTAGCAATGATGAGTTTGGCATTCTACAAGAAAAACAAAATCGGCAGATTTTATTTTATTTATTTTGACATTTGTTGACCGGGTTAGTCTGACAAGGCAACAGCCCTTTTTCAGCAGAGGCCTGAGGAGAAAGCTTCAGATATACAAGTAAAAAAAAGGTACATAAGTGAAATACTATGACCTAATAAAAACATAAAATAAAAGTAATTTCATACAAATTACAGACAAGAATTTAAGAAATACACTTAGGGTAAACTAACATTTATGCAAAGCAAGCCTATTGCTAGGAGTTAAGAGCAGAATTTAAATAGATGAAGGTAACAGAGAATGTGTTTGGAGGTAAAAGCTGGTAGAAATGTAGTATATCCTTGAGGGTAAGGCGAGATTAGGTGTACAAGAGGGGATTTTATTTATAGCAGTTTGTATTGGAATGTAAAGTTACAAGAGGGAGCCCATATCTGATTTTAGGGATAAGTACATTTTTAGCTAAAGTACTACAAGATGTAGGAGTAAGAAGGTGTGAGATTCTTTACCACAGTACAAGTTGTGCTGCCTAAGTACCACTACGATTGTCATGCGACTAATAATACTGTCAGTACGTTTGGTCAATGAAAGAGTAGGGTCCAAGGCAATCCCCAAGTATTTCTGCTCTGATTCTAATGGTAGTGGGTTCCCATCTGTAATAAGTAAATTTGGGGATTTAGGGAGCTAAATATCATGATGTTATACTCGGAGAAGGATTAGGATTAGGAGCATACTTTTATCTGTCCAGTGGCATAAACCTGTCAAGCTAGACTATAGCTTCTGTCAAAGGGTCAAAGTGTTATTATAAGATTCAAGCAGTATATCATCATCTGCATAAAAGGACCAAGTTGAGTTGGGGAGGGGGGTCTGTATTAGTTTGCAGAAAGCTTTTTTTCAGTGAACACCTTTCCATGAACCCCTATTCAGCAAAATTCACTTCCGCGATTTGCAGAATTTACTAAGGGCAAGGAAGTAGCTGACCAACTACACAACTTTGACTTTTCCTCACTGTAGTGTGCTCTGAATTTGTATATATAGTTAGGGGGTGGGGGCAAAGCCCCCCCACTAGGGTGGGCTTGATTTTGTTAGTTATGGGTTCCGTTATGCTGTCGGCAATTGTTTCCTTGCCCTTGGTAAATTCTGTGAATTGCAAACGTGAATTTTGCTGAATAGGGGTCAGAGGAATTGTTTGCTGAAAAAAAAAAAAAACTTTTGGCAACTAATATAGACCCAAGTTGGGGCAGGTCAGTGAATATATCACTGATGAATATGGGAAATAACAGTGATCCAAGGATGGATCCTTATGGGACTCCTACGGTAACAGTGCCTACAGAGGAAAGGCAGGTTTCCTAGATGCACTTGGAAAGCTCTGTTTTGGAGGTAACTTTCAAACCAAATAATCCATGTATATGTGTGTGTATATATATATATATATATATATATATATATATATATATATATATATATATATATCTTACATCAATTATTCCAAAATATGGGTAGTGTAAAAGGAGTATACTACATCTGATGGAGGTATCTGCAACTCTCTGGTTCCCACGAACCAGATGAGATCTCAGCTTTCTGGGTAATGTAATTACCAAAACAGTTAAAATTAACAATTTGGCAAAAAAAAAATTATATATATATATATATATATATATATCATTTTTTTCCCCCGCCAAACAGTTAATTTAACAGTTTGAATATTACATCACCAATTTACAATTGCTCACCTATATTACTCCAGCATTATTAGAGCTGGAGCCCAGAATGACATAACTGCCCCTGACTTCCTATGAATATTAATGTCATAAACATGGCTTACTGCATTTAGTCTTCCACATTTGGGACCAATATTTAAAACTTAATATTTTATTAAGGGTTCAAAACGCACTTTTGTTTTCATACAAAAAAGTGTTCGCAAGCATAAAAGATGCATGTAAAAACTTTTTCGTTTATTAGGTGGGAAACTTCCTTTTTTTCTTTTAAACATTATCTTTAAAAATTTGGGGTTCATGAACAGCCACACAGACAAAACTCTTAACATTGGATCCATGAACAGAGCTCTGCCAAGAAAAGGTAGGACTAAGTTTGCTGGTATTAGATCACCCAGTGGAAACATTTACCAGGCTGCTAACATTACCCTAAACCCACATAATGCACTACTCTTAACACAGCTCTCCAGTCTGGACCAAGCAAAAGAAATTAATGAAGCAGAAGGCAGAGAAATGGGAGGTGGGATACCTCCATGTAATGCTCTCCCAACAGAACCGATTTTGCAAACAGTACCAGTAGCTTTTGTATCTGACTTCAGAGAGCTCCAGATGCAGGAACAGTTAGGAGAGAGTCCCCAGCTCAACTGCCCCTGTGGCTGCTATTAAGGAACATTCCCTTAACTGTGGCCACAAATGAACTGGGTAATATAAGTCAGTAGCAGTGCAAATGCCCCAGTTACAGATTTTTTTTTTCACTCTGTAAAGGCTGTATGCTGAGGCGCTAACAGGTCTGTGAGTTTTATTAATAGACGTTTTTGGCAAACGTTCTGGTGTTTTGTGACAAATTAACTATCTGGGATTATCTGGCTTTTCTGGTTCTTTTTATCAATTTGTATTTGGACTGTGGTACTACAGAAAAAAAAAAACTACAGAGATTTGAGATGCATGCCTAGGCTTAAAAAAGGCCCTTGTGGTAATTAGCCTAATAAACACCTATGAACCTAAGGAGGCTGTGGCTGTACAGACAACTCTTTTAGGAACGTGCTTTAAGGCATCCTGAAACTGATTAGTCACAGCAAAAAAAAAAAAAAAAAAAATGCAACTTAAAAACTTATTTGGCGAGACAGTGTTTAGAAACCTTCTGCTTTTCAGTCTCTTAGCAAAAAATAGAGTTAATCATCCTTCCTTTTAGCTTTAGTTCTATTTAAAAGAAAAAAAATGAGCTGTCTGGGTGCATTCATGCAGTAAATATTCTCTAATCAATTACACTCCTAACAAAAGAAAACAAAGAAATAAACAACTGCTTTAAACTGGTTTCCATAGCTATTTATGAATGAGAAGGTAATAAAAAAGGCTTCTAGCTTATAGTTGCACCAGGCTGAAATAAGTCATTAAAACAAAATTTTATATATGATTAAAAAAATAATAATTCTGCAAAATCTACAGGTTTAGTGGGAGGAAGGGTAAGTTTCTCCAGCACAAAATACTGCAAGTGGGAAATTAATCCCTTTGTTGAATCTGCCATTCGACAATTTTAGCTGTCGCTATTACAAGATCGAGCTTTAGTTATTCGATTAACTAAAGCTTCGATGTTGTAATATAGATGCTTTTCATCTATAAGACACCAAATTACTATATTTGCAGGAGTAGTTTTGTGCACTTCAGTCCTAACAGTGTTCTTTCCACACCATGTAGAAAACATCCTTTTTGAATGCAGTTTTGGGAAAATTAGTTACTACAGGCTCAGCCAGCTTGACAGTTTCTTGCACAATGCAGAGCTCTTGATTGGTATGCTCAAGGGCCCGAGTCCTGGGACCACTAAACCTTGACTGCAGGAACCTCATGTGGTATCTCACATGTGGGACAGACACTAGTACTGAGGCTGGCATTAGTTCCAGAGCTCCAAGACACAGGGTCAACAAAGGAAGAACAGCTAACAACAGGAACAGAACCACAGGAAAAATATCCTCAATGCTCTCTAATGGTAAAAATGCCTATAACAAGTCTTGATACATTGGGAATTACCTGTGAAACACAACAGCTGGGATGAAGTTCAATGGGACTTTGCAAACATATTGAGCTTTATTCAAGAAGTGAAAAATATGGAGCAGACTCTGTATAAGGCTGAGTCAGCAGTCAGCCACCAGCAGCCAGTTGTTCAAATAGGTATATAGTTTTCTTCCTTGTAGAAGCAAGAGAGCAAGTATTAATGGCTTATTCTGTGAACACCCTTGTGGCGAAGCGATATCAAAAGGAAGGGTTATGAAAGTGAAATAACGGTCTCCTATCTGAAAGTGTAGTAATTGTTTTGGCTGCTTCCTGATCTTTATCGGCACAGAATACTCTTCAAGATCTGAACAGCACACTCATACTCCACTGGACAGTAAAGAGGGCAGACTGAAAAGTAGCCATATGAAAAATACTTTTTGGGAATGAAGGTTTTATGATGCTTAATTCTGATACGGGTTTGTTTTCTTTAGAACCAAAAGTAAACTGGAATCATATCAGAGTCCTTGTTGGTCTAAATGACCTCCAGGACCACATGCCACTTGAAAAACATCTACACCTTTTTCCTTATCATAGCTTTCTTTTGAGTTAGGACATACAGAGATAAGGAGAATTTAGCAAGACAGCCTTCATCCATCATTATCACATATCCACAGTGATGCTGAACCAAGATGGTGCATAGAAGGATTATCTTCTTTTAAACACCTCTATCCAGGAGTATTCAGGGTGGGAATCAGAACTGCTTGCTGCCTGCTCTGGGACAGCATGTGGTTCCCGGACATCCAGGAGAAGAGAAGAAACCTGCTTGTACCAAACAGACTCTTTCTGCTAGGCCTACTGATTTTGGTAGAATCATGAGCTCCGTCAACTCTTGTGTACTTATGAAAGATTATTGTGGGGACTGAAATTTCATACCACTAGCATTAAGGGTTTGCCTCTTTTCCTTTCAGGGAATCATTGCTTTTGAATACAAAAATCCAAGATCTTTTAAACAAACTTTATAAAGGACATCTTGATGTTCTTTCTAAGCAAATGTAATAAGGCCAGGCTAGAAGTGACAGCAAACAGCTACAGCAGGTCCTGCCACCCTGAATCCTATCCTTAACATCATATACCATTTCAGACCATCAGAGTACTAAATGTGAAAGCATTTCAAGCTGGAGCATTAGTTCTGCATAAGGTCACTGTCAGAAATCTCCTCCAGAATGTCATTCTGAAACTACAGCAGCTGCACGATATACATTAATGCTCTCAGAGGTAATATGTGGCAGACCATTGCATGCCTTCCGAGTCTGTCTACACCCCATGATTCCCTGTTTAGGAGATGGAAACTTGATGACTGAAGAGCAAGAGTTTCCTCTTCATGGATGCTGCCAATACAATGACATATGGAATTAAAGTCTTTGCTCACAAAAAACACTGTCTGGGTATCTCAGTCCACTTACCCAAAAACAGAAGCCATGGTATCACTGTGTTACAATGTGGGGTTAACTATATTCTGAAAGCTATGTGCAAAAGATGGGACCAGACAGAACTGTGTTATAGTGCTACATGCTTTCTGGTGTCTCCTTGGTGGTTCTGGCACACAAATGACTATCTTCCACTTTTCTGTGAGAGTTTCTGAGCTCTCCAAACTTGGGATCCTCTAGTGGAAGCCCTCTTTGATCACATGTCTTTGGAAAGAAATTCAAATTCCTGTGGTTCTCTCAAATTATTAAGTTTTTGCAGACAGTTCCTAGCCATTTTTTTTATTCACTGGAGATTCCAAAGTAAAAATATCTACACCTTTTTCAACAGACCAAAAACAGCAGCAGGAAAGTCAACAGGTCAACTGTGGTAATGAAAACATTAAAGGAGAGGGTGAAGATGCTTGATGAGGTGCAGGAGCTTGGACTTGTTAAAAACATGCACTGTAATTCAGAAGACTGTAGAATACAACATAAGGCCTGGTGGATGTGTTGAGAAAGAGATGCAGGGAAGACGTGGTAAACTGATATCTAGGCAGATATTTTGGGTAAGACCAGACTGTAGTACAGGTGCCCATGGACCAGGCATAGGAGAGACTGATGCTCATTTATGGACACTGAGTAGGACAGAAACTCAAGTCAGACATTTGGTGAAGGTATGGATTTCCAACTTTTATAATGCAACTATCAGCTTGCAAATAAATTCTGGAAGGTGAAGGGAGCCAAAATGGGCACAAAAGAGGGACAGGGTGTGTGTGAAGAAACTGAAAACACTTTCATCAAGCACTGTCATCTGTGTTAGTATGCCTGGCAGGAGATTTGTGCACATACTTAGATTAGCTTGCATTGTACACCAGCATGCCTGATTGTGAAAATGTTTAAACGGAGTGCTGTCACTTCTTTGATGCACTTTAACTTCACATGTTTGAGGACATTCTAAAGTACAAACTGTGGAGAATCAGCTGAGCAGTGAGTGATGTCATTGGAATGTTCCTTGTTGCTAAGAGACTTTAAATAGCTGATTGACAGAAAAATAATTATTTTATTTTTTTTATTTTTTTTTTTACAGTTGACTTATAATTTGAAATTAGGCAGTTGAGACTGCTGAAGACAGTTGACTGTGAAGCTGTGCAGTTTGTCAGTACACATTTGAGAATGCTGAAGACAGTTGTAACTGTGAAGCTGTGCAGTTTTGTCAAGTATTGAGCAGTCAGTTGACACCAAGAAAACTGGAAACTTGCCTTGGCCTTGCTATTATATCTTAAGAATACATCATCAACAGTATTTGTTTAGTTAGATCATGGCAGCGTAGTTTAGGAAAGAGTTCTTCTTGAATAATGGATTCCTATCCTGCAGTTTGATTTACATTTCTGGTGATTGAATTCTAATGTTTATTGAGAGTTACTGATTTTCATTTTTTGTAATAATTTTACTTATTAAATGTTTTCCTTATTTTACATTGTGGCCAGAAACCAGTGTTTTTCTTTAGAGATTAGAGAGTGCCTTCTACCCGTCTGATACTCCCCAGGTCACCCAGAGGCCTGGCTGTTCTGGTCATAGCTATCATTTATTTTGATAATTAATTAATTTTCATAACTGGACACTCCTTTTGAAGGGCATGAAGACCCTCTGATAGGTGGCAGCATTTCTGTATTTATTTTGGGAAAGCGACACAGCTGGAAATCTGTGTCAAGCTTTCTCAGAAGTGTTTGGATATGCGAGATTTAAAATTACCTGGAGTGTGAGTGTATCATAGGTCTTAAACTGGGACACTTTGCTTTGAAGTGTGCAATAAGAAAATACATTTGTGTGGACAGTGGTATACAGTCCAGTCTCAGCCTCAGAAACAAAACAGTGTGTGTTCCTTTTATGTTCTTAGGGGAAAATTGTGAAATATTACTTCTGTTTAAGTGACAGTCTCAAACTGGAGTCAGTAGTGAGAACTGAAACTCCTTAGTTACTGACCCAAGATAGTAAAGGACATCACATTAATTGGTGGCAGTCTGATGAGGTATAGCCTGATTTCACAGGGTGCCAATGCAGAGATGAGGCCTAAAGAAAACATGGGCTGAATGCTATTTGGGGCTCAATCCCCATCAGGGAAGGGATCAAATCTGCCTTAAATAACTGCCTTTATTAACTTCTCAGATGTGCAGCATGCTAATTTGGGGCACTTTTTGCTGGTCTTGTGAGACTCTACAGCATCCCTCTGTGAAGGTTTGTTATATTTGGAAGGTGCAGGCTTAGGAAATTTGGCAGAAGAGGAAGGGGGGGGTCCTTGTTCTATCCTTTACTACTTTTAGTTTCAAGTAATTCTAGAGGGTCTTTCTTTGGTGCCCTTTAAGGTGGACATTAAACCCAGTACAGATGGAACCACTCCTGGCTGTCACACAAAGCACCCAAAAGGTTAAACACTTTGTGTGTCCATCTGCAGGGAGAATGTGTGTCTTACGGATATTTATTGACAAAAGCAATGACTGCATGCAGAGCAAAGTCTGAAAAAGAAAGGAAATGTTTAGGGAAAAAATAAAAAAATATTAAATATTAGTATAAAAAATAGAACTGAGAATGAAGAAAATACTAAAGCTGCTGAATGGATCTCAAAACATTTATCTCATGACTAAACACTATAACCTTGATTCACTCAAGGCCATCCAGTGCGTTCTGAGGCTTAGGAAAGCATTAGCAGCCCATCATATAATTTCTGCCTGTTCTCACAGACAGACATCTTCAAAGTCAGGCAGCTGAACTAGTAAGCAAACTGGTGAAGCAAGAGTTCCTCCCTAACCCAATTCAAGTGCAATTTGGACAACTGAATGGGAAACCGGAAATTCATCCTTGGTTTGGCACCTACGTCTCCAATGGACAGAGGTAACCTATAAATGGTTCATTTCCCAGGCCCGTGCTTACACTTATCAAGGGTATCAGAACTTGTCAGAGATTTGGGATGCATGGCTAGGTTTAAAAAGGCCCTTGTGGTCGTTAGCCTAGTAAACACCTATGAACTAACATATCTACCTCTTAAGTCATAGTGAATGTGGTCCCACAAGTTCAGCATTGGGTCTCATTATATTCAGTCTACATAAAGGATAAAAATAAATTATCATAACCTGGCCACTATACGAAACAACTTACGGATACCAAAAGGACAGACTACAGAAACAATCAGCCCTTTCCTTCAGAAGATTTTCTAAACCTCCTGTGCTTGTGTACTTCCAAACAACTCTTAGAGACATTTGTACTCTCTCCCCTTCCTTGAGTACCCCAACAATCCAAACAAGTGCATATTCTCTTATGTAGTCTCCTTTTAAGTTTCTTGGACTATGGTTAGACCTTGCCTCCAGTTTCAACTGACACTCAATTTTTTCTAGTTAAAAAAAAAAAACTAAACTGTTAAAAATCTGCCACAGAAATGTATATGATTTAAATCACAACTATGAAGAGTCACCAAAAATAAAACATAACTATCAACTATGTAAATATTACAAAATAATTTAAATATGTTAATTTGCATGTGGATACATAATGTAAAGTACAGTTGTGTAAAATCTTACCAGGACAGAAAATGTCCTCCTCTTCACTGTTGCAGTATTCCAGACAGAAGGGACCTCCAGCCCAGGACAGCCCTTCACTCAGCCAGTATACCAAAGCCTAATGATCTTGTATGCACAGTATGTCACACCTGTGCTCCCTGCACAGAACATAGGGCATAAAAGGGAAGTACAGATGCAGCTACCCAGAACTGAACTGCCCCAGAAGAGAGCAATTCCCAAAGGACAAAGGAGTCCATGAGCATCCAAAAGAAAAAAAATGCAGCAGAAAAAGGGGAAACTCTCAGCCAGAAGGGAATCTAAAACAAAAACCAGAACAAACAAGAGGTGGATGGAATACTGCAATAGCGAAGAGAAGGATATCTCCTGCTATAGTAAGATTTTACACAACTGTACTATGTCCTTCTATAGCACTGTTACAGTATTATAAACAGAAAGGAGAGTAAAAATAGCTCATGAAACAGAACGGGAAGTAAAAGGCTGAAAAGCCCTCAACAGACCCATATAAATTGGTTCTAGCAAAAGCTGTTTTGGTCCTAGAAACCATATCTAACTTACAATGCTTAGCAAAGGTATGCAATGAAGACCAGGTAGTGGCTTCAAGGCTGGATTTGGTGTCCAACCCCTTGAAGAAGGCATCAGAAGAGGCAACAGCCCTAGTGGAATGAGCTCTAAACAGAAGTAGACAGGGGGTTGCCATGAAAAGTATAACAAAAGGAAATGGCCTTAGATATCCAAGAGGAGATGGTTTGCTTAGAAACAGCTAAACCCAATGTCCTGGGATGAAAAGAAACAAAAAGCTGATCAGACTTATGAATGACTTTAGTTTTATCCAAACAGTACCTCAGCTGTCTGCGCAAATCCAAGGTTTGCAGGACCCTGTCATTAGCAAACTGAGTAGAAGGGAAAAAGGAAGAAAGTTGTACCAACTGATTCAAGGACAACACATTTACTACCGTGGGCATAAAGGAAGGATTAGCACTCAACTTAGACATGCCATAACTTATCTTCACATCTCTTGTCCCTGTGAAAAAAAACAAAAAAGGAGGAATATCCACAAGGAACTGGAAGTTCGAAACATGCAGAAGTAACAGCCAGCAACAAAACAGTCTTCTATGTATGATATAGCAAAGATGCAGAATCTGCAGGCTTAAAAGGAGCCAGAGTCAATTTTTCCAAAACAAAATTAAAGTTTCAAGGAAGAGGAATAGGTTTCCTTGGAGGCCTAATATGCAGGACACATTTAAGAAATTGTATGACCTCAAAACAAGAAGCCAAAGGAGGATTCAAGTGCAGACAAGCAGAAATGGCTGACAAATGGGCCTTCACAAAATATTAGGACAGGCCAGACTGGAGATACTTACACAAATAAGAGAGGACCAAAAGGACCCCACTGAAAAAGGGTCCTGGTTACAAACAAGGCACCAGACAAAAAAATCTTTTCCATTTGGACAATTAAGATTTCCTGGTTGACAGCTGCCTTGTCCCCTGTAAAACCCTGAGCATGTCCTCGGAAAAAAATGTGCCTGAAAGGGATCAAAACCCTATTACCCACACTGTCAGCTGAAGGGTGGGCAAATAAAGATGGATGAGAGACTTCTTGCCCTGTGTGAGGAGATCCAACAGGTGAGGCTACTTGTGGAGATTGCCCCTCGCTACATGCATTAAGAGGAGGAACCAGTCCTGTTTTGGTCAAATGTGGGTCACTAGCAAGATTTTTGGGGAGACCAGCTGCATCTTCTGCAGGACTCCTGGAAGTAGAGGAAGAGGATGGAAAGCATAAAGAAACATCCCCTTCCAAGGAAAAGGAAAGAAATCCATCTTCAATGCCAGATGGCATGACACACTGGAAGAGAAGAGAGGAAACCAAGGCAAAAAGATCTACCTAAGGAATACCCCAACTATGGGCAATGTTCAGAAACATGTCTTTGTGAAGCATCCATTTGTGAGCATGTGTTGTAGACCTGCTCAGAGAGTCTTCCACTAGATTGTGCTCTGAAAGAATGTATACTACCTGAACAGTTAACTGATAACTGGGAGCCACCTCCTAAGCCCGAACAGCCAGCCTGCGCAGGAGGCAAGAATTTGTGCCTCCCTGCTTGTTGACACACCACATCACTGTAGTGTTGTCCGTGTACACTTTCAAGGGGCCTGGAGAGAACATGGGGTGAAAAGTTTGAAGGGTCACAATCAGAGCTCTCATCTATTAGATGTTGATATGCTCTGACTTCTGACTGGGGGGGGGGCAGAGGCCCTGAACTTTTAGGTGACCAAAAATAGCCCCCACCCACATGTCTGTGGCATTGGTAAAACAGTTCTTGAGATGGGACTGGAGGCTGAAACGACAGGCCTGGGCCGAGAGCAAACTGCTGAATCCACCACTCAAATTCTCTTTTTAGACAGGGAAGGACGGGTACACTGATATCCAGAGGGTGTCACAAATGCTGCAGTCAAACTGACTCGAGATATCACTGAAGCTTCCGCATATGCAGTCTGGCAAAAGAGGGCATTGGAAAAGAAGAGATCATGAATCCCAGGGCCCAGCGAAACTATCTAGCTGGCATGGCAGTCAGAGGAAGAAGAGACTGAAAGAAGGCGGTCAATGACAAAACCTTTGGAGGTGGAACAAAGGCCAACTCTGGCACTATCTGTATTCCGCATCACAGATACACATGCTCCTGAGAGAAGTCGGGACAGAGTTTGGAAGTTGATAGTGAACCCAAACTTGGAAGAGGAAGGATGGTGAACTCCAGATCCTGTAAAAGATGAGAGGAAGAAAGTGCCTGAAGCAACAGGACATCTAGATAACGAAAAATCTAAATGCCTTGAAGCCTGCAGAATGCAATCACAGGAGCTAGGCATTTTGTGAATACCCTTGGAGCAGAACAGCAGCCAAAGGGCAAAGCAGAGAACTGAAAATGAAAGGAAGAAACAAAAACGTAAAAACTTCATGAAAAGATGGGTGAATAGGGATATGAAGGTAAGCTTCTTTTAGATCCAGACACCAGAAAAGCCTGGAGTAGTAAAAGAGGAAACAGAGTTTGAAAAGTAAGTATACAAAAAAAAAGGACCTTTTTAGAAAGGTGTTGAGCAGGGAGAGATCCAATACAGGTCTCCAAGTGCCCTCCTTTTGAGAAGCCAGGAGCATCCTGGAGTAGAAATCCTTTCCCACTTGGGAAAGGGGGACCGGTTGAATGGTTCCTTGGTTCATCGGGGACCCTAGAACCTCCAGGAAATGGAGGAAGTTTCTCTAGAGGAAGATGAAGAATCCCTGTAAAAGGACGGAAAGACTTCCATACCATGAAGCAACCCTGGTGGAATGCAAGAGTCTGAAATGATGAGATGCCAATTTGGAAGTCAAAGGGAAAGCCGAAGGGACAAAGGAACTTGGTCTAAGAGAAGGGGGGGGTTGTCACAGAGAAGCAGGCATATCAGATAAAGGTGGTTTCTGGGCCACAGAAATTTGAGAAGCCTTAGCAGAGGGTGGCCGCCTACCACCCTTCCTGCCCTTGGAGACCTGGCACAGCTGCCTGCGAACAAAAGCAGATATAGAAGGATAACTCATTTGGAACTTAGAGAGAGAGAAGAGATAAAAATATGTCTAAAGTCCTGCAAGGCAAGGCTACCAACACAGGACAAACTGCCAATGGTTTAGCAGTATCCACCCAACGCAACTCGTAATATCCTCAGAATATCAGACACGCGAGAACAATCTCACTTAAAGTATTCCGTCATCTTAGCAATCGTGTCCCCACAGGACAATTCTGCTAAAAGGAGACTCAAGGCTAACAGACTCCTTCATCAGAACCATAAGTCAAAGGTGAAGGCATTTGTGAAGATAAGGGCAAAGAGCCCCTCATCAGACAATGAATCCTCATCTGAGGAATCAGATTCCCCAAGCTGTTTATAAGGGGTAGAGATCCAAGAGGAGCGGGCATCAAAACCCCTCAAGGAGGCTTCAGGCCTATCAAGGCAGAAAACAAGCCCTGAGTAAACTCTTGCAATTCCCTTTGAGGAACCTTAGGATAGACCGAAACTTGCTTTGTTTTTTGTCTTTTCTTGGAAGGAACAGAAGCCCTAGCCAAATTCTGGAGTTTCCGACCCTTGGTGAGATTCGATAAGAGAACCCGGTACATTTTTTCCTGACCAATGTCTGCAGAATCTCTCTAGGACCCTCCGAGATAATCAACCTCGGTTCCCCCTCAATGACCAGAGCAGATGCCTGCAAATCCTCAAAGGATGTGAGAAAAGACAGATCCCTGCTGGCCACCAACAGTGTGTCACAGCAGAGGAATCCAATGTAGACACCGAATGACCTACAGAGCTATTACCCACTTCTAGAGATGTCTGGTGAAGGCTGGACACTAAAAAGAATCTGTCCGAAACTTCTTGGCCTTCTTCTTACCTAGCGGGAGTATCTCAGGGATAAAAGATTTTGCCATGGTACCCTGGGCTAAGCAGTTGGTTTTCATTATAAATGGCCAAGGAAGACAAACGGCTTCTGAGTGTCTTACGCACAACACCTTACAGGTACTAAAGGAACTATGGTTGTGGGAAGTACCCAAACAAAAAATACACTATTTCATGATGATCCCCAAGAGGAATCGTTCCCCCACATTGACATTTTCAATTCTTGGATGACAGGAACTCTAGGTAGCAAAATAAAACACAAGACCAAGAAAAGAGAAAAAAACGTGGCATTTACCTGGTTGCTAGATATTCAGCACTGCAACAAGGCATTCAGACCAAGTAGCAGTAATGACATTTGAAACGGTGGCAAAGAAGTTCTGGGTAGGTGCATCCGTATGTCCCTTTTATGCCCCAAGTTCTGTGCGGGGAGCATAGGTGTGATGTACTGTGCATATAAGATAATTAGGCTTTGGTATACTGGCTGAGCTTTGGGCTGCCCTGTGCAGGATATCCCTTCTGTTTAGAATACTACAGCAGTGATACAGAAGGACATCACACTATACTGATCTGAAAAATAACAGGTTGCCAGATCCACGTAGCTTACAAGATGCTCTAAAAAATTATGGCTAGCTGCTAAGATTATTCTCATTCCCAAATATGATCGAGCTCCAACTATCTTAACCAAATATTATGAGACTTGAAATGACATTAAATACTATCTATAGCTTCATTGTGTTGTTCTATGGGAATAACAAAATGTTTTATAAATCAAAGGTAGAGGACTTGCTACCAAGGAGAAAGTAATACTGGGTCTCAACATCTTAGATCATAACCCTTCTCTGAACAATGCCCCATACTTGCTTACTCACCAAATACAACCCATAACCTGCATCCAAAAAAAAACAGTAGTACCCTATTTCTTAAGTGACCAAACTTCACCACTTCTGCTAATAAGAACCTTTGTCAGTCACAGCAGCAGTAATCAATCAATCAAAAACTGATATTTTAAACTTCTGTTTTATGAAGTCGTAGATGAAAGTTGTAATAAAAATGAAATGGTTATATTTAGCATTTCAAAGCAAATTCCGGTTCTGATATTTAACTGTAGGATTACCAAATACACTAGTAAGAGTACATTAAAGTTAAGGGTATCCCAACAACACTGAAAGCTCTTCTGAAGCCCCTGTCATAACTCCCTTTCAGATCACAGAGGTCTTCCACAAACATGAAGTTGGCTTTGTTTTGACAATGTAACACTGAGAAAGTTACAGGGTCTTGAAGATTATCTTTTAAACACAGATTCCTGATCCAAGGACAAACATTCACAATGATTTTAAATTCATTACACTATCACTCTTGCATCTGTCCAGTGGCTCTTACTGGTCCAGATGCAGTGACACCACAGTATATTAGAAGTCTTGGGTTCAAGTTACAAGAACAAATGTATTTTCATTTCTATGATTCTAACACTGCCTAAGCAAATGGCTCTCTATATTTGTGTTTTAATAGGACTTTAGGCTCAGAGCTAACTTTAAGCATACTGTTCTTAGAAACTGCCCTGTTCCCTCTGCTGTCATTGCCCTTGTACTTTGGGGTAAGGCATTGGACCAATTCAGTCACTGACAGAATTTAGCTGGAGGACAGGTACCTCCTGCAACTATTTTCAGAATCCTTTCCCAAGCTGTAGCAACCCCAGAACGGATTTTTATAAGAACTGGTCTGCCTGGATGGGTGTATGGGGTTGGAGTAATTGCATCATTTTCTAAAATTTCTTGAATGGATATTTGAGTAATTACTTAGCTAATTTGTGTGGTGGTGCTGCGGTAGTGTTGTTGCCTCACAGTAAGACATTGTCCTGTTCAATTCTCAGCTAGAGCGTCTTCTGTGTGGAGACATGCGTGAATGGGTGTACCTTCGTTGAAGGTTGTGCGTCAGGGCCGGCAACTCGGCACGTAAAAATCTACTGCCAATCATTAGCGGGTGCAACCCCCTAACCGGGAAAATCCGAAAGACACAACATTTAGCTAATTTGTTCCTTCTGTTTGCAAAAATCTGAATGACTGTCTTAGATCTCTATGTCCTGCAATGATAAAAAGTCTGGCCTGTAGCTGACCTGCCTCAAAAGCACCATGAGTAATAGCATACATGCAGCGATCAACTTGTGACTTGTTCACGCCTTACTGGATACTCACATGAATACCAAATTCACTGCAAAACCAAAAACTCATTCTGTGCCACATTCTCCAAAACTGTCACCATCAAATCAATGAAGTGGTGACAGCCAACAACTGTTTTCACAGATTTATGTACAATGAAGCCTTCATAGCTGTACGTTTGTTCAGAACTTTTAAACAAAATGCACTCATAACTTAGACAAGCCATAACTGCGGTCTTCACACCTTCTTTCTATTCTTTGACTCACTGTAGATGTCCTTCCAGCTACAATATCCTGATCTCTAGTACTCATTGTAATGGAGATACCCAGACTGCCTATTTAACTAGAACATACTAGAGTTTTAATTGCAACACCTTTTTAAATAAGTAGCCAGTGAAGACACAGAAAATTCAACTGTGTTGTGTGAAAAGGTAATATCACACAGAATAAACATTACTTCCAGTTAATGTGTAGCATGTATATTCATGAAATATTACCTGATAAGTTACTGATAGAGTACTATTCAGCCAGTCCTGGCTGAAATTATTCACTATACTTCACTCACCCCACCTTCAACCCAAGTCACACATCATAACCCTATCCAACCTCCTACTTCCTTTCTTTTGGTTTTTCCCACTACCTTACCATATCCACTTTCTCTCTGCAGACCTTTCCTCCCTACTCACCTACGCTACTTGAAGACACCCTACCCCGCACTCTTCTTATAATCTCCTTTTCTCCATCCTTCCTTCCTTCTATAACCCTAATATGAACACCCTCTCTCATACTAATATATCAGTTTCCCCTCACTGTCTCTAATCATGTAATCTCCAATATCACTTTTAAATATCTCATTAGAATTGTCTCAGGTCTCATTTATCACATACTAATCAATATGACTAATGAGTTTTTCCTCACATATGTTTCCAACACATTGTTTTTCATCGTACTCTACTATGAAACATAAGATCTATGTTTTTTTTCATTACAATAGTTTTTTTCACTCTTACGTTTGTAGTGTTACAGGATACTTTGCAATTTAAAATATCTGTAATTGATTTTTGATAGATTGCGATTGTGTAACTTTTCTCCCCCGGCCTCCGTTAAAAATGGGCACTTTTTGGCCCAGTCGGACCTTCCTGGTAAACAAATGTCAAATAAATAAACAGAAAGACAGACAGACGGAACAAAACACCTACTCAGGGACCCAAAAGTGAAGGACTTGAAATTAGTGCACATTTGGAGCATAAACTGAAAAAATACAAGAAACTACAATGCCAATTTGTTTTGTGGCATATATATTTAAAAAGAATATTACAGGGGCTTAAAGGGTTGCTAAATTGCCTGTATGGAGGGATACAAGCAAATAACTACACAATAAGTATATATTTTCCTAAAGAAAATATATGCTTAGAATACATGAAATGATTGTTAAAATTATTCCAAACTAGAAAAGAAGGAGCCAGGATAGTCTGTAACAGCTTTCAAAAGTACAGTTAAATGCTTCTCTCATCTTTTTTAATTATCAAAAATGCTGAAAGTTGTAGGAGTTATATGAGGAAAAAATTAAAGGCTACAAATAAGCACAAGTTTATAAGAGACTGAAATGACTGCGCCAAATGTAATATTTAAAATAATAAATATTATTATTATTATAATAATAATAATATTTGTTAACCAGGTATGCCCTCTGGACATGCAGTTCCTTTTCAGGGGCAACCTGGGAGAAATGTGTGGTTAAGTGACTTGATCAAGGTCACACAATACACAAATGAGGGCTGAGGGAATCATACCCTGTACCCAAAGAACTACAGCTCACAGCCTTATACCTAGCAGTTTGTGCATAGGTTAAGTTAGACACTAAAACAGTGGAGAATGAACTGAATAAAGCTCCAGAAACTATTGTCAGTATCTCCCAAATATCCCCCATTTCGATTCCACTTGGATCCCGTGATTATGCTGCTACTTAAAACAGAAACAAGAGTATTAACAATTTTGATAATTTGTCTAATTAGAGTGATACTGGTGCATTTAGTAGAAGGAATTAGAATATTATCTAAAACCTAGTCTTCCCCCATAGTGCCTTTTTAGCCAATGCCAAACAAAGTACCTCCGACACAGAAAATCAAAACAAAGAAAATCTAAAAGGTATTACTGCTCATTGCTAGGAGTCTAAACAAAAAACTGCACTCCCTAGAAGCTCTCTTCATCCTAGAGAATGCTGATGTCTGTGCGGTCACTGAGACATGGCTTAAAGCCGCAGTGAGTACACCCAACAGAGCAAGGTTATAATGCCTTCCACAGATTTAGACCAGCTACTACACAGACAGGGACTAAAGGTGGAAGTGTCTCTATTTACATCCAGGCTGGTCAAACAGGACAATGCGCTGAGCTGCTCCATGTTCAAATCACCATAGGCAAAATCCAATATCACTTCTATTGGTCCTCCTCTATGACCCAGGAAACCCATACCATGTATTTAAATTTATCAGAAACACTAACCATACAACCCAATACCATATTCATGTGCAACTTTAAATTATCCCACTATTAACTGGGAATCCTATATGACACTAAATGCACAGGCACAGAGATTCCTGGATTTGGTAAACACAAACTCCCTGAACCAGATATAGTCCATACACCAACCAGGAGTGCAGCCACACTGGATATGGAACTCACCAATATGGGAGAGTGCTGCACAACCTTACTGTAATGTCTTCCCTGGCAAGTTTAGACCACCAAATGATCTCCTTTGAAGTAAAAATAACACCTGGGCCCCCAGCTAAACCTGGAATATTCAGGAGCTACTCTAAGGCTAACCTTCTGCTATTAAGTGATAACTTGGCAAAATGTCAAGCCCCCTTAAACCCTTGGGAACACTGCTGCCTATGCAGAACTGCTCACAGAAACCCTGTACAAGCACATCAATAGCTGAATAGGGGCAGCTGTACCCACAAGGAAGAAGTACAGAACTAACTCAAAAAATAAACCACTCTGGTAAAATCCAAGTCTGTATAACAAAAGGATGAAAATCATGGCAAAAATTAGTAGGTACTGTACCCAGCAGGATACAAACACTCTCAAACTAAACAAACATCTTAGAGGCCAAATAAAGTCTACCAAAGCCAAATTTGAGGTGAATTTGGCCTCCCAGGCCAAGGACAACCACAAGGCATTCTTTAGCCAAGTCCGCAACCTCAAAGACAATACACAATTGTGTGTAGAGCTCATTGTAAATGAAGCCACCTATACTGATCCAGAAGATACAGCAAACCTACTGGCCAATAAATTCAGCTCCAACTTTACCCCTCTCTCCCCCTCAGCCTTCCCTCATGAAATACCATCAAATATAACTCCCCCTGCCATCACTAGAGAACAGGTCCTTAATGCTCTCTCTAAGGCCAAGAGCACTGCATCAATGGGCCCAGACAACATCCCAGGATGCCTCCTAAATAGCATGAAACATGACTTATCAGGACCTCTGGAATTACTATTTAACTATAGCCTCCAAACAGGCTTCATGCCTCATGAATGTAGA
The DNA here is from genome assembly GCF_019279795.1 of Protopterus annectens. Classification (NCBI taxonomy): domain Eukaryota; kingdom Metazoa; phylum Chordata; order Ceratodontiformes; family Protopteridae; genus Protopterus; species Protopterus annectens. Next base: position 458,750,414 of record NC_056737.1, on the reverse strand, counting down.
ACAGCAACAGTCATCCCTCTGCACAAAGGTGGGCCATCTACAGACCCATACGTCTCACTGGTCTTATATGTAAAGCCATGAAAAGAAATATCATAGCAATGATCAACAGTGATACAGTAAAACCATTCGACACTGGACCCAACCAAGTCTAGTTTCGTCAAGGGCAGATCATGCCTACTCAACCTAGTAGACTTCTTTGAGAAGGTCACCAAAGCAATGGAAGAGACCAAAATGGTTCACACTGCCTACCATGACCTGGCCAAGGAATGACACAATACCCCACTTGGGCATTGTTGACAAACTCAAGAGGTTAGATACAAACTCGTACGTCACCCGGTGCATAGTCAACTGGCTCACAGACAGGACCCAGGAAGTTAGAATTGAGGAATTCACCTCTACAAAGTGGCCAGTCACAAGTCGAGTCCCTCTGGGATCAGTCCCTGGCATTTACTTCTGAAATCAAGGCCAATGTCAGTGGTCTCTGGCTGAATAAATCTGCAGATGACTGCAAATTAGGAGCAGTCACTGAATCCCACACTGACACAAATGTTCTCCTGGAGGGACTGACAAGGACATGGACTAAAACTAAATGCCAAGAAATGCACAATAGTACCCTTCGGGAAGTCATCCACCCAGGTAACTATCATATTGACAACACACCTAGTAGTCAGGGACTTAGGGACACGCATAGATTCATAGATAGTAATCTAGTCTTTGACCATTATGTGTCTACAGTAGTGAAGAAATCATTCTGTTACGCATCTTATAAATAAAGTTATGGCATCCAAGTCCAAGTGATTGTTCCATTGTATTCAGCATTCATCAGACCTATCACTGAGTACAACACCCCCTGTGGTATGTACCTAACCAGGCATATTCAACAACTGGAATGTCCACAGAGGTTCCTCACTAAAAGAATACAGGGCTTCAAGTAAAATGTCCCATACAGACCACCTCAAGGCTCTAGCCATGTATTGTCTCCTACGGGCTTTTGAGGGGAGATCTATGCCAGACATACAGGGCATTGTCAGACCCCACTTTGATGGACCTCCTGCATATCCGCAAAACAAACACCAGAATTATCTGTTCTAAAGACTTAAACCTTGCCCGTGATATTAATAGGACCTGCTGGAGAAACAGGTATGTATCCCAGACATTACCCAGTCTCTGGAACAAGCTCCCCATCCATGTGAAGCAGAGCTCCTCTCTAACCCAATTCAACTGCAACTTGGACAACTGGATGGGGAGCTGGAAATTCATCCCTGGTTTGGCACTTATGTCTCTAATAGACACATGCACCCTGTATATGGTTCCTCTCCCATGCCCTAGCTTGTAAATGTCTCATTTCCCAAGCCCCTGCTTACACTTATCAAGGGTATCAGAACTCGTCAGAGATTTGGGATGCATGGCTAGGCTTTAAAAGGCCCCTGCGGTCATTAGCCTAGTAAACACCTGTGAACCTATTCCTATGCTGCAGTATTCATAAAACATAAGGGATTTCCCACTCAGGCATCCCAAAAGTCCAGCCAGTACACCAAAGACTCAAGCTACTACTAGGTATGTGTGACGCTGCACATAAGATGTAGCAGATATAGGTCATAAAAGTGACGTCTGCACACACAATCCTTAGAACATCTTTGCCACCAGTCCGAATGTCAGCTTCTTCTGTTCGTCTGATCAAAGTTTTTTCTTCATTCAGGTAAGTGAACCACTGGGGAAAATTTATTTGTGCTTTTGCTAGTGCATGTTTGCTTGAGGTTAATGTCATCCAAGAAGAGCAAGTGCCACTGTGGAAGACAGATTCCACACAAAGACAATCCTGGTCAGTGTCTTTATTGCCTGGGGTCCGCTCAAGACTGCAAGGCTTGTGACATTTGTCAGGTGTGCATTCCCAAGATGCTCCGCAGTAATTTTTCGGGCCTTAATATTTACCTAGAGAACCAGAGATTAAAGCAATTGGTGCTCGCTATGGGAGGTGCCTCAAGTCCATCGGGTGAGCTGCCAAAGATGAAGGTGAAAAAATCCAAGGCCTGAATCTTTGGCTGCTGCTCTGATCCTGGACATCCCTCTCGTGGCCAGTGAAGGCCTGGAGGGTCTTTCAGTGCCTGGTCCTCCTCCCTCAGTGGAAACTAATTTAGAAGTACCTAGGGAGAGTTCCTTAGGCACATGCACAGGGGCCTCGCAGACATCTGTTTTGGACGGTAAGGGGGAACCACTTTTCACTCAGACGTACCTTGCAGTACCTCTCCTGACTTAATGACGGAGGACTTGCTAACATCAGTGCTGGAGCCTAGGCCTACATTGGCCCAACCTTTCCAGCCTAGGGCAGATCCTCCACTTAATTAGAAACAAAAACAACATATTTCTCCTACACAGGATCCATTCCCAGATTGGAAAAGCCTTTTCATAAGGAATCTTGAATGCCTTTTTGGCACTCAGGCCTTGCCGTGTCAAGTCACCTACTCCTTTATCATCTCCACCCCCTTTACATAGGACTGCTACTGTGGAATGAGAGGCTCTGAAGAGGATTCATCTTCAGATGAGTCCCTAGCCTACTCTACACAGATTGACTCCCCCCTGGGTTACGCTTCCCCTGAGGTTGACTCCCTGGTGGAGACTCCCCTGAGCAGGATATTTCCTTCGATGAGACTACCTCTAAGATGAGGGATTTTTTCAAGTCAAAAACTATCAGGTTTCAGAAGTACAAAAGGAGGTACTGTGACCTCTTGCAGATGGACTCTCCTTCCCTTTCTTCTATCCCACTTGTGTTACCCACCTGTGTTACCAACCTTTCAGGATGCCTTTCTTTCAGCATCTAAAAGTCCTGACTCTCAACCACCTTCGCCCAAAAAGCACACGGGTTTCATAAAGTCCCTGAGGACATTAAGTTTCTGTTCAGATACCCTCCTGCAGATCCAGCTGTGATTTCAGTCTCTGCAGATAAAGCTTCTAGACTGCTGCCTTCCACTACCATTTTGCCCTCTGGTAAGGAAAGTAAAATGATAGAGAGGCTTGGAAAAAGGTCTACACCTCTTCTTCTCTGGCTTTTAGGGCTATTAATTATCAGACACACATGTCCAAGTATGCACTGGCCCTACTTTCTCAGGATTCTAAATTACTGACAGATCTTCCAGATTCTGCAGCCAAGTCACAACTCTCTTCCATCCTGACACTTTTGTCTCAAGTTACCAGACACTCCATTAAATGTAGTTATGATGCGGCAGACACCTTTGCAAGATCAGCAGCAGCATCTGGATCTGTCCTCAGGAGATGCTGAGACTGCGGCCTCTGTCTGAGGATTTCAAGGCAAAAAAATAATGGATGCACTCCTGGACAATTCTGCCCTTTTTGGTGCACATGCTGCTACAATCCTCAACCCCCCCCCCTTCCCCAAGAGAAAAGGAAAGAACTGCAGGAACTGAAACATAGACTTGTCTGTCCAGTTCCAAAATATCAATTAAATTATCCATCCAAGCCTAATTTTATAAGGACAAAAACCAGAGCTTCTTCTCAACCTCACAAGAACTTTTTTCAATACATTTTCTGGATTTAGTGCTGCAGTGTTCCTTTGGTGATCCTCTTCATATATTTTTACAACCTCACAAGAAGGGCACATGCAGGCAGACTCCACAAGACCCCCTTTCCAGACAAGCCAGGTAGTCAGAAACTACCTGGCCATACTCACAAAAATTCCCCTTTCCAAGAACCTCTCTCATTCCCTTTCAAACTGGTCAAGCATTACCACAGACAAATGTGTCTTGTTCCTTCAAGGGCATCCCATGACCCTAGGGAACAGATCCATCTCTTTCCACAGATGAATCAAGACTTGATCTCACAGGGGACCATACAGGAAGCTCCCTCCATGAAAAGAGGAAAAGGCTTATATTCCAGGACATTCTTATTCCCCAGGAAAGATGTTCCTTGGAGACCAATTTTAGGACTTGCCCCAGCTCAGTTTTTTTCCTACAAGTTCCAACCTTCGGGATGCTCACCCTACAGCGTTTTTCTCTCTTACTCGCTCAGGCTTTTCTGGTTTCCCTACACATGAAGGATGCCTACCTTCATATTCCCATTCACCCTGTCTTCAGGAAGTTCTTATGGTTTTCTGTTGCTTCCTCCCCTTTTCAGTTTTGTGCTTTGCCCTTTGGACTCTCTATGGCTCCAAGGGTATTCACAAAGTGTTTGGCTCCTGTCATTGCCTTCTTCAGACTACATGAAATTCTTATTTACCCCTGCCTGGACAATCTGCTTATTCAAGCAAAACGTCCAGGCATCCTGCACCAGAACCTTCAAATCACCATAACCTTGCTCCTAAGCCTAGGACTCACTATCAACTACAATAAGTCTTCACTAACCCCTTCTCAGGACCAGGTTTTCCTGGGCTGCAGGTTAAGGACAGACCTTATGATGGCCTTTCTGCCTTTGGAAAAAAATGCCATCTGTGCTGACTTTCTTCCAGCAATTGCGTCCTCTTACTTCAATGGCAGCCAGAGAGTTCCTCAGGATGTTAGGGTTCATGGCTTCTGTTAACCAATGCTGCCCCTAGCCAGATTTCACATGCGAAAGTTCCAGTGGTACCTGAAAACACTCTGGTCTCAGTATACTCGCCCTCTGGAGTTTGTTCTTCCACTTCTACCATGCCCGAAGAAGACATTGCTTTGGTGGATTTAACAAATGTCTCAGAATCCAGGACTTCCCCTTCAGCCACCACACCCTATTCAGGAGCTGTTTACAGATGCATCAGACTGGGGTAGGGAGCAATTTTGTGGAACTTTAAGGTCCAAGGCCTGTGGTCTCCTTCATTAAGAAAACAACACTTCAACACCAAAGAGATGAGGGCTCTGACTTTGGCTCTTCAAACTTTTCATTCATCTCTTCAACCAGGTCCCTTGAAACTGTTCACAGACACCACCACAGTTCTTTGGTATGTGAACAAAGGGGGGAGCAAAGTCTTACCTACTCTGCAGATAGCACTCCAAGCTTGGGAGATTGCTTTACAAGCAAAGGTCACATCGACAGCAGTTTACATTCCTTCAGCTCAAAATGTTCTAGCAGACACAATGAGCAGGTCCATGACATGTCTGCGAATGGATGATCCACAGGGATTAGTTTCTGGACATTCGCTACTGGTAGGGTATGCCTCATGTAGATCTTTTTGCCTCCCCTCTGAACAGGCAACTTTCAAACTTTTGTGCCACAGTCCCACATCCTCTGGTATGGAAGATGGATGCCCTTTCTTTCTCATGGAAGGGGATGTTTCTCTACTCATTTCCCCCTTCCCACTTATTCAGAAAGTCTTACTAAAGATTCAGCAAGACAACCCAAAAATCTTGCTGGTGACCCCCTTTTAGCCAAGACAGCATTGATTTCCTCGTCTTCTGCAATTAGCCATGGACAATCATCACAAGGTACCGCACCAGGTGGATCTTCTCACACAAGACAAGATGCAATTTTGCATGTTTTTTTGAAGATTTCTTGTGCTCCAATCCCCTTTCCCACTCATGAGCTTTGGTTCTCTCCCTCATGTTATGGGTACTGCAACATAGATATAGAATAATTGTGTAAAAAATCTTACCATAACCACAGATGTCCTTCTCTTCCATGTTGCAGTATTCCATCCCACCCACCTTCCTCCTTGGTTCATGGTTTTCTTTGGATGATACTAGGTTTACATATTATCCTTGGACTGGTGTTTTGACTGGGGCATTCAGTTCTGAGGATGGTATGTGCAGACGTCACTGTCGGCTACATCTTATGTGCAACATCGCACATACCTAGCAGTAGCTTAAGTCTTTGGTGTACTGGCCGGACATTCGAGTCACCTAAGCTGGGAATCCTTCATGTTATGAATACTCCAACATGGAAGAGAAGGACATCTATGGTTATGGTAAAATTTTACACAAATTTTTGATTCATTCTACCAAATGAACCAGTATAGCTCTAATTAGAGAAATTATCAAAATTGTTAATACTCCTGTTTCTGCTCTAAGTAGTAGCATAGTCATGGGATCCAAGTGGAATCGAAATGGGGGATATTTGGGAGATACTGACAGTAGTTTATGCAGCTTTATTCAGTTCATTCTCCACTGTTTTGGCATCTAGGTTATGTCTAGCATTTGGTGCAGAGGTTAAGATTGTGAGTGTAGTTCCTGGGGTACAGCATTTGATTCCCTCAGCCCTCATTTGCCTATTGTGTGACCTTGAGCAAGTCACTTAACCAGACATTTCTCCCAGTTTGTCCCTGAAAATGAATTGCATGTCCACAGGATTATTATTATTAATTATTAAACATTACCTTTGCCACAGTCATTTCAGTCTCTTACAAACCTGTGCTTACTTAGTTTGTCCTCATAGGACTCCTACAACTTTCAACATTTTTGCATATTATGATAATTAAAGAGTGGAGAAGAATGTAATTGTTCTTTGAAAGCTGTTACAGACCATCTCAGCTCCTTCTTTTCTAGCTCAGAATAATTTAACTGGGAATTTTATGAGTCGAATCAATGACAGCAAGTTGGACTGAGGTCCAGCAATCAATTACATGGTAACTTGGGAATTCTCACTAAAAAAAGAGGATCAATGTTAACCAGGAAATATGCATGTGAATTTGAATGGGGAAAGCCTTGCTATGTGGCCCAAAGGAACTACTACTAAAGTACTACAACCAGCAGAACCCCAAGCAATGTGGCTGCTCAGAAATGGTTGCAAATGACACAAACAGCTTGTAACACTTCCAGGCATGATTTGCCACCTAAAGTAAATAATAAGGGACATTCTTTCATACCGGCAAGCAAAATCTAATACAAATGCAACTCCAAATAATTTAAAACATTTTGCAAGACGATTTAAATGTATTATAAATTAATTAAACAATCATACTTGCTAAATCATTTTTTCAAACCCGAGACTATTCCTCTTTGCCATAATGTTGTGGCACATCTGAATCTGTATTACACAGATTAAAAATTACTAGTTAAACCAAAAGTATTGTATTTTTATAAATGAAAGAACAATACTAATATGCAGGTAGTGCAAGCAATAAAAACAGTGATGTTCATATCAGCACTGCAGGAGAACAAAAGGGATGGGCTATTGTCAGCATCAATCAGCAGTGTTACAGAGATATGGTTTTGGAAATCGCACAGGGTTCTGTTGCTTCCAGTACCTCAGAGGTGGTTCTTTTGGGCCATATAGCAAGGGCATCCCCACTCAAATTAACATGCTTATTTCCCAGTTCATGCAGAGCCTCTTTTTTTTCAGAGACGGGATAACTCAATGCCTGCAGATATACCATACCAACAACTGATACATTACTGACTCAATAGCATCATATTTTTGGTAGTCTAATTCACTACTCATGTCATATCTGCCAAACCCAAGGTTCATAAAAATTTTGAAATACTAGTACTGAAACAATGTTACTAGCAAAGGCTTACTGACAAACCTCATTGTAATTTATACTGAAAATATGTTATGACCATATATTTGCTTAAGTTATATCATATGTTAAAGACTCAGGATTTGCAATTAAGTTAGTCGTACATTTTAATACAATGAATATGCCTGTTTAAGTCATGTCTGTGACAATACACGTTCAGGCATTTTACACACCTTCACATATGAATTTCCCCATTTAAGATGTAATTTCTGTGGCAATACACGGTCAGCCATTTTACACCAATTCATTTAGAGGAAGCTGAACCAGTAAGACTGTCTTGTTTAGATTCAGATCATCAATTACAATGCTTCTCAACAAAGAGTGCAAATTAATAGAAATCATATCAAGTAATGCTATTTTGGTATTTGACAGCACCATTCTAATTAAAGGGATGGTGACAGGGGCTGCCATAGACCAAGTTATACATGTGCTTTCCTGGGCAGATGGGAAACTAAATCAGTCTCATACAGACTCCTCAAAGGTGACCTCTGTCTGGCATACAAAGCAATCTCAGACACCGCCTTGATGGGACTGCAGCATATCCGCAAGTCTAGCTCCATTCAAGTAACCCACATGCGTGACCTCAACCTGGTCTGTGACATCAGTAGGACTTGGTATAACAGATTTGTGTCCCACAGACTCCCCCCTCTGTGGAATAGACTCCCTCTTCACATCAGAGTACCTCATTAACCCTTTTTAAGCACAACCTGGTTAACTGGATAGGGAACAGAAAATACACCCCTGGGATTCCACCTGTGTCCCTGCTGGACAGGGGCTTTGGGTGCCGACTTGTCTAAACATGGCTAAACTCTTAGCTAGGCTTATAAGGACCTCAGGGTCAATAGCCTAGTAACTTCCTATGATCCTATAAATTATTCATGGACCAAATTACTGGATGGACATACACTTTACTGAAGCTATATTAATTTCATGGAAAGCCACATAAAGAAAATTAACTGAATTTCGTAAATATTTGCAGCAGTCTATTTTAATAATTATGCCCACACCCAAGGACAATATTAAATACATTAATTTTCTAAATATAAACTATAAATGCAGAAATGCCTTACTAATTAGTACTTAAGCCTATGAAAAGCAACGACTGCCTGCATTTAGACAGCATGCATCTTACATTTATAAAGAAACTACTGTTAATAAATACATTCATAACATGAAGTCATCACAAGCTTCTACATACGAAGTTTGTTTCTTTATAAAATACATTTGTAGGCAAACTGTTATTATGGCTAGAAGACATAACTAAAACAATGAGTGAGATGGTCACTGAAAAACAAATCAGTAAAAACAAAATGAAAACTCTAGCAAAGCTAGAACTTCCACTGAGTAACCTCCCAAACCTCTTGCATCAGAGGCACACGAGATATATGCAAATGATCCTTATGAACATCAGGTGTTTCAGCTCATTGGCAATTCTGAATGCTCATGACTTGTTTTGTCATTTTACTGGACAATTTCAGGTCAATAAAGCCAAACCCCACTAGCTGTGGATATGCATATTTCAGCCTTATGACCTCGGCAGCACAGCACAAGCAGAGTGTTTGACTAAGCATTAGAAACACAGGGCTGTTATACCCAGCTGATGTCCATTATCATTAGGATCACTGCTTGGGATATTTTTGTAGTGACTCTAATAATGGCTTTATTGGCCTGAAATTGTCCAGTAAAACGACAAAACAAGTCATGGGCATTCAGAATTGCCAATGAGTTGAAACACCTGATGCTCATAAGGATCATTTGCATATATTCCATGTGCCTCTGATACAAGAGGTTTGGGAGGTCACTCAGTGGAAGTTCTAGCTTTGCTGGAGTTTTCATTTTGTTTTTACCGATTGGCTAGAAGACATACAACGTCAAACATTTTAGGTTTCTCTTTTGAAATGTATCAGATAAAGGACATTATTAATGACTACTGTCGGACAGTAGTAGATGAATATACAGCTGCCACACTTAAGAGGTGAGGCACTAATTTTTAATCAGAGAAATACTAAGGCAATTTCAGAGAGACCTATTTCAAATTAAGGAATAATACTAATAAACAAGGGGCACGTGGAATACATACATATTTCAAGTACATTAAAAATGCAAATGTTCACCTGTCTAGTAAGCAGATTATGTAAACAGGATATAATGCTGACTATAAAAGTCAATACATTTACCAGGCAACCTGGCAAAAAATTTAACACAATTTTTGGTGGAAAGAGAATATAAATGCTATATAAAGCACTGGGTCAACATTTAAAATACAAAAGATTTTACATTTCAAGTTCTGGACCAGAAAGAACCATCCACAAAAGGAGATGTTTAAACAAAGTTAGAAATTACTGACAATGACAAATCATGTTACAGGCAGAGGGGCATCGCAAGAAAAGTACTAGTCAAGCAATCACTGGTGCCATAAGATGCCAAGCGATATGCTCCATTAACTAGACACAAAAAGTTATTGATACTCCCTTCAAGCATGTAATAGCTTCCCAAACCTGAAAGGCAATGCAAGTATTCAATTTTTAAGAAATAAGCCTTTAAGGCATTAACTGTTTTTTATTGCTCATTATACAATGTCTCCCTATTAATATTCTAAAACGTGCACGCTGACTGGCCAGCCCAACCAGAGTTGTTGTTGTTGTAGTATCTTTCGGCTTTTCCCGGTTAGGGGTCGCCACAGCGGAACTCTGGTCCGCTAATGACTGGCAGTAGATTTTTACGTACCGAGTTGCCAGCCCTGACGCACAACCTTTCAACGAAGGTACGCCCATTCACGCATGTCTCTACACAGAAGACACTTTAGTTAAGAATCGAACAGGACGTCTTACTGTGAGGCGACAACGCTACCGTAGCACCACCACCGCAGTTGTTGCAAATCCCACAACATACCAACGGAAAAAGGTCCGGTCGCCCAGACTTTTTTCCATTGGTATAAACTGCCCCAAAACCTTTTTTTTTTTACAATAAAAAAAAAAAAAAAGGAGAGAGAAAATGGAGCAACAGAGACATTCTTTTCTCCGTTGCTTCTGTTTCAAAGCATTGATATACTGGGTATGCATGGGAACGCAAGTCCCATACGCATGCGCAGTACATCAAAATGCAGAAGCAGTATACCACAACCGGGGGAAGAACAGCAATCTGCCATTATACAAAGACGTTATTTAAGAAAAGTAAATATTTTTTTCTTAAATAATATCATTGTATAATAGCAATAACCGACTCCGTGGTTGTGGTATATTGAAGATTTACCCACGGTTGCCTTTTGTTTAATCACTTGGGCTTCACCCTCGTGATTAAAACCACACCACATCATTGGTTACTGCTTAATTATGATGACATCATCCATGGTTTATAGGCGCTCACTTAGACATGATGTTCGATATGAAAAAGTGACAAGAAACAAAAGAAATTATCACCAATTTTAAATAAGTTTTTATATGCTTTTACTTCAGCATATATGATAGACAAAGTATTTATTTATTTTTCATTTCTTCAACTGTTACACTTTCAAACTGGTGCTATTTATTTTGTAGTTACCTTAACATAATGAATCAAGTTCAGCATATCACCTGCCCCTCTTTTTAAGTACTGCCTATAATTACAATCCCCAAATCATCAAGCAGCAGTATTTCACCCTTAGTTTGCCAAGTTGGGTATCACAGAAGTGCAAAGAGAAACAGTCTTCCACATTACATACATCAACAACTTACAAAGTATGGTATCTAATACCTCGTATCACATCATGATGGATACAATTGCCAGTAATACTCTGTGCATAGCATGTATAACTTTCTATATTAAAATTGTTTTTAATACAAAAAAATCATTCACAACTGCAACAATGTGCTACATCTGCAAGGACGGTTTTATGAAAAACAAATTTGCTGTATATGATTTACTAGCATGTTTGTTTCAGGAATATGTATATTTATTTACTGCATCATTACCGTGTTATGATTTAAAATGAATAGACTATGGATGCACTAGAGACTGATTACTGTAAAGCTCTAGGGAGCAAAGGAAATGTGGGTAAAAGATGCCTCAGAGTACCCTTAAAGTAATGCAGCTGTTACTTAGGTATGCAGAGGTTGTAGTTGCTCTTCTTCACAGATGCAGTTAAAATAATGCAGTCAAACTTCTCTAACAAGGAGGGAATTTGATAAGGTAATCAGTGTAGGGCTGCACAAATCTACCTTTATTGGGCTTATTTTATATCCTATGTGCTCTGTACCTGCAAACTCCTCTGCTAAGAAACACACACACACACACACACACACACACACACACACACACACACACACACACACACACACACACGTCACTCCCGCCTATGTCTCTTATACTGAATAAATAATCTTGCCCTCCACCTTTCTCTCCCCTCTCATTCCCATATGGCCCTCACACTTCTTGTTTAAATGTCTCAAAACACTAAACTTTACCCAAGGTAAGAGCAGCTCATCCTGCTTCCTCTCATTTCCTATGTGACTTTTGAATATGTATAGCACATCTTCATTTGTACAATCTGTGACAAAAGGGAAATACTGCCAGCCCAGCTAGCTGGAATTTCGTAAATAATTATATATCATTTGAAAATATTAATAAGATTTATGTAGAAATGTAACAAAAGGAGACACTGCCAGCCCAGCTATCTGGAATTTTGTAAATAGTTATATGCCATTTGTGAATACCAGCATGATGCAATTGCTTGCGTTACCAAATGTATTATAACTATATGTTATATGTACATTAAACTACTGGTACAGAAGTGTGCGTTGAACAGGGTTTGTACAGTACTGAGCTTCAAGGATGTGTCCACAATGTAACCAAATGGAAAAGAACAGAAATGTGCCGATGCATGTTAGTAGAAACTGGAACATACAGAGTTAACTTGCAAAACTTCAAGAAAATAAGTTGAAATTAAATTGTTTTACAATTGTGTTATAAAATTTAGTTTCAATGCAGCAAGGGGGCAGGATGTCTAGAACTAGGGTGCGTTCTGCATTGTTTTGTAAGTGTTTTATCGTTTTAGGTCTTCTAGCAACTGCAAACATCTGAAGGATATGAATTTCACACAGAGATGTTAAATTCTGTTAGTTTTTGACAAAATTGGGTTTAGCCGAGGAACTGAAGTCAGGTGACAAAAAGTGATGTCATCCAAGCTAACCCAGCAGTAATATTTTATATTAATTTAAGAACTCTCTCAGGGAGAGACTAGGCATTTTGTATTTTGTCTTTGACCTGGAAACATCCACTCATCATCACCATCTGCACTTGCCTTGCTGCAAGTAAGATTTAGGGCATATCATCTCTTCTAGACAGACAGAAATATAGTAAATATTAGTTTAGAGGTTTTCTGCCTTTATTTGAGACTGTGCTGTTTTAAAATATTTCCTGTGATTCTGAAGTACTATATTGACTTATTGAATATTTCTTGCTCTTTTAATATTTATTATTAAATATATTTAAAGTATCTTTGTGGCTGATATTTGAGAGACATATTTAAGCTCTAAGAGAACTTGCATATGTATTTGGTGACACTGTTCAGGTCACTCAAATAGCCTTGCTCCTTGATCAGACTACCATTTGAATTAATAGTAACATTATATAGTAGAACTGGACATCCTTTGTTAAGGGCCTTAAGTAGCTGATAAAAGAGTTGGCTGGTGGCAGCTGGAACTACTTTATAGTCTGGGCAAAAAGGGGCACAGCTAGTAAACCTGTGCCAGCCTTGTGTGTGTGTGTGTGTGTGTGTGTGTGTGTGTGTGTGTGTGTGTGTGTGTGTGTCTACATACACGCTTGTATATCAATGAAATCTCAAAGTGCGTGTGTGTGTCAGCTACTTGGGCAAGGACATGAAGCACTGGTTGGACAGAGAGGGTACTGGAGGTCTTAGCTTGGCCACTCGCCTGAAATCTCAACCTTGTAGCTGTACCAGTGGGAAGTCTTATTGGGGATCTGAAGAAAGAGGGAGAAACCCGCTCCAGAGTGATTGTGGTCTGTGTGTGCTCTTAAGGGAAATTACATTTTACTGTGTGTGTACTTGTCATCCTCCCATTGTGTATGTCTCCCACTGTTGCCAGTGGTAAGGACTGAGGCTCCTTGATTACTGAGCCAGTGCAGGGGCGTCACACAATCTAACAACCAACATACGCTTTACTGCAAAACTTTTCATTCTGGCTTCTAGAAAATAACTGCTCTTGATTGTTGTACACAGCTTTCTAGAATTTCTAATGCAGAAAAAAAACTTGACCTCATTTTGAAAAAAAAGTAATTTCTGATACAAAATACTATTTTCCTGTTTTGACATCACTGTTTAATATCTCACCTTTGCTTTCAATTTCATTGGGGTACTACTGCCACTATCTACGAAAGAGCTACGCAAACTGTGCAGTGCTATTGTGTTGTGTTAAACCTGACATATTTAGCTCTTCATGATCTGTGCAAGAAGCTGCCTTTGCCCTAGGCTGTAGCTGAAAAGGGTCCTTGGGCCAATCTACTAACCTACTTAAAGGAAATTTGTACATAGAAATAAATAAACCCACACTCAGGCTTCCTTACACTTGTTTATGCTCATACCCTTAAGCTCATGCCCTTAAATCAAAAATTGCCTTCAAAAATAAAATAAAAAAATCTTTTACTTCAGAACTCCTGTCTTGAGATGTACAACCCTGCTGTTAGTGATCTTTGAAAAATGTAAGGATAGCATTCCCCACATTTTTGTAATTACAGCTGGAAATTTTTCACAAAAGCAAGATACAAGCACACTTTTGTTTTGAAATATAACAAAACACACTGGCTAAAAATTTCAATGCATACCATAAAGAAGATGAAGCCGAGGTGGTACAGCAGTAGCGTTGATGCCTCACAGCAAGAGGTTCTCCTCTTCGATTCTCGGACGGAGTGCCTTCTGTGTGGAGTCTGCAGTCGAGTGGCCACTGAAAGACATGCATGAATGGGCGTGCCTTCGCTGAAGGTTGGGCGGGCTGGCAACTTGGCACCATAAAAATCTACTGCCAATCATTAGCGGACCAGAGTTCTGCTGTGGCGACCCCTAACTGGGAAAAGCCAAAAAGACAAACAAACAAACCATAAAGAAGATAATACAGCAGAATAGTACAATTAAATACATCTTAGTCATCTATCTGCAATAACTGGAGAGTCAAAATATGTAGTAGCATATTCAGAGTATGCACTTTCCAGCTAATAGTATGGGTATCTACGTGGAAAGGAAAGAAGAGAGTTGTAAAATCCAAAGCTCTGTGGGCTCTCCATATTCATTCATTATTTATTTATAGCACTCAGAGGAATTTCAAGACCACTGAATTTAATGACCGGTTATGTCTTGCTAGTACCCACTATAAGGCTGTATCATCCTTTTCTAGGAGGACTAGGCTGGTCAAGCCTGGGATGAATTTGTGGGTGCCCATCCAACCATCTAGGTCTCATCTGTAGAATTATAGTGCATCATACTGCTAAATCTGCAGGGTCAGAGAGGTTCGAGAGGCAATGCATGGTGAATCTCTCTCTTGAACACATTTCTATTTATTGGCTGGTGAAAATGTAGGTCCCAGTTTCTAGTACTTGTGGAACGATTACACCTGTGATTATGGAGATACAAGAGATCCATGAAAAATGCATCTCTAATGGCTTGGAAAGCAAGCATAGATCTCCCATCAAGAGTCTATACGGACAATAGATAAAGGGACAGCAGTCCTGGTCTCTCTTGGCCAGACTCTAAGCCCATGATTAGGAGTGTCTGGGGTATTTCTAGTTGTTTGGTATGTCTAGTGAGGTACATCTCAAAGTAGGCATCGTACTTGATAACTGGCCTAATCAGTGGCGAATGTAAGGGAACCATTGCCTCTTTTGATCTGGATATTTCCTTGGCAATTAGCCGCACTAAGTAGAAGAACTGTTTGTGCTACTCGTCACATGATGATCAAAAGAGGGAACTATCAATACACAATCCAAGGTCCCTAACAACATTGTCATTTTGAAGTGGGGTATTGTCTATGTAGTATGCTGATGACAAGGGTTGTCTACCAAATGTGACATACTTACAGGTTTCCTGTATCCGTGAGAACCACTGGTTCTAAACCAGGAGTAAATTTATGGCTATCCACCATTCATCCAAGTTACATTTGAATAGAGAAAGACAAGTACTCTGGTTCACATGCAGGGAAGCCAGTTCCATTAAAGTAGCATTTTCTAGGATAATATACCTATCCCTCCAACACATTCTATTAATCCTACAAAACAGACTGAGGTCCATTGAGTGGGTGTTTCTGATACTACTGGGCTTCTAAATATTTAACAAGTCTGACAGAAGAGGGTCTGTTGAGGTTCTATACACAAGGCAGAGGTCATCTCTCAGTAGCCTGTATGACATAGAGAAGAGAGATGATGGTTTGAGGCAATCTGCATATTTTTTATGATTTAGGCCCTCGATTTTACTTTTTACTGAGGAAGCACTGCAGTCCGGCACTCCAGCTGTGCCAAGTGTTTGGAAAGATACATACTGAAAGGGCTTTATGCTCAGTGATCAGCCTAATGACTGCCGAGTACAGAGGAACAATTACTTCCTGGATTTGGATGCCATGCCCTTAGATATAAGTTGTGTGATGAAAAAGAACTTCCTTACAATAGTTGCTACATAGTGATCAAAGGACAGTTCGAGAACTGGAAACCTATACTGCCAGTGAACTACAGGATCAGTTTTCAGGTGGGGGCTATTGTCAATGTGATAGTTATAAATAAGAGTCATGCTTGCCAAAGGATACAAGTATACATTTATTGGCATATATTTTCAGTCCATGGTTTTGGCACAAACTATGTGTGTGGGATTGGCTCTCTTGTACGATCATGGTGTCATCAGTTTATAACAGCACTAAGTTTTCAGCAAACTACAAAACTGGTCAGCCACAATCCCTAAACATTAGCTTTGACCACAGAGCACTAAATGCTCAAGTGAAGTGGGACAAGAACTGGACCATGGGGCACTCCACCAGCAGCATGTTATTTGGAGGAGGTAAAGTTGCCCACCCTTGCTTCCTGTGAACTGTCTCTGAGCCACTTTACTATCCAGTAAGTTACATAAGGGCTAACATTTAGCTGGGAAAGTTTATGGCCAATTGTGGAATGGTGTTGAACACCTCTGTGAGGTCCAGAAAGGCAGTGAGCATTAATTTGCCCTTATCCATTGCTTCAGTGAATTTTTCAAAGTCAACCAGGATAAGTAGGCAGGATCTGCCCTTGGTGAATACAAACTGGGTTGGGTCTACAGTCTGTAGATCACCTATATCCCTGAGGCTGGTCAGGTCTGTAATAGCACCACTTTTGTGGAAGGGAATGCGTGTTGCCGACCTGCATTCATTCACCACAATGCCTGTTTTGAGGCTAATGTTAAACAGCCTCTGTAGGCATCTGACAATTCATGTTTCATGCTAGACATAGAAGTTAACCAAAGTTCATAGGCAGGCTCCTCCCTTGACAAAGCCAAACTGCTGTGGGGCAAGTCTACTGATAATTCTGATATCATAGTTTATAAGGTCAGTTAAAATATGTTCCATGGCTTTGTAGATAAGACAGTTTTGGGGGATGTGGTAGGGCCACCTTTGTGAAGTGACATAACCACTGTGGTGCATCAAACGTCAGGGACAAAACATGTACCTAAACTTTGGTTAAACGGTTTGAGGAGTAGCTTTGATATGACATGCTTAGTGCTGTACATTTATTGTATCCACAGTGGTGCAGCGGTAGCGTTGTTGCCTCGCAGCAAGAGGTTCTCCCGTTCGATTCTCAGCTAGTGTGCAGGGAGTGCCTTCTGTGTGGAGTCTGCATGTCCTCCCAGCGGGTCGAGTGGTGTTCCGAAAGACATGCGTGAATGGGCGTGCCTTCGCTGAAGGTTGGGCATCGAGCTGGCAACTCAGCACCGTGAAAATTTACTGCCAATCATTAGCGGACCAGAGTTCCGCTGTGGCGACCCCTAACCGGGAAAAGCCGAAAGACAACAACAAAAAGTGCTGTTCATTTATTACACAACTACAAGTTATCAAGCCCCATGGATGAAATATTTTTTGGTCTTAAAAAGCACCTTCAGTAAATGTTCCTTTGTGGACTTCTTAAAGACATGAATGGAATAAAACTGTCACTGAATTTATTTCATAGTATATTGGCATTTCTATTGTTTCTGAAGAGGTGTTGACATTTTGAAAACTTGCAGGTCAGTGTCGACTTTTATTCCTTAGCTTCTTAACATAGTTGAAGATTTATACTTGTCCTTTGCTTCAGATGCTAACCTATGTTCATGGGCTACTTTAGTAGACCCAAGAGTACTTTTTTAAAATGTTTAGTGATACTTCTGCTACTACGCTTGATAAGAGTATTTTTTGAATCTGCTGTATAATTTAAGTAAACTTTACAATAAAATAAAAAAAAAATCCTTATGTTGGAGAATTACCAAGGATGCTTGCTTTTGAATGTTCCCTTACATTTTGTTCTTGTTGAGACTGTCAGTTCTATATACTTATTTAAATGGTTGTAGAACTCTTTTGTGAAACTACCTACTGTATTATCATCAGAGCTAATGTTGTCATAAGTGACTTCTGAAACCTCATCATAGAATTTGATAAGATTAGTACATTTGAAAGCATCAAATTCCAAGATTTTAAATGCATGCGTCTTGGAGTTTTTGAAGGTAAAAGTCACTAGTTTGCAGTCCAACTAAAGCACGGAGGGAGATACCATGGGAATAGTGCATGAAGAGGCTATATCAGGCTAGATTTGTAAGGGATAAATCAAGAATGTTATGTCCTCTAGTAGATTGATCCAGAAGTTTTTGTTTATTAAATCCAAGAACTCTGTGGCATACCCTCCATTGGAAGTTTAGATGTTCCAGTTTACTGAGGGGCAGCTGAAGTCTCCCAGTATAGTGAAGTTCTTGTTTACAGTGAGCTCAGAGTACATTTAGGAATCTTACATAATTAAAAGAGGATGTGGAAGGTATCCTGTAAACAAACTATAACCTGACAGTTTGCACTGTGTTTAGGGGTACCTGGAATTCTAAGAGTTCGGTTTGTAGGTCGATGGACTCTGCCTGGAGGTAATATGGTCTTTAACAAAAAAAGGAGATTCCTCCACAGTTACCACTGGACCAGTAAGCACAGTAGGTGCAAAACCCAGGTTTGGAGGGAGTGCTTTCTTTATATTTAAACCATGTCACGGTAATTACACAAATATAGATGCGTTTCAAATGCAGGACAGCCTCAAGAAAGGGAAATATTAATTATAGAGATGTCTGGCATTCAGCAGAGCCTCTTTAATGTGATACAGTTTTGGGGTTTGCGTGTTATGGTGGATTATCCATTAGCTGGACTCTGCCTAAAAAAAGGAACTATGGACAGAAAATGCATTAGCCAGTATGTGGAAGTCTTAACATGTGAGATGCAGGTTATCTTTTGTGTAGAATGTTAGACTGTCAAGTATCATGTCCATGCTGACGCATACAGGAGCTCCCTGCAATGACACCAACTGCTGAAGCCAATCATCTTTTCCCTGTATCTAGATCAGTCTTTGAGAAGGAAGGGTTCCACTCAGGACCAGTGTCCCTCCATCAATTAGCCACAACCCTTTTCCCATTTCTGCAGATGGGATCAGGGTGTCACTTCAACAGTGACAATCATTTAGAGCAAAGGTTTACACTGCTGGGTCGCTAGCCCTGCCACTGTAATTCTTCCACACCACACCCTCACATGCATACTCATTCCCAAGGCCAGTTCAGAGTGTCCAATCTACCTACAAGTCTTTGAAATGTGGGAGGAAACCAGAGCACCTGGCAGAAACCCAGCTGAGAATCGAACCAGAAAACCTCTTGCTATGAAGTAACAACACTGTCTGCTGCACCACTGTGCCACCCTTCAGGACCACTATCTTGCCTGCATTTGTGACATACAAGTGGAGTATATGTCTCTCTCCATGTCCCTGAAGTTTCTGCCTCCCAAGTCACTGACTCCCACATGAACCACTGCCATGTTGTAGCCCTATATAATAGGTGAAAGGGTCTTAGCCCTTGTAACGTCAGAGATCTAGGCACCTGAAAGACAACTCACCATTACCTTATTTTAGCCACGCAAATTCATAGCAAAATATGCTGAACAAATTATAGTCACTCACAATAAAACATTTTTATCAGTACAGTGGTCTTCAGTAACAGATCTGAAATAATCTGACTTTTGGTGACTCTTTGCTATAGTTCATGAAAGAGATGACGTGTTGGAAGTCTACCTACATCTATGAGGTTTTGTTAAAGATTTTTTACAGCCTCAGCATAAGACATTTTAATGTGCTTTTGTATAGATTGTGGCAAACCATGTTTTTGTGAGAGGGAAGCTGACAATTTACTTAAAAAGTTGCACCCATCACGAACATTGTGCTGAGTATGAGCTTGTTATCTGCGAACATTAGGCACTTACTCCACTGCCAGAGGATATCATATTCTAAGGAGTTGGCAGTATATGGAAAATAAGTAAGCTGACATTCCATTTTTGTCCTTAGTGTTGCAAAAAGGAAGTATAACGTCACAATATAACTGGTAGTGGTAAACTGATTAAGCAAGGGGGTTTAATCAAATCATTTTCAAATTACTTGCCCTCATGACAGTCATGATGGTAACAAGCTCATCAGGCGAGACCAGGCTTCCTTATCCTTAAATAACTGTAGCCTGGATTGTCCCACGTTATCCTGAGGCAAGCTGAGAGATATAATGGGACCTGATTCAGAAGTGAATTACTTCAGTGTACGGCCTGTCTATAAATAGGCTTACACCAGGGTCCAGATTCCAAAAGATCACCTCCAGTGTAACTGGTCACTTACGCTGAGAGCAAGATTTTTGGAATCCGGTCCAATTACTACACTGTGTTCTGGATCTGCCCCAGGGCTTCCTCCTGGTGGGCAGTGCTTGTTGGAGGGGGTATTTAAGGGGCATCCTCACAAAGGACTCAAAAAGAACCATGTAAACTGCTGTAAAATTCTTGACAAGAGTCCTACACCCTCCCTGAATATATTTCACTTATGTTAATAATGTATATTCAACTCTTACTCCTCAAATTCAGGGGCTGCTTGGAAAGTATGAGATTCATAGGTTTATAGATTAGTACTAAACTAACTGCCCTTGTGGACCATTTTAACCTTAGCCAGTTACTCCATGCGAGAATCAAACCCTGCACCTTGTGCCTGTAAGGTAAACACTTTTACTGTTATGCCAATCCCCCCATTACATACAACTTCTTACAATACATCATGGGATACATAATCATATGCATTCTCCACCTCCATAAAACACACGCCGATGGTACTAACAAATCATATGCATTCTCCACCTCCATAAAATACATGCTAATGGTACTAACAAACTCACATGATCTCCCCATGTCTGAAAATATAATATACATATTTAGGTCCTCTGTGGAAATTGCCCAGTAGCTACCCTCCTGTGCCCCATCAACTAATTTCTACAAGGGGTCAGAGCCAGGCATCTCCAGAGTACTCAAATGCCCTGAAGTGCATTTGTTCCAGTATGAGAGGGATTTATCAGCCCATCTGTTTCCCTGGATGGTGAGAATCGGGAGTTATGGAGTGGATCACATATTAATTCCATGAATAACCTTACCATATCATATCTAAACCTCTCATCAGCAGGTGGCTTGTGGGCTTACAATGGCTGACTGGTTGAGGACAGACACATGCCATCTAATTCTCCAATTCAGTGGTGCGCTCACTGCTTCAGCAGAGAGACAGCTTGCTTGGCCTCTTTCACCACAAATTGTTTGCTCACTAGTAGTGTGAATGGTGAGAAGTACAGAGAAGGGAGATGTTAGTGTGTGCATTTCATTTCTAATATGCTTTCCTAAGCAGAATGAAATCTTGAAAGTTATTCACTACATAACCTGTTTATTTGCTTCCAGTCTAATATTAGAAAGTGCTGACAGGATTAGAAAAGTATAAGATTTGTTCCGAGTTGAAAGTTCTATCGTGGAACTCGGAACTCGTGCCTAATACGGACTATCATAAACAAGCAGTCAGTAGTCTTAGCAAAATTAATGCTGTAGTGTTCATTTTTAATAAGAAAGTGGTTGTTCTATGACTGTTGCAATGATATTGCTTTTAATGAAAAAAAAGGTGATTATTTCTATAGTTTAAGACACAACCTTGATTTCTTAGTCTCCCATGTGCGTGTTTATCTGTGCAATAAAGGAGACTGTTATTCTCTGCTGAACTGTCTCATGTGAAGGTTATTTGGTACCGTAACAGTAGGCATCACCAATGTGCTGGTCTAGCTCTGCCTCAGTCCTCCCAAGGACGGTTGACTTGGTATTGGGTACTAAAGCCCATCCTCCCCTTTCTGCCCCCTCAAGCACATGTGCTGTGACATGGGTTGCTGATTTATAATCAGACTTCATCCCTGTATACCATGCGGCTGGGTACAATGGAAAAGACAACTTACTGACTAGATTCAGTGATAATGTTAAAATGAATGTGTAAGTTGTGAAGGATAAGGAATGGGATGGTCAGTGTTCTCATTTTTGAAAATGTAATGTTGCTGTAAGTTTTACTGCAATGTTTTGAACAGTGCATGCCTGCAGTGCATGTTGGAAGGGTTTTTCCACTTTTCTCCACTGTCGTGCGAACATGGAGTATCTCCATATTGCAAATGCAGCATCATGTCAAGGAGTTGATCTAGGAATTGTGAGGCCTATTCCTGCAAAAACTCCTAAAATACCCCTTGTTGGATACTGAAAGGTCCCTATAAGAAAGATGGTTAATGCTACACAAACTTTAGTGCCTACTGGGATACACTTAGATAAGTACTAGGCTAGCTGCCCTTGTGGACCACTTTAAGCCTACCCAGTTTCTCTTTCTGTGTTCAAAACAACCTATCCCATTTGGTTATAGATTGGTCTTACCCATCCCATGGGTGAGATCATAATCAAAGATAATTTGAGGGGACCCATTCATGGGACAAAGCATTTAGGAAATGCAATTAGTAGTACAGAGGGCAGTCCTGGGATAAATTTCCTGTTTCCCATCCAGAGATTAGTTCTGCTTGAAAACGGACCAGGATGAACTTTGTTTTATGTCATATCCTCTGCAAAATACACCTGCCCCTCCAAACCATTCTGGTGATGTAATGGATCAGAGGAGGCCTTGTATGCCAGACACAGGTCACATCTTAGTCTGCAGGATACAGAGTACAGTGATTGGATTGTGAGCCATACATGCTGGACATGTTTAGGCCTTGGATCCTTTTGTATAGCTCATATTTTTTACATCCCGTGCAGGCCCCTTGATTTCATGTGATGATGCTACGAGAAGTACTGCAGACCTATGACAGCAGCAGAGAAGGACTTGGGTAAGGAGTGGTCAGAGAAAAAACAGCTGCAGCAGCAGCACTGCATTTGAAACAGAGACAGGTATAATACTTCGAGGCACTGGCAAAGAGGTGCCATCTGGTCTACAACTAAAGGTCAACATATTTCTACCAACCCCTTTGTGGCGTCTGTCCACTTAGTGGCTGACAATGTCCTTGGTCATGTATGTGAAGTAAAAATAGCTGTTGATGGCCCATCTGTGATGTGAAGGGTGATTATGCACAACATCACTGATTCTGGCTCTGACAATGGTGACCAAAACATGCTTCTTTGCTAAAACTGGTGCTACTCCTAGCATGATAACACGAGGAAAGCTCATGTACACTGGAAAATCTTGGTGTTTAGAACAGATTATAGCCATGGCACATTACGCTAATATTATATGTTTCTAAATCTCATCACCATGTTTGATTTTGTCATTTGCTTACATGCCGACACTCATATGCATACCATTATACAGTCATTTGCATGTAATGCATACTGAGCAGTTTGATCACATTATGAGCGTCTCTGAAACGCTCCTCCTCTTTGCATTTCTGCTCACTGTGCTATTTTATAACATTATGCACTACCTAGTTCTGAATAGTGTCCACTGTGTTCTTTTCTACTTTAACAAGAAGACAGTAAACTGAGTTTATGGCAAAAAGCATTACAGGGAAATCTTTGAGGTGTAAACAGCCTAAAAGAGGAGGAGGAGAGTTGGAGGATGAAAGGCCTTCCACAACCTCGTCACCTTCTATCCCTCACACCTTCTTTCATTTTTAGTGCTCTAGACTTTTTTCCCTCTCTGCAATTCAACTTCTAACTTAAATGGTGTACAAGATTAAGCTTTGCATAATAATGTTCCTCAATATACTGTCTATTCTTGCACCCATCTCATACTGCTCTATGAATTTGCTATAATTTTACTTCATAAAATGTATTCTCAAATCTGAATCTATAGTAGTGCATTGCAAAGCTTAACCACTGGTCCACTTGCAATGATACTTAACTTTCCTTGTTAATTTTAGTACCCAGACATTAATTATCCTACCTATTCAGCCCTCAGTTACCCTGCAAATAATTTTAGAGTTTTTGCTGATAAAGCTTTATATTTTTTCCTGTTTCATGAACTGCTCCCTCATGACACCAGCAATTTTCTCCTGAATTTCCACGCAAAAGGACTCTGCCTAGTTGGACCAACTCAACTACAAAAAAATGAATAAACAAAAAATGAAGAAAGAGGTTTTGACAGTACAAAAGGACTGCCTGGTCCTCCCAGTCTATTTCATAAGGCTGCAGGACCTTACTTGTTCCTCTGTTAATCATTTTAGTTAGTGGATCCCAAAGGACTTTTTCAGCCACTAAACAAATTCAGAACACAAAAAAAACATACTTAGATTAGATAGGTAACACAACCTGTCTAGGCTGATCACAAATAAATTCACTTGTCTAGCTATAATCAAAATTCAGTGAGAAGTGAAAAGGCACAGATGACCACATAACCATCATCAAGTCTATCTCTCTTCGTTTTCTACATGGGACTGGGGTGTTGCATCAACTGTCTCTCTCAGTTCAGTGCCACTTTACAACCTTCTTAGGCATGCAAATCTTCTATAACAAGTTACCCATCTCTTTGCTATATGCCCTTGTTTCCTCTTGCCTACTTCCTTCCTCTCCCAAATCATCTTCTGTTTTCCAGCACACACCTTTTAACTATTCTAATCTGTTCTCTTTCTCTGCAAATGAAGCTACTCTGGCTTCTGCTCCGATGTCCTCATGCTGTCGTCTGTCCCACAGTGTGCACACTACCACTATGACAACTTAACCAAAATCTATTTTTTCTCCCACCAGTATGACAACTGCTTTATAGGTGTCAGGTCAGTCTCAAATTCTGTCACTGTTCTAATCCTACTACTATCTTCAGGAAGCCTACTTCAACTGTCCTTCACTGCTATGAAATTGAAAAAAAAAATACTTGTCAGGCCTCACTGAGACTTCCACCTCTTGTTCTCATTTACTCCCACCCCATTTTTTTTGTAAGACAGTGCTCATTTGGACTCTGTAGATTTATTTGCGTTACTTACGTTTTTTCACTTTTATCCTCTCTACCTCCTTTGCTGAAGATAAAACACTACATATCAAATTCTTTAAAATTATTACTATACATTTCTTGACACTATTGTCCACAACTAACATTATCATGCCTATAACTTACTACTTTACACACAAAAGGTTACATTACCCTAACCCCCATTTTATTACAGGTGTTGTTAAGTTCAATATGCTACTGTGTGTCACTTTCTAATACTGCACTATCAAAGATGACATCAGTGTTTAATTTGGCTGCATTAATTTACATTGCACCAATGCAGATTCTTCTCCCCTGGCCTCCAATGAAAAAGGGTTCTACACCCAATCAGAAATAAAATAAACAATATTAAAAACTATAAAGTACACAATCGACAGCCTCCTCTGCATGCCTTAAAAAAAAAAAAAAAAAAAGATACAATTTCACTTTTACAGACAACGAAAAGCAGTAACCAGAGTACCCTGCTGTGGCCACTTCTGTCCTTTGAATAGCAAATACTTTACCCATGTTAACACCCTATGACCCCCCCCCCAAGGTTTAGCTGTTCAGCAACTTTTTACTTAGTATTTGCTAAATGCCTTGATAAAATGTGTGCAGGATGGATCTAGATACACTGGTCACATTATGCAATCTAGAGAAAAAGAAATGGATGTCATATTTGGAAACGAATGGTGGTGTGGGACAAGCACAATGGAGGAAGTTCAAAGACAAGTATGTCCACCTAGCATAGACAACTATGTACACCTAGAGATTTAGAAATGAACACCCTATTACTAGCTTCTCTCACCTATAAACTGTTAAATCTATCAACACTCTGCTTGTATTTGTTTATATTTATTTAGTAGGGCAGTACACTTATCAATATTGACCAATTTCAGGCTCAGCCTAGATGAAATAGAAAACATTTCACAAACAAAAAATAAAGAAATGTAAGCAATAACAGAGTAGATCAGACTAATTACAAAGAAAAATGTGTGTATACATTCCAGTGAAAAAGAACAGTGCAATCCTATAACAAAGACCACAATACCACAAAAACACATCCTTAATTACCCCTAGGAGAAGACATCAAGGTACTGATCACAGTTTTTCATTACTGGTCCTCTGCATAAGACTATTTCCTATTAAAGATATATCGCTCTCTCCCAAGCCTTCGGTAACCAACTTAAACATTTGAATCATTAAACCTCCTGTAAGTGCTACATAATAGGTAGCAAACTTAAAACCATCCCGCCCCCCATGTAGGCTCACATTTTCTTCATACTATACTCTTGATGACTCAACCCTTCTCATCTTTCCCACCTTCCTTTCACTCTAATTTAAACTTTATTTTGAGATAGTTCTATAGCTTTTTAGTTACTCTTGCATGTTTAACTATAGTGCTGATAGTTTGCTTGTAAAATGTTCATAATTCATTCACTCCATTGGAACTCAGGAAATTTGCTCTGTAACTTCCAATGGGCGGAGCCTAAGCCTTTTGACAGAATCAAATTATGTCCCCACATTTCAAACAAATATTCATATCTCTGGAACCATAAGGATTATGAAAGAAGTATAAATGGCGAACTCTTCAGCACAAACTATTTTTATAGTGGCAGTATTCTTTAGATTCTAGGTCTTAAACCAAGTTTTATAAGTCACAGTAACTACTACATCTGTTATATTTTGTAAACAACTTTAGACAATATCTCAGCAGCCACTAAAGTTACACACATACTGCCAACTGTATTTTATTCATCTAACTGAGAGCTTTCATATGAGGCTAAGATGGTCTGTTACATGGTTGTTGAGATATTTAGAAAATGTGAAAATTATATCTATGCAAATTAATATAAAAACAAGAGTTGATATCCATTTCTCTGCACTAGACAGAGGTCAAATATTAATGCAGTTGAGTTTGCCACTGAGTAAGCTTCAAGATGAAATCTTAAAACCTTGTACATAGCATGGTTTTGGAATTATTGATCACTATGCTTGCGTTCATTTGGAAATGTCAACTTTCTTATTTTCTGTATATTGTATTCTTATTTACTAACATACCTCTCAACTATACAGATTTTTTGCAGAATATCCAGATTTTTTACTCATATATTTGGTCGTGTTTTCATAAAATTATGGTTTTCTGGCAAATTAGTGGCAAATCATTATAGACTGAAGTTAGAAAATGACAAACATTTGAGCTTCAGACTTTAGAACCTTCAGAAAAGTCATGCTAATGCAAAACCTGTTATTCTATCAACTATCTAAGTTTGTAAGAGCAATATTTAAAAAGTGTCCCTGTTTTTGGGCCTTTGTCCTACTTTTATATATGGCTTTGTACAGATTTCTTGCTGTAAGAGGTTGAGAGGTATGTTTACTAATAAATTAAGTAATCAGGTAAGTCAACTAGTCTTGAGATACTTTTCAGCCACACAACACAGGCTAACTTCGACAATGACATCAGACATTTTATATATATATATATATATATATATATATATATATATATATATATATATAAATTACAGCTGTACATAATATCACAAATACATGCACATTTAGACAGCAAAATATTTTACATACTGCATTATAATTTATAATGGTAGCAACACATTAATTGTATCTAGCGAGCAAAACATCAAGACAAATTCTTACAGCTAAGCCTTCGTATTCAGCGAAACAGCATAACAATACATATATGTAACAATTAAGCATATATAAAAGGATAAAATAATCTAATCTACTAAAGGACCTGTGTCCAGCCGGACTTTCCTGATAAGCAAATGTAAAATAAATAAATAAGAAAATATATAATGTTACAAGTAAAATACAAAAAACACATGCTGACTACATTAACAGTTCAATACAGGTAAGTACATTTTCAGGTTCATGAGCCGAGCTTGAAAATGGTCCACTGGGATCATTGTTTGACCCCAATTAAAAATTAAAATAAATTAATAAAGCAGACAAAATCTAAACGGCATCTAAACTAAAAACAAATCTGATCAGATAGACAAACATGCAAATTTGTGTAAACAAGGTGAATCATACCAGTGCAAGAATCAGTTGAAAGTAAAGCTAAGATATGGCTTTAAGAGCTTTTTTTTTTCATTCTGTTACCCTGTTGAAGTAAATATGAACTTTATGGTCAACTGCATCATGAGTCACCGACTACCAGTTGTGGGAATAGCACCCACAGCCTTCTGCACAAAATCTGGCACCTGCTGCACCACTGACACTGCTCGTGATTGTTTTTTTTAGCAAGTTGTCAAAGTTTTGACTAGAGAAATTTCTATACTTTTCCACAATGAAAGCAAAAATGAACAGCTGTATTAAAGAAAAAACCAAGACATTAAAATGGGAACCAACAAATTGCTTAGCCATTAGAAAAAAATATACTTAAATTTGCACTAAATGGACTTCTTCTTTACCTACATCCAACCACTGCTTCTACAAATAAATGAAACAGGTGAAAGTGTTAGTTACACTTTGCTGTACCCGTCCTTGTAAGGCACAAAGCACAACAAAACATGCTAAATAGAAACAGTAAGGCAATATGGATCTTATGCACTTCAAACATACTCTGAATTAGGACTGTCCCAATTCCTAAGTCGAAGTATTAAATAAAAAAAAAAGTTTCCACATTTATCGGACTTTGATCCTTAATGAAGAGCTACAATGACTTCATGAGCTATTACGTGCAAGTCAAACTGCTGGCAAGTTCCATTTCAAAAACAGAACGTATTATATCACATTTAATCAGTGGGGTCTTTGGAGAACCAAACAAACTCAATTAGTGCATGACAAAAAGATTACAATACAAAACGCTGTTACCCACTACTCGACTGACTAAATGCAATGCTTAACACTGTCATTAATGATAAGCACACACAACCATTCGGGAGAGATAATGCTGGCAACAAAAGAAATAAACCATACACGTTGGGGATCGGTACATATGTCAGCAGGCGTGTGTCAAACCCACATCTGTGTAATCAAAGTAGTCGTTAACTTATCATAACAGTAGGAGTAAGATAGTGGGTGCCCCGCAAAGAGGAAAATGCAGACACAAAATAAGGCTCATTGTTGATGGGAGAAAAACACAACTTCACAGCGGACTTCTACTAGCTAAATAAGAAAATGCACTGTGAAACCCAGTTAAACACGAGGGTAGATGACTGCCAAGCCCTCCAATAACCCCCTAATCTCCTGATATCCCAGAGGAACTCACCAGTCGGATCTGTGTACTGATAAGAACGTATGGCATCCTGACTGCTCCCTTTAGCTGTAATGTACCA
This sequence comes from Protopterus annectens, assembly GCF_019279795.1. NCBI lineage: Eukaryota > Metazoa > Chordata > Ceratodontiformes > Protopteridae > Protopterus > Protopterus annectens. The sequence goes on along the minus strand of NC_056737.1, from coordinate 458,721,200 downwards.
CCTGTAAACTCTATCCAGACAGCCGATGTTTTCTAGCGATTATTGTGCTGGACTTTGTCACTGTATAGAACCCTCAGCTCTTCATCTAACTAGGGTATACATTCCCCGTACAGTCATTTGCCAAAATTTTCAACTTGCGCTTTCTCACAGACGTGCACGCCTTCCACAAAGTCAACCACTCATGATGCCTGATTATTGCAACGTCATTCCTAGAACCCGGAAGTGGCTGTATCTGTTGATGGTCCCACAATGTCAGCGCCTGCAGAAAATATGAGGCCGTGTTAGTAACGTTGTTTCATTCGCGCAGCTTTGAGAGCAGGATGTGGGGTGGGATACCGTTGTGTTTTGGGGCTAGTGTTGTCACCTGTTATTTGTTACGCACGATAGTCCTTGTTAGGGCAATTGTCATAGTTCCTTCCATCTCTGAAATGTGGAACAGTATCTCACAGAATGTGAAACACTTAGAAGCTGCTTAGAAAGAACTTCAAAATTACAATGCCCACATAATGGTTAAACTGATACTTATAAAACTTTATTTTGATAATCAATATGAATCTGCTCTTTTTACCATGGATATTAGTTAAAAAGTTGAATGTATGCTCGATGCTTCTAATGTGAAACAGCGAGGAACATGGGATACAAGACTCGAAATGGGGAGCGTTGTTCATAATGAGGTGCATGACAGATTTGGCAACTGTGATTTGCAAGGGAAAAATATGAACATGAGATTTTTAGGGCGAAAGAAAATCTTAATTTCCTGTGATTGTATAAAACAGTTCCATAGCTCTCAACCTTCCATCTCCAAAATGAGGAACACTAGCCCTTATAATGTGGAACAAATGGGCAAAATGTGGAACACATATTAACGGCATACTAACAGCTTCAACTAGGAAGGTCATAGAATGGTCTAAATACGCTCCATTTAGTTATAAAAATATCTTTTAATGAATTGTTATGATTCATTTATATTTACCATGAATGTCAGTTAAACATTTCCCAATACCGAATGCGTGACAGACCCTTTCAATGTGGAACTTTGAGGAACACGAACATTTTAAGACCGCAAATGAGGTAGGCTTGAGAAGTATGAACAGTTCTGATGCGCTTTAATATTATATGAAACAAAATAAACAACTCAAATCCTGCAATAGAGATTTTTTTTTTATTCTGGCAAAAAAGTAAAGGCAAGTCCTTTGCCTTTGTTCTCGTTGTGGCTATGGTTTGTTTTTACAATATCACATTTCCATAAAAATGACACACTATGGCCATTTGAATGATGACAATCCTGTTTGGAACACAATGTACTAAAAAATCAGGATCAAATTCCTACAACAGCTGTCAGAATTTTAAGTTTTAGAACAAATACTCAGAAAGACACAGTTTATATATGCGTGTGTGTATCCAAGTTTTTATTGCTGAGCACCAAAACAGATTTCATTAGTTTTTAGTGTACAGGAGAGGTGGCTTATTAAGTCTTTTTAGTTGGTTCAGCTCACTTGTGGCCAGCTTCAAGTAGAAATGAACACCAGTGCCTTATTATTACAATTGTCCAATGTCCAGTGGTGATTGTGTTGACAGTGATTTGTTATGAGCTGTGGAATTGGAAAGTCTGACCTTAGATCTATCAATCTTGCTTTGGTTGTAGTTGGAATGAGATGGGGTTGTGGTGGGTAATTTCAATCTTTTAAAGTCACTTTTTCATAGGAAGAACATTGAGTTTGTGGCACCTGCATCACCATAAACAGAAAGGGGCAGTGGCTTACACAGACATCCATGAAGCAATGGAGAAAAGAAAAAGAACAGTACAGTCCGAATCCATATAGGTTAAGGGCCATGGATCACATTTTGCATTAGCCTAGATTAGAAGACTTGAGAACCCACTAACAAATGCAAAGGGAAGGTTAACAATAACCAGTTTCCTGTTTAACCATGGATTCTTACTCTTCCTTCAGAGTCTAGTGATCAGGTTCAGTTTTGCTAGTCGTGGCACCCTGAAAAAAAAAAATCTTCCTGTTTTATGATATTTAAATCAAGCACACACCTTACCTTCAAAAGTTCTCACTTGTAAAACAATTTTAGGAATGTGGACATTTCTTTAATATGCTTCTGTTCTTCTCGGGTCTTTAACAAGTGGCTAATGGGTACATTAAGATGATTAAGGTATTATTTGTAGGCTGTGCTGTCCTGATTTTGAACCTCCCTGCAGAGTTTAAGGTTTGTCACTGATTTTCATGTGGTGAAGACATATTTATTGGGCCCGATAACAAAAGACCACATACGCTGGGAGCAGGTCTTTTGGAAAACTGGCCTGTGGAGTAAGCCTCTTCATAGTAAAGTAAGTCACTTACACTGAGAGCAACTCTTTTGGAATCTGGCCCATTGTCTGTAGCATTATGTGTGTAGCCTTACTAGCTTGCCACAGATTTATTTTATTATTATTCTTTAACAGGCATACAGCTGCATGCATTCAGTTGTTTATTAACCATCAGTCTGTTTTAGTGAACTAATAATCCAGTGCTTCAGATAAGATACACACTCTTCTTCTTATGCATTTATTACATCTCTCTGGTGTTGTTTTCCTCAGAGTACTTTTTATTTTTTCTTCTGAATTTTAAGTACCAAATCATTGTTCGCTGCTGTATCCTTTTCTAATGTTTCTGTTTAATATCCACTTGAGCAAAAGAGATTTTGTAGCTGCAGAGTAGATTTGCTTGTCCTGGATTCCCTTTGCAGTGCTGCTGGTAAATATGCTGAAGAACACTGGCCCTAGGACATGCCCTATTGACACACTGTTCCCGATGTCCTTCTTTTTAGACTTAATCCAGTTAATGACCCTTTATGCATTTTTGGTAGTCTGCAGCATCCTTGTTACATCTTGATTTGCTGCATCATTTAGAAGGCATGTGACACTGAGTTAGACACTCAGCTGATATTACAGAGTAAATCCCTGTTTGATCTTATTCTACTGCAGCCTTACTTAAGTCCAAAATGCCTTTTAGTAGATGAGCAGGGGAAACTGCCAGTGACTGCATTAGTTTTGTATGGCAGAAGTTCATAGGTTCATACTAGGCTATCTGCCCTAGGGCATTTATAAGCCTAGCCAGAATGTGTTTGGCTTTCGCCACCCATTTTAAATTTATTTTGCAATGCCCTTTTTCGAAGTTAGTATACTGTGCCTCTGTCTAACAGTGACACAGAAGTGATACCCGGGGTAAACCTACGATCTCCCATCCACTCATCAAGATTCCTCTTGAAGAGAGTCAATGAGGGACTCTGCCTAACCTGGACTGGGATTTTATTCCACAGTGAAGGGAGCCTCTGGGTTATGAATCTGTCCCTCCAGCATGTCCTATTTATTTCAGTGCTGAGGTTCAAGTCTCTCGAGCGCGTAGCTCGATGGGATTTGGATTTTCTGAGGTGCAGCATGTCCATTAATTCCGGGTTGGACATGGCTTTATATGTCAGGCACAGATCGCCTCTGAACAGGCGGTATGCCACTGAGTAGAGCTGGAGTTTCTTTAACCGGGCAGCATATGGCATCTGTTTGAGCCCTTTGATCCTCTTGGTGAGGTACTTTTGGGGTCTTTCCAGTTGCTGCAGGTGTCTGGTAAGGTACATCCCAAAAGGGGCATTGTACTCAATTATGGGCCTGATGAGGGATGAGTAAAGAGGCATGATGACCACCCCTGATCTAGATGTGAATCCCTTCATGATTAGGAGGGCTATATAAAATGTTTTTCTAACCACTTTGGCCATGTGGTTGTCAAATGAGAGATTGCTATCAACTTGGGTCCCCAGGTCCCTAATTACTTCTTCTGTACTTAATGGATTACCACCTATGTGGTAATTTGTGGGCACTTTTTTTTGCCAAAGGGGATGACTATACACTTTTTAGCATTTAGCTTGAGGCCATGGCTCTGGCACCAGTTGTCTGTTTCTATGAGGCCCTTTTGGAGGATGCTTGTGTCGGCTGGGGAGTCGATTATGGCGCCCAGTTTGCAGTCATCTGCGAACTTGGTCAGCCACAGTCCTTCCGTGTTGGCCTGTACCTCCGAGAAATATATACTGAACAAGAGAGGTCCAAGGACTGAGCCTTGTGGGACACCACTTGTAACTGGTTTGGAGTCTGACATGGCTCCAGCAATTCTAACCATGTGGGTTCTGTCCTTGAGCCAGTTTGCAATCCATCTAGTGACATAGGGGTTTATATTTAAGCTGGTGAGCTTATCTATAATGCCCGAGTGGGGTATTGTATCAAAGGCTTTTGCGAGATCCAGGTAGGCTGTGTGGACCACCTTCCCCTCATCAATGGCCTTGGTGACTGTTTCAAAGAAATCAACCAGGTTTAAGAGGCAGGATCTGCCCTTAACAAAGCTGAACTGGGTAGGATCCAGTGTCTGTAGGTCCCCAATATCTTTATTTATGAGGTCCATGATGATCCTTTCCATAGCTTTGCAGACCAAGCTAGTCAGGCTTATGGGGTGATAGTTTCCAGGATCCGTTGAGGCACCACCTTTATGGAGAGGGACCACTGTTGCTGTATGCCACTCTTTGGGCACATATCCTGTAGTAAGGCTGAGATTGAACAGTAGTTTTATGTTTGGGTTTAGCTCTTCTTGGAGTTCATGTAGGACGCAGCCCGGGACACCGTCTGGTCCCATTGATGCTGTGTTTTTTGCTTTGGAGAGGGCGGCTCTGACCTGAGCATCTGAAATGTCAGGGGGGGCAGCACTCTGCTGGGATAGATATTTGCCCTTTTGGTGGGGGGGGGGGAGAAGTTTGCGCTGAACCTGTCAGCTAGGATATTTGCAATGTCTGTGGGTTCAGTGTATTTCTTGTCATTTTGGACTAATTCTGAGCATATCTGGGAATTACCACCCAGGTTCCTAACATAACTAAAGAAAGCCTTGTGATTATCCTTAGTGTCCTGTGCAATTTTTCTCTCGAAGCTGGCCTTAGACAATTTTATGAGTGCCCGTAGTTTTTTGCTAATACTGATCAGTGATGCCTTCCCTTTTTGGGATTTTGCTCTATCATTTAGTAGCTTTCTCCTTCTATTGTATAGTTTGTTTATGGCTGGGGTCCACCAGACAGGACATCTGCCTTTGGAGGATTGGGTCTTGGTTTTATTTGGGATCGCATGATCCATGCATTCCTGAAGGTGTTCATAGAATGTGTTTATAAAGGATTCTGCGGTCTGGGCCGTATTTTCCACAGGCCCGGGGGCTTTGAAGGATTCCACCTCGGTTTTGAGGAGTGTGAAATTTGCTTTAGAGAAGTTTTTCACTGTGGTTTTCTGGGCAGGGGGTGGGGTCGGGATGTGAATATCCAGTGAGATTAGTTTATGGTCTGATCTTACCAGTGAGAGATACACTTCTGGTCTGGAGCATAGAGTCCCCATGTTGGTGATGATCAGGTCCAGTATGTTTTCCCCTCTTGTGGGAGTGGTAACAAGTTGTTCCATAGCATCTGAGTTTGTAAATTCTAGGAACCTTTGGGCTAGGGTGTTGGAGCTAGAGTAATGCTCCCATTCTATGTTTGGGTAGTTGACGTCACCCAATATAATGGTGTTTGGAGAGACCTTCATATTTTCCAGTGTTCTCAGAAAGGCCGAGTTGCATTCCTGGGTTTGGGAGGGTGGTCTGTAGCAGGCTATAAACTGGAAGGCAGTTTTACCCACTGTTAGTTGCACATGGATAGTCTCTGATGCTTCGTGCTTTGCCACCAACCTGGAGGTGTGGGTATCTTTGATGAATATCGATACTCCCCCTCCTTTTGTGGTTCGGTCCAAGTTTTGGGGCCGAAAAGCATGGTATGAGATATAACCTGGTAGTGCTGGGGTGCTTTCGGGAGCCCTGAACCAGGTTTCTGTTACTGCACAGATATTGATGTTCTCCATGCTAAGGAGAGTTTCGAGTGCGTGCATCTTGAGGTTTAGACTTCTGGCATTGAGTAGCATTACTCTTAGTTTCTTATCACTTGTGATACCTATGGAGGTGGGTTTGTCTTTTGAGCCTTGCCTAAAAAGGCACTATGGGGGTAGCAAGAGCCTTTGCCAATATCCGAAAGCCCAGGGTGACAGGTGCAAGCCGTCCCTAGCGAAGCATCGTGGCTTGTTGAGCATATCATCCCAAGCTGACAGGCATTGGATCCCCTTTGAATGACACCAGTACTTAAGCCAATTGTTGAAATTGATCATCTTGTCTTCATATTGTGGCATCATTCTTGGTGAGGGTAAGATGCTACTCAAGGTCAGGGTCATACCGGCCTGGGCTACATGCTCAGAGAGCTCCTTTATGTCTCTTTTCATGTAGTCCAGGGAGGTACGTCTCAGGTCATTCACACCAGCATGGACAATGACTGAGTCATATTTGTACTTGCCTTGGAGTGACCTGAGTGCTTGTGTTATGTGGCGGATCCTAGTGCCCGACAGGCTGCTCACCGTGACCCTCTCCTTGTTCAGCCTGGTGAGCGGGACGTCAGTGTGCCTGACGATAGAGTCACCTATTACAAGTGTATCAGGTGTGTTGTTTGGGGCTGTGACTGTTCGGCACACTGGCTTTGTGAGCTATGTGTTGCACGTGTTTTGTTTTGGGGTAGCGGTTGCTTGGGTGTCTGCTTTGGAGGTCTCTGATGCTTAGGCAGATCTTTATTTAGAGCCTCAGTATGTTTTGTGTGATTATGTGTTTGGTTTGCTGTCGTGGTAGGTCTATGTGAGACTGGAATTGTAGTGAGTGTGGTTTCCTTCTCCTCCTGACTGATTATGCCAGTACTGAGTTGAGAGAGCTTAGCCTCCAGTTTGGTTATATGGTTGCATCTCTCACATGTGTTGGAATTTGTTGGGAGGAGGAGAGGGTTGTCTGTGTACATGAGGCAGTTGTAACATTGCCTCAAGATTCCCAGATTCACCAGCTGGACCAGAGAGGAGATTGACAACTGACCTTTGAACATGCTAGAATAATATTGGGAATTCCTTAATAATTGAAAACAAGGGCCAGTGGGGAGTGAGGGTGTAGTGCTTTTAATTTTTAGTGCTGACTTATATAATTGCTTTGGCGCGCAAGTGCCAGGTAACTTAAGTGCAATGTGTTACAGGTAACTTAAATGCAAAAATGACAAACAGTAACTTTCTTTCAAGTGAAACAAGGAAATAAGTACAGTAAGCAATGCAGATATCACTAGTGATCCACAGAAGCGCTGAGAAGCCACGTATTAGGTGGAATTAGCGTTCCAGGGAAATAACAAGCAAACAAACAACAAGCATATAAACAAAGCTAGATTCAGCAGGCCTGGATCTAGTCTATGCTACAGCAAACAAGGTGTACCAATTTCAGTAAGATACAGTTCAAATATTCAGGCACTATAAACCTTTAACCAGAAATTCCCAGCTCAGAAGGGTAGAGTCCAGCCTCTTCTCCCACAAGAGTGCAGACCACGAACCTTCTTAATGTAAAATAACTGGCCTGAAACCCAAGTGCCTAAACCAGAACTAATACACTTTAAGAATAACAGACACTGGGCTCTCAATCAGCAGTTCCCAACTTAGAAGGATGAAAGCTACCTGTCCTGCCACCACAGTGCATGCCACAAACCTTCCTAATGTAAAACAACTGGTCTGAAGCCCAAGTGCTTAATCCAAAAGTCTTAGAATGATAGCTACACTTTAATCAAGTTACTACCAAGCAGTAATAAATACAATTGAATACTTTAGAGAATGCCTGGATTAGTGCTCAAGTTACACAAACAAAGCTAGATCCAGCAGGCCCAAATCCAGTCTATGCCACAGCAAACAAGGCGCACCAACTTCAGTAAGAAGCAGTTCAGATATGCATGCACTATAAGCCTTTAACCAGAAATTCCCAGCTCAGAAGGGCAGAGTCCAGCCTCTCCTCCCACAAGAGTGCAGACCATGAACCCTGTTAATGTAAAATAACTGGCCTGAAAGCCCAAGTGCTTAAACCAGAATTAATACACTTTTAGAATAACAGACACTGAGCCCTCAATCAGCAGTTCCCAACCTAGAAGGATGTAAGCTACCTGTTCTGCCACTACAGTGCAGACCACAAACCCTCTCAGTGCAAAACAACTGGTCCGAAGCCCAAGTGTTTAAACCAAAAGGCTTAGAATGAGTTACACCAAGCAGTAATAAATACAACTGAGTACTTTTAAGATGATGCAAAAGTAAAATAAAGTAGGTAGAAACACAAGTACAGTAAAAGCAGATGAAAATGTTTTTTTTTTTTTCTGAACAAGTGCTGAGATCAAAGAAACAGATTTGAGTGCTGAAACTAGAAAACTGGCTAGTTATAAGAAAAAAAAATCTAAGCTAGAAGGCTTCCCTCCAACACAGAAGGGCTTGGGGGCTCAGAAGCCTACAAATAGTCTGTACCACTTAACAGGAAAGGCAGGAAACAAGCTTAATTTTTTTTTTCTGTTTCCCAGATGCTCTCTTTGTACACAGTAGTAGTGCCTGAAATCAGAATATGATCTCACTGCACTCACTTGAGTGAGCAAATTAGATGGGCCCAGAAGGAGTATCCAAACACAAATTTACAAGAGGGGCGGGCAGTTTTAAGGCCACTAAGATTAATGTCTTCATACAGCAGAACTAAAGCTGCCATGTATAATTATTTGCTCATTTTTGTGTACTCAAGCATGAAGCAGAAGCATTCCTAAAGAGTAGTTTCTGTTCTTTTAACAGTTGTTCAGTGGAACTTGAATGATATTAACCAGTTCCTCCACTGATTCTTACAGTACTGTTAGGCATAATATAACATATGGTCCAAAAGTCTGGCCATTCTGAGGGCTACCAATCCATTTAGAACCTTTTCCCAGTAAATGCAGGCTGTTCCATGTCTAGGACCATCTTAATTCCCACTTCGATGTTATACTCACATTACTATTTCTGGCTTCCTGATAGCCCATAGGAATTACAGTGTCAGTTCTGTTTATCTTCTTTAGCAGAGTACTGATAAAAGAAACATGCTGTTCTGAATCACAAGACTTACCTTTAAAACATGATGTTGATTATATTAAACAGGATAATCCTGAAAATTTGTATTTTTCTTCAAACTACTCTTGAAGTCATGAGTTTTTTGGCATGTCATATTTCTTTCTGTCACTGTTTCACTGTAATGATGTTAATTCATAAGTCTGCACATACAACACATACCCTTTAAATACTACTGTTCATATTTTTTTAGTTAGTCATTGTATTTCCTCCCTTTGCCGAGGCATGTTGTAAAAAATATCATATGTGCTTGTAAGGTTCTGATTGCTTCTGAATAGCATACAGCAGCAGTTACTTGCATCAGTGTGTATCTCATGGGCTCTCACATCCTGAAACAGCTGCTTAGGGTCTGCCAAACTGGCCTGGTTAACAGAGACAAATGCAAGAATACATTTTCCAAATCAGAATACCCTCACATGCAAACTATAGAAGCTGTAAATGTGTTCAAACTGTCACTGAATCAAAAAACAAGCTGTTTTTCTGTAAACAGCTTTACTTTACAAAAGTATAGTGTTTTCTCCAGTGATTGATGGTGTGCATATGTGTGAGTATATGCTGTGATAGCCAGCATTTTCTTGTCTGTTTTCTTATTTACTGTTGGTTTTAAAATGTTTGCCCTTTGGGCACTGAAAATGTGCAGCCACCTGACTGATATCAGTGGAGCTTTCTTAACCATTATTTTGGGAATGTAAGGAAGAGCACTTTTCTATTCATTCATCCATCTAGTTATCCAGTGCGGTTGAATTGCATCTGAGCCCTGTAATGACCTTATGAAAAGACAGCTCTATCCAAAGAGTTTAATAATTATGTACAGAGTAGAAGTAGATTGTTACGCCTTTCTTCACTAGTTCTTGCTCTCTCAGACACGCATACACACACACACACACACACACACACACACACACACACACACACACACACACACACTGCACGCACACCTACAGACAAAGCCAGTGTAAAGAAAGGGTGGATATGCACACACATAATCCTAGCTGAGAAGCAAATTGAAGAACCTTTTGCGGTGAGGTGATAATGCTACTCACTGTACCACTGTACCACCCAAGAATACAACTACTTTAATATTTTTCAGTATTTAGTATAAACAAGAAAATGATATTAAAGAATAGAATGTATATTACTAAAATTTAAGGTGAGATATGAGAAAATTTGAGAGGATGAGAAATGCAAAAAGTTTAAACTATGAATATATCTATATAGCTAATTTATATACAACATACATTTATATGTAAAACCTGTCATATAGTACATTTACAAATGCACACACACACACACACACACACACACACACACACACACACACACACACACACACACACACACACACACACACGCACACACACACATTGACTCATACATGCATTATACAAAAATATAAGAAAGAGTATGAGCTACAGGATAGCAGATCTTGACAATGTGGTGAATAAAATAGGAAACTACAGGAAGACCTTACAGAAATTTTCAAATATTTCAAAAAAAAGCAACAGTCAAAGATGGTGTTAGCTTTTGGAAAAAAGATGTATAAGAGGGCACAGTCTGAAGACAGAAACCAACTGGTTTGTGGTACATGTAAGTATACAATTTTTACACAAGGATGGTGGATGAATGGCTCAGCATTCTAGAAGAGGTTGAGGGCTATAAACAATACATGAATGAAATGCAATGGGAAAATGTAGCAGCCCTTGTGAAATATATTGTAATGTAAATTGTTAGTTAATCTGTGATCTACTGCATGTCTGTTAAAGCAGGGCTATTCTTTATCAGCTATGCAAGTCTAAGTGTTTATTTTAGTAATCTGGAAAAAAAAGACTAGATCAGTTACAAAACAGTGAACTGTGACTGGATTTCTGATAACAACCAAGTTGTTATGTGTTCAAGACCTGAATATCAAGAAATTGTCATCAGGAGTGGAGTGAAGCAGAACTATAAAGATGAATCTTGATATCCATGTCGAGAACACGTAACAAGCTGATTATTATCAGAGAAACACAAGCATAATTCTTTATAGTACATGGACATTCAATTACCGTGATGCAGTACTAGTTACAGAGACAGAAATGTTTAGGAGCACAAAGTATTTCATGGCTTTGAAAGTGATGTCACTCAGCTAGCAAGCAGAAGCTAATTGTGGTTCTGATGGGATAAAAAAGCTGTTAAACACTTCAGTCTTCCTGTGTGTGTGTAGCAGCAAATGTGTTTCACAGCTTTCACAGCTGTTCTAGCTTCTTGTCTCTACTATGTGTTGGACACTGTGAATACTATAGATAATAACAGCTCTGAAAATGATGCATAAAAATTGTAATACCTGACACACTGATTACACACTGAAATTTTGAAAAAAATTTATGGTGAATTTCTCTCTAATATAAAAGCAGTGCATTACATTTTTTGTAATCACAGCTTTTAAAACTGCTATGTTCTGGTATCATGCTAGAGCATTCATACCATACTAAGCATAGCCTAGCATGCACCACCAAACAACATTAGGAATGTTAACAACTTTAAAATATACAATTTTTTTATCTGTAATCCTTACTACACACAGCAGACTGAAGTGTTTAACAGCTTTTAAAGTTGTTAGTCCATCAAAGTTACTCAATTTCTGCTTCCTGTCCATGTGATAGCATTGAGAATTTCATGACCTTCAACACCAAGAAACATTTTGCACTCTTACACTTTTTTTTCACTGTAAAGAGTTGTCCACTGGAGCAGCTGAAGCTCCACATGCCACAAAGAGTTATAATCTGATTTCACCAATTATAACCTATTTGTTATGTAGATGTCAAGATTCGCCTTCAACAGCTTTACTTCACTCCACTCAAAGTGAATTTATTGACATCCATGTCTTGTTCTTTACTTTTGCCTTTTTTAATGGCTCTTAAGTTTCAGTATAAAATGTTATTATTAAAATAAATATGTACTTATTTCTCTTGTAGAGCTACCTGGACAGCAAATAAAAACTATGCCAAAATGAGATATTTTGGAAGTATTTTAGAGTCATAGATATAATGTCACATATGAAACATACTCAGTCCATGCTCACGTTTGAGGAGAATACAACAAATAGGCTCTGCCATTGCCAAAGACTTGCTCCAATATTGAGTATTCTTTTAAATAATGAAATACTTCAACAATTTTCTGTCAGAAATTATCAACTATTTGTTAATCTCAAATGCTAACTGCATCGGTAATAGCTCAAATCAATATGATGGGGACACAGTTGTAAGCAGCATCGACGATAAAAAATATTGTGTAAAACTGATGATTTTGTTTGGGTTATTACAGCATTCACTTAGTGTATTACTGGCACAGGAGAATATTATCCTCCAGGGGGCATTAAGACCACTGATGCAACGAAAAGCTGAGAAAGTCATGTTACAAAAAATAAAGGCTGCAAGGAGATGTTACTACTACATTTTTGCGAAACACATTTTCATTAGAAATGTGGAAGTACAACCAAGACAATCTAGCTTAAAGAATACACAGACAATCTTGCTAAAATGAGAAGTTGGCTAAGAGGAAGACAGCCAATCTAATTAGTGGCTTGCAGAAATAGAATAGGTATGAAACAGCAGCATCTTACAATAAATTCTTTTATTCCTTCAGATGTTACTTCTGGGTATGATACTGGGCTATATATACTCATTATTGGCCTTTAAATGGTAAAAAGCCATAATAAATCAGTTCAGTGGTTGGTCATACGGATTACTGTCATATACCTGCACCTTTTTTGTAATATGAAAATTAAAATAATTGTATTCATATCTGTCAGTATTACTATGTTGTAATACTAATTAAACTATTAGCAGCTGTTTAGCAATAGAAATCTGTAAAATGAAGAGACTTCCAAGATGGCTACAGACTGAGAAACAGTTTAATTCTAGCTCTCCCAGAGTGAAAATAGAAACTAAGCAGAAAAAGCCAGTGGACCTAAACTGTTTGGATAAATTTCAGTAACTGGCTAGTAAGTGCACTGCCTGGATGCCAGGACAAAATGAAATACAGAGAATCTGAAGGAAAATCAGCTCCAAAATGTGATGAAAAACACTGACTGGGAAAAATACTGCAGCTGTTTAGGAAAAAGCAGTGCAAGCTCTAGACATGACTTCCAGTAACCTAAAGGAAAGTATAAGACAAGTACATACAGACTAAAATAAATGAAACACTGATGGAGTACATCAATTCAAACAGCAAAAGGCTGGAAAATGGAAGAAGCTCTAAACAGATATTCAGATGAGGTGATAAAACTGCAAAACTCAGATGTTGAAATGAAGAAAAGGCTGTCTGAATATGAGACTGCACAAGAAGAGATGTTTTAAAAAATAATAGAATTAGAGGACAGAGTAGATAGGGAAAACTTGAGATTTTCTGATGTGACAGAGAAGCTGGAAGGAACAAACTGTATTAATTTTTATGGAAGCACAATTAAGCAACTGGACTGGTATTCCACAACAGGAATTGTTAATTGAAAGGGCATATTGTGTATGCTCCAAACCTGTCTGTGAGAAAGCAACCTTGACCTTTAATAGTAAAGATGCAATCTTACTAGCAGGTGGAGTTGATTCTGACAAAACTGTAACACAAGGACAAAATACTAAAAGTGGGAGACAGCAGAGTGTATGTGAAGAATGACTACTCTTTGTACACTAAGCAGAAGCGGAGTAAATTTATTCCATTATTCAGGAAATGTTGAGAAACAGGAGTAAGATTCAAACTGCGATAGCCAGCTATCTTTAATATTTTTCCCTGGATGGACAAAATCATTTTTTGATGAAAATACATGCTAAGGAGGACATACAAAAGTTTGTCCAACAAAAAGTGAGCAGTTAAACAGAAGGAGATTCTGCTTCTTGTTCTTTTGGTAATAAAGACCAGAGAGCGACTGTGCTAATGAAACCTTTTCTAATTTGTCAACAAAAAATGCTTCAGAGAAGGAAAACAAAAACAGAATATTTGACTAGAAGAATTGAGAGTATGTTGGAAATGAAGCAGAGACGGGATTTTGGAGATGGAGATGAACAGGTGTGAAGATAGATGAAGGCTGCCAGCCTAGTTAGATAGAATTTTGTAGATAATTATGTCATTTGTAAATATTAATGTAAGCCACAGACTTGTTCTCTTAAATAAGAAAAGACTGTATTGGATGTTGAACTGCAAAAAATATAACAACAGTGAACTCTGCTGTAAGAAAGCTGATAAGTCAAGCATTGTGAAATTCTTTGCTCTAAAACTTGGAGCTGAGATGTCTAGAGGAAGGCATTCTGCCTATTGATTTGAGGCCAGAGTTAATGGCTCGAATTTACATGTATAGTTTCTTTTATTGCTCTGGCTTCCTGACCAGCTGCAAGATCAACAGGGCTATTAACCTCTGAACCTCTGAGTTTCTGTTAGTCTAGGAAGCAGAAAGAAATTATGTAAGCTGAAATGAATCAGTGGTACTGTGTTATCAATTTAAGGACAGAAAGAATGAGGGGATTTGAGCATTAGTCTTGAGAACATCCAACTCACCACTCTGCCTGTGCTCTATATGTAAGTTTATTTTAGAACTGTGTTTTCTCTTAGATATAGCTAGGAAATAGGAAGATTAGTCTTTTTTTCTGTATTGATGTCAGAACTTTTCTACTGTATTATTTTAAGTATTTCTCTGTGATCTCTGAACTCTTGACTACCATTGTATAGTAAGAAGTAATGTCTTGTTTTTTATTATTTATATTATGTGAACAACAAACAAGAAACAAGCTCAAGATAAATTGCTTAAAGGATTACTGCACAGGTTATGGCCCACACATGATAGATTGGCATTCTGTTTAGTTTATGGGTAAAGCCTGCAGAGGTGACTACAAGTCTCCAACAAATGTGATGAACTTCTGAATATACTGTAATCCTGTCCTTTATTACAAATACTGTCATATGCATTTCAATACCTAAGGCTTATGCATTATCTAGTTATGTAAATATTCTCTGCATGGCAACAACAAAAAGGCTTTTAATGTTGGTAATTCTTTAACAGTATGCTTATTAAATCTTACTTGCATCTTACAATCTCAGACAAGCTTACCTGATGGTCATTAAAGCATTGCTACTTAAACACAGAGCAACAGGGACTGCAGCAACATGCATTTTCTGAATAATAAGAAGCATAAATCAACAGTATAAAAATATGACAGAAAACCAGAACATTCTGCAAAATCAAGGACAGATGAAAAGCCACATAGTACTTGTGTCTACCTTGGATGGGGGGATACTCTGCACACTTACACTGCATAACTGCTCCTTCCTTTGCTTGGACACACCCAGAGTCACTACATGGGGGAGTGGGGTACAAGTATGTCACAATTTGAAATGTCTCTGGCTGACCATGATGGTCCTGAACCTCTCAACCTCAGAACAAGAAATCTGGAAAAAGCCATAAATAGAAGTGGGACATAGATCCAAAAATAAGGACAATTTTTAAATATTGCTCTTATAAACTTAGAAAGATAATAGAACAGTAGGTCTTGCATTAGTATGAATTTCCTGAAGGGTATGAAACTGAAATGTCTGTCATTATTTTCTAACTTCAGTCTTTAATGATTTGCCACTAATTTGCCAGAAAACCACAATTTTATGAAAAATGGACCAAAATGTGATGCAAAAATATAAAATAGCCACACAATACAGCTGGAAACTTATCAAAGAAGGGGCACTTTTAAATATTAATACTTTAAAGTTGAGCAGCTGAAAAAATAAGACAATCTACATGCATTTCTGAAATAAAAGTAATCTATAACTCTGATCATTATAATTATTTAATTGTAAACCCTCCACATTTCCTTCCAAAATTGCCATTTTGCAAAGGGATTATTAAGGGGAGAGCAACATTTTGAGCCAAAGTTGGGGATAGTTGCTATAAGCAATTTATTTGCACATACCTCTCAACCTCAACACAGGAAATCTGGACAAGGCCAACTATATTGGGGGAACATACAGACAGTACTAAAAATTGCTCTTGTATAAATTTAGACAGTTGACAGAATAACAGGTCTTGCTTTAGCATGCATTTTTATGAAGGGTATGAAGTCTGAAACTCAATGTCTGTTATTATTTAATGACTTAATGCCTAAATAATTTGCCAGAAAACCACAAATCTTATGAGGAACAAATCAAAAATAAGAAGCAAAAATCTATTCATTCTGTGAAAATCTGGACAGTGGAGAGGTATAGTTCAGTCGGGGCTGTCTTTGAGTTTGCTGCCCTTCCCCCTCACAAAATCATGGTCGAATGGGGCCTCTCCCCTGCAGTCATTCCAATGTCCCATTACTTGGCTATTTCACTCCATTTACCATAAACTTTGCAATATGCAATACTGCTTTACTTCTATGATGATTTGGATTTCATTTACAAGTTTTATTTTACATTTTACAGCACAAACACTAATAGGCATCTGCTAAACAAAGCAATGCAGTCTCACAATGAAAATAGACTTAGCATTAAAACTTCTCTGCCCTTGAAACTCACATTCATTGAAACAACATTGAAACCCACATTAAAAAATACATCTGGCCAGTGGCAGATAAAAATTAACTATGGGCTGTTTTCAAATCATAGGCCCCTTGCACATGAACATACATGTGTTCTTTGATACACCTTTCTGACTGTATTAAATTATAGTCCTTGTATAATACAGTACAGTTGTTAGAGGGCATTTTAAATTTATTGTTTTGAACATTTTTCCACTAAACAATGAAACAAATTGCATGCACCAGTAATGACAATACTTCCCAATTCAGAACATTTCCATCATAAAAGTCTACTCAAAATTCTACAATCCACCAGTATCAGTAAACATGCACAATCTCTGCAGAAGTAAAAGTCATCTAAATAATTCCACATTAAAGAGATCTGTAACTAATGAAGAGGGTGCTGCTATAAAATAACTTTATATTTCATTGTTTCATCTACAAATAAAGTGCCTGTTGCCCTTGAGGAATAAATTAGCCATGTTAATTTAAAAAAAATAATAAACTAGTAATATTGCAATAGGGAATGGATGGCAAACTGATAGGTTGATAGCTACAATGTATCTCCACCAAAGAGGACATTCTCAGGACTGCAGCATCCACCCCCTTTAAAAGTACAACACACTACAGTATCAGCATTGCCTCTACATACTTTGGGAGTAGAACCCACAGCCTTCTGCATCAAAGGCAACTACACTACCTGTTGTGCTATTAACAATGCAAGCAGACTCAGCATAAGCAACACTAAACTTCTCTTCCCCTGAAGTTTTTAGCTGCTTGTAAATCCACTCAACACTCAACTGTATCTCTCAACTTTGCAGCACATGAGCACAAGAAATCTGGAAAAAGCCAACATTCATTGGGGAGGACAAAAGCCCAAAAACAAGGGACACATTTTAAACATTTATCGTATAACCTTGGAAAGTTGCTAGAATAAAATGTTGTGCTACCACCATGCATTTCACTGCCAAGCCTTGAACCTAGGACCATGTGCTCTACAGTCAGAGCAACATACCACTATGCCAAATCAGCTGTTTTTTTATAAGACAGGAAGAGTGAAGCTTAAATGGCTAACATTTAGTGAATTCAGTTCTCACCATACCTCTCAACGTCTTAGCACAAAACACCTGGACAAAGCCAATAATGGGGGAATACAGTGCCAAAACATATTCAGTGAATTTAGTTCTCACTATGGCTCTCAACCTCTTAGCACAAACAAACCTGCACAAAGCCAATAATGGTGGAATACAGCCCCAGAAATTGGGATAAATTTAAAATATTGATCTTATAAACTTAGAAAATTGCTTGAATAAAATGTTTTGTGTTACCATGTACACACACACACACACACACACCAGTAACCAGTACCCTTGCGGTGCACACACGCACGCCAGTACCCTTGCGGTGCACCCACACACATGCCAGTACCCTCGCAGTGCACACACATGCCAGTACCCTCGCAGTGCACACACATGCCAGTACCCCCGTGGTGCACACACACACGCCAGTACCATTGCTGTGCACACAGACACACACACACAGTGACACACAGACACACACACACATGCCAGTACCCTTGCGGTGCACACACACACACACACACACACACACACACACACACACACACACACACACACACACACACACACACACCCCAGTACCCTTGCGGTGCACACACACACACACACACACACACACACACACACACACACACACACACACACACACACACACACACACACACACACACCCACACACCCACACACCCCAGTACGCTCGTGGTGTGCACACACACACACACACACACAACCAGTATTCTCACGGTGCACAGATGCACGCCAGTACCCTCGTGATGCACACACACACACACACACACACACACACACACACACACACACACACACACATGCCAGTACCATTGCTGTGCACACACACACACACACACACACACACACACACACACACACACACACACACACACACACACACACACCAGTACCATTGCTGTGCACACAGACACACACACACACACACACACACACACACACACACACACACACACACACACACACACACACACACACACACACACATACCCTCGCAGTGCACACACACACACCCCAGTACCCTTGCGGTGCACACACAAACACACACCCCAGTACGCTTGTGGTGCGCACACACACACACACATGTCAGTACCCTCGTGGTGCACATACACACATGCCAGTACCCTCGCAGTGCACACACACACACACACACACACACACACACACACACACACACACACCAGTACCCTCACAGTGCATACACACACATGCCAGTATCCTCGAGGTGCACACACACATGCCAGTACCCTTATGGTGCACACACACATGCCAGTACCCCGCGGTGGAATAACAGTAGTATACCTTGCGAAATTAGTAGCTGGAGTTCAAAACTAAGTTCCTGGACCACATACCTTGAGCTGGAGTTCAAACTAGGTAGCTGAAATACATAAAACCAAGCCATACCCAGTTTCCTTTCTGTTTGTCAGCTTCCAGATCAAACGTCTGCATGCATGCATGCACTGCCTGTTGTTCCAAGCATGCACCAGACTGCAGACCTTGCAGTCCGATCTGTAGACTGCTGCCTTTTTCCTGAATCCGGATTTCCTAAGCATGCATGGAGTTCCAGGATTTTTTTTAATTTTTTTTTTTTTTTTTTTTTAATTTTGTTTTACAGCTGGGGGGGGCTGCAGTCCTGCAGTCCAATATCATGAGCTGCCACTGGAGCAGGGCAATGGATGCATTTGCATTTCCTGAAAAAATGATAAGATTGATTAGGATGATATATGAGGGACAGGAGGCAAAATTTAAAGTAAGTGGGGTCCTCTCTGATAATTTCTGCTTGAGCAGAGGATCCAGGCAAGGATGTCCTCTTTCCCCTTTGTTATTTGCATTATATTTAGAACCATTGGCAAAGAAAATAAGGGACAAAGAAATTCAAGGATATAATTGGTATGGTAGTGAAGAAAAGCTGGCTCTATTTGCAGATGATATAAGTTTATACCTGACAAAACCAGAAAGAGACATTACACTGTTGTGGAACATCTTGAAGCAGTTTCAAATCATTTCAGGATACAAAATTAATGAAACTGAAACAAATGCAATAGCAGTAAATTATGTACCCACATATGAATTGGTTCAGCAATATTCATATTTATGGGGACATGATATAACAAAGTATTTAGGAGTATGAATTACAAATCATTCTGGTGTGGCAACTAAGGATATGTGGGAAGACACTAATGAAAAGATAATACAAAAATTGAGAAAATAGAAGTTTTTTTATATGGATAGTAAGATACAAGCAGTTAAGATGTTTTTAGTCCCATTAGTCTTATACACAGGTTAGGCATATTTCTGTCAACCAGAGGAGATGCTGTGGAAAGCAAGTAATAAAGAGCTGAAGGACTTTATCTATGAGGGGAATATGGCAAGAGTCAAGTGTGATAAGATGATTCTTCCAGAAGAACAGGGCCAATTGGGATTACCTAATTTGAAGGGGTATTTCAGAGCTACACAGTTAAGGCTCCTATAAATAGCACAAGCAGAAAACTATAATTCAAGGTGGAAAGGGATGATGATGAAACAGGGGGGAAGCTCAAGAAACAAGGAGAGACTGGAATTTTGGATGCAGGCCTTTAAGGAGAATAACAATAATCATACATATTATTATATATATAAAGTAGCAGAAGGCAACCTAAGAACTAAGCCAACACGGGAATGGAGAAAGGAGATTCTGCCAATAGGGATGGCTGCAATTAGAGATATAGACAATAGGCAAGAGGGGGCTGGAATTAATTGGAGAAAACTGGCAAAGGAACCAAGGTATTGGGAGCAAATAACTAGAGAAGGAAAGATGATAGAATGGGAAGATGCCAAGGATTTATTTGGACTGCATGTTAGAGATTGCCTTGCCTATCAAGGACTGATACCAGAGTATGGAAAACAGAAAGAAGTAGGGGGGTCCTAAATGATAGACTAGTACTGGTAGAGTTTTTAGTAGAATCAAGAACAGAAGCTGCCATTAAAAAGGAATAATTAGTACAGCATGTAAAATATTGTATGATAACTATAAGAATCAATCAGAAGAGGTTAGAAAAGATTGGGAAGAGAGACTGGATAATCGATTCACAAAGAAACAATGGGAAGATATATGTATGTCTCCCAAATCTGCAGTAAAATCTAGAAGATTTAGGATTTTTTCTTGGAAATGTTTACATAGATATTTGTATACCCCAAATTGACTCAAGAGAATTTTCCCTCAGGTAGACAGCAAATATTGGAGGTGTAACAGGGAAGAAAGAAACCATTGGGAATATATTTTCTGGAGTGGGGTAAGTTGGCATACTTTAAGGATTCCCTGCGGCATGCACTGTCAGAGATGCTGGGTGGGCAGATTGGTGTGACGAGAGCGATGATTTTTCTGAGCAGAAATTTCTGAGAACAGAATCGGAATTGCCTAGACATGGTAAGCCCTTGCTGTGTCTAACTGTAGTGGCTGCCAAAAAAAAAACAATTACTAGAAAATGAAAATCAAAATCTAAACCAACTATACTAGAAGGAGTGAATATAATAACAGAGATAAAACTACTGGAATTGAGATCTGCAGAAAAGAGCAGGAGCAAACTACACAGGAAACATTGGATTTATGGGAACAATACATACAGGGAGGAATGAGGTTTAAAGGAAGGCAGGACGTAAATGAGCTATGTAATGTTTGACTGAAAATGATTGGGTAGATTATAAGTTATGTATAATGTTTGCAACTAGGAGTGTGTCAGTATGGTTTATGATGTAAAATGCTCGCAACTAGGATTGTGTCGGTGTGGTTTGTTTTCATTTGTATAGATGTATGATTGCATATGTCATAAGTGATGGTTTAATAAAGATGTTTGTTGTTTAAAAAAAGGCAGGAATTGAATCATTTATGTAATGTTACTTAGGCTATATGACAAATAGCAATATATGTGAAGTATAATGTTTGTAAACTTGAACTTGTTAATACAGTTCAATTACTTTTATATAAATGTAAATTTGCCTGTGTCACAAGTGATAATTCAATAAAGGTGTTTAAAAATCAGAGGAGCTAAGAAATAATTGGGAGAAGACACTGGAAAATGTCTTTACTACGGAACAATGGGAGGACATCTATATGGCTGCCAAGTATGCAACAAAGTCTTGAAGGCTTAGGATTTTTGCTTGGAAGTGTTTGCATGGGTATTTTTATACCCCAACCAGACTTCAAAGAATTTTTCCTCAGGCAGACAGCAAATGTTGGATGTGTGATGTGAAGAAAGAAACATATGTTTTGGGAGTGTAACGAGTTAGTAGATTTTAAACATTCCCTACAGAGTACTCTGTCAGAAATATTGGGTGAGCAAATGGTTGTAACTAAGGAAATTCATCTTTTGAGATGGGGCACAGGATCTGAATTGCCTAGACATAGTAAGGTCCTATTAACTTTAATTCTGTTGGCTGCCAAAAAAAACAATTATTACAAAATGGAAATCTAAGTCTAAACCAACTGTATTTGGTGTACTGAATATCATAAAATAGATAAAAGAACTGGAAGACAGGTCTTTAGAAAAGAGAAGGAGCAAATTACATAGAAATATGGGTAAATTGTGGGAACAATACATGCAGAACAATATTCAGGAGGAGGAGCGAAGTTTAAGAGAAGGCAGGAATTGGGCAAATTATGTAATGTTGGACTGATGATAATTATAAAGAAAGTAAGAAAAGATATGTGATGTATAATGTATGAAAAATAAAACAATGTTATTGTGGTTTGTTTTCTTTTCTGTTAATATATATTTGCCTATATCTTAAGTCATAATTTAATAAACGTGATTAAAATTTATAATTTTGCAGTATTTAAAAATAAAACAAAAACATCTGCAGTTTAAATAATTATAACAAATTAGTAATAATATAAAAACATTAGTTAAGAATCAATAGAAGTTATATGACAATCATTTAATATTTATAAAAAGTTTAGGCAGTTTGTAGAGAAATTAAAGGTAAGTTAGTTTAATACAAACAGGAATTGCAATATGAAATGAGGGAAAACAGGTTTATGGTATATTTAGAGAGAAAGTCAGGGAAAATTTGATAGAAGTAAGGAAGTAAGTGAAGAAGGGAGAGTAAGGAGGTATAAGGAATGAAAAGGTAGTGGTTCACATTTAGGGGTATAGGTTTTCCTGGTTTTGAACAAGAACAGATCCAGATTTTAGCTAGGAAGTCTTTCAGATTGGTTTTGAAAGATAGGAGGGCTGGTATTGACCTGATGGATACAGGTAATGAGTTCTAGGCCTTAACAACCATGTACAACTACAGACAATGCCCAGAAGATTTAATAGGTTTGTAGACAGGAGTTTTTGGTCACTGGATCACAATAATTGACTGGGAACATAGTTGTGTAGAATGCTTTTTATTGCTGGATAGGCAGATGAATGCTGGATAATCTTATAAGTGGTAAGAAGCTGTGTATATGTTAGTTGATGAGGCAGTTCTAACCAATTTAGGCTTTTCAATGCTATACAATAGTGGGTTCTGAAAGGGGTATTTGCTGTAAATTTGGCAACTTTGTTATAGCATTGTTTAAGTTTTAATTTTTATGAAGCCTGGAGGTTAGTAAGGATGGGAGTGCCATGTAGAAGTGTGTGGAGGAGATTAGTGGCAAGTGTAGTTTTAGTTGGGTTGGTGAGAATGTTTTTGCCTCTGTAAAACATCTCTAATTTGTTATGAGTTTTTCTTATGCAGTTTTGTATATGTAGGTTGAATGTAAGATTATTATCCACTATCACCCCTAATAATTTGCTGTGAGAAGTGACTTCAATGGTTGTATTATCAAGAGACAGGACTTTAGATTTAGTTTTTTCATGAGAGGGATTCTGGGGAAAAAAAGTGGTAGTTTGGTCTTTTTTGGGTTGAGCATGAGTTAGGAATCACAAAGCCACATTTCAGTGGCTGTTAAAGCTTCCTGAGTATTTTTTTGGAGGTGTACCATGTTGTCCGATGTGCAAATGAGAGTGGAATCATCTATGTATTTTATTAGGGTGGCCTGTTGTGTGGATAAATAGAGGGTGTTTTTGAAAATGTTAAAGAAGAGGGAAACAATGATAGAGCATTGTGGTACACTGGTGGTGAATGGGAGATAAGGAGAGAGCATGGAGTGCCATTTTACTGACTGATGCCTATTGGACAGGTAGCTTTTTAACCACAGAAGGGTGGGCTAAGAGAGACGCACTGAGGGCATTTGAAGTAGAAGTTTACTGTGACAAATCGTATCGAAGGCTTTAGATAAGTCTAGAAATAAGGAAGAGACTAGGTTTGCCATTCTCTATAGCCTTATTGACACTATCTATATAAATTAGAAGG
Organism: Protopterus annectens; assembly: GCF_019279795.1. Taxonomy (NCBI): domain Eukaryota; kingdom Metazoa; phylum Chordata; order Ceratodontiformes; family Protopteridae; genus Protopterus; species Protopterus annectens. The sequence continues at coordinate 458,697,249 of NC_056737.1, read as the reverse complement.
GCAGTGCTAGTACTATACTGGAAGGACAGAAGCCATGTTGTGTAGGGGATGG